>NW_025335505.1:976043-1566930 GCF_004798865.1 Varanus komodoensis | reverse complement strand
ATATATATATATATATATATATATATATATATATATATATATATATTCTGATTCCCTTTCTATTTAGGTTCTGTTGTGCTCCTGATGTCATCAGCAGCATGATGGGGCTACGAACCCCTGAAGCCAGCCCTCCTCATGACCCTCTCTCTTTCTCAAAGTTTCCTTAACAGCATAGAATTATAAAACAGTAGAGTTGGAAGGCCTATAAGACCATTCAGTCCAACCCCCTGAACAAAGCAGGACTCTGTGTTAAAGCATCCCTGACAGATGGCTGTCAACTGCATCTTGAATGATTCCAATATAGGAGAGTCCATGACCTCTCTGGCTAATAGGTTCCATTGCTATATTGCTGTAACAGTCTGAAAGTTTTTTTCCTGATGTTCAGTTATAATCTGACTTCCTGTATCCTGAGACCGTTATTCCATGTTCTGCACTCTGGATTAATCAAGAAGAGATCCTGGCCCTCCTCTGTGTGACAATCTTACAAATATTTGAAAAAATGCTATCCTATCTTACCTCAGGCGTCTCTTCTGGAGGTGAAAGATGCCCATTTCTTTCAATATCTCTAAACAGGACTTTGTTTCCAAACCTCCAACCAACCTTGTCACTCTTTTCTCCAGCTTGTCTGCATCCTTCTTGAAGTGTGCTGCCCAAAAGGACATGATGCTCAAGATAGCGCCTAACTAATACCAAATATGAGTTCATAAGAGCAGAGAACGCTTCTTCAGTAGCAACATGAAAGGGAAGATGTGGTCACTGAATGCATGGTGCAGCAATACTTTCTAGAATGTTAAGATGAATAAAACATTTTCTGCCTACCTAGCTTTTTCTCCTTTGCCTAAGCAGGCATCTCACCTGACCAAGAGACCATGGGATAGGCCTCGCTCAGCAGTAGATGAATAAATCCCAGGTGTGAATTCTGGGCCTCAAAAATTAATGTTTGAATTGTGGTTCATGAATCAATGCTCAAGCTAGACAGCCCAAAGTGGTATCATAAAATATATATCTATTGCTCAAAGAATAACAGAAGGCTAGAACAAGCAAGATGCATTTCAACATACAATCCTGTAAGGATGATCAAAGGTGTAACAAAAGTAGCGGATGACATAGTTCTTATTAAATGTAAATTTCTATTCCTCTCAATCAATAAAACAGTTCTTAATTAAAACCTCGCATTTACTTATCGAGAAGACACATTGAACAGAGCTTAGCTAATCACATTTGTAGGCTTCTCGTTCTCTCAGGATCTTTCTATTCAACCAGGCTGACACCCTACCTAACTTTATTCATTCATTCATTCATTCATTCATTCATTCATTCATTTATTTATTCATTCATTCATTCATTTAATCATTCATTCGTTCTATACCACCCATTAGCCCCAGTGATTCTCTGGGCAAGTTACAAAATATATAATACAGTAATAACAACATGCACAATACAAACAATAATATTAAATTGGGCATATATACTATAACAATAAAAACACAGAAAAAATACAGAACCCACCCCCACAAAAATTCAGCTCATTTTAAAATAAGACAATGGCACAGTAACACTAAAATACAATAAATACCACAAAATCTCTTCAAATTACTTTACCTATTAAAATATTGGGTTAAAAATAGTTTTTCCCTGCTGCCAAAAGGGGTAAAGAACAAATGTCTTTGGGGAGCTGGTTTCAAAGTCAGAATTCCACTACCAAAACAAAAATCCTTTCTCCTCATAGCCACTTGCTCTGGGCCCAAGCTGTTCAGGCTTTAAATATTAATGCTAACACTGAAATGGGTCAGGATTTCAACTGGTAACTACTGAAGCTGATAGAGAACTGCATTAATTGTTCAGAGGACTGGATGGTGGAGTCAGTGGTCCCAATCTTCAAAAAGGGTAGTAGAAGAAACATGAAAAGGCTCATAATAGCGAGAGATCTAGTAACCCTAGACAGGGAAGGGAGGCTGGTGGCCCACAAAAAGGCTTCCGCAAAAACAGGTCCTGCCAGATGAACCTTGTGGAATTCTATGACAAGGTTTCAAGGTGGCTGGATGGAGGGGATGCAGTGGATGTGGTTGACCTGAATTTCAGCAAGGTCTTTGACAAAGTGCCCCATGATATCCGGGTTGAGAAATTGAGGAGTTCTGAGATAGACCAATGCACTGTTCTATGGATTAGGGCATGGTTGACTGACCGAAAGCAGAGGGTGACTATTATTGGAGAACTGGTGACTGGTGAGTACTTCCTAATGGTTAGGACCTCTAGAGTATGGAATGGGCTTCCAAGGAAGGTGGTTGAAGCCCCATTGGTGAGGGTGTTCAAGGATACACTGGACGTGGACATGGCAGGCATGTAATGAGCAGAGCCAGAAGGAGCCAGGGGTTAGACTAGATGGCCGAGGAAGCCCTTTTGGACTCATTCTGTTTCTATGTTTTTGTGTTTCTGTGTTCCTATATTCCTACATCAGTCAGTCCTTGTCAGCAGCCTCACTGCCCTATTCTGGATGAATTGACACTTCCAGACCATCTTCAAAGGCAGCCCTGTGTAGAGAGAGTTACAATAGTTCAACTGAGAAGTTACCAGAGCATGAATTACTGTTGCTATGTTCTGCCTGTCCACGTAGGGTCATAGTTGGTAAATCACCATAAGCTGATAAAAGTTGTTCCAGGCCACTGAATCTGCCTGAAATTCCAATGATAACGCAGAGTCCAGCAGCACTCCGAAACTACACAGCTTGGCCTTTCGGGGGAATGCAACCCTGTCTAGGTAGGACATTACCCATCTGAACAGAATCTTTCCCACACCAACAGTGCCTCCATCTTATCTGGATTAAGTTTCGGTTTATTGGCCCTCATCCAATCCATTATCAAGCCCAGACCTCTATTCAGAACACTTAGTGCCTCACCTGCATTAGATGAAAAGGAGAGGTAGAGCTGAGTATCATCAGCATACTGATGACAACGCAGCCCATACCTCTGGATAACCCCCCACTGGCAATTTCATGCAGATGAAAAATAGCATGGGGGGTAAAATACAGTCCTGGCAAAATCCAGGCCAAAAATACCATGACACAAAGCAAGAATCCCCCAGTACCACCTTCCGGGTCTGGAATTGGCCTGTCAAGCAGAAGTGGAATCACTGCATTGTAGTGTCTTCAACTCCCAACCAGCTTTTCTAGAAGGACATCAATGGATAACTTTTGGTATCAAAAACCACTGAGAGGTTCAGGAGAATCAATAGGGTCACACTCCCCACGTCTCTCTCCAGGCAAAGGTTACCACAGAGAAACCAAAGCAGTCTCCATTCTGAACCCAGGTCTGAAGCCCAGTTGAAAATGGATCAAGATGGTCCATTTCATCCAAGAGTGCCTGGAGTTGCTCAGCCACCTTCCACTCCAACACCTTGCCCAAAAATGGGATGTTGGCCTATAGCTGTTAATGTCTTCTGAGTCTAGGTTGGACTTTTTCATGAGTGGTCCATTTACAACCTCTTTTAATCAGAGTGGAACCACTCCTTCTCTCAGCAAAGCATTTACAGCCTCCTGGACCCTGATGTGTAAACCCTCCTTACTTGGAGTAGTAAGTCAAGATGGGCAAGGGTTAAGCATACAGGCTGTAAGCAGAACTAAACCAAGCACCTTGTTCATGTCATTTCCCCTTTCTTATTATAACATTCATCTGTGCTGGCCACTCAGAAAGAAGCATCAAACCTAATCATAGCTCCCATAGATAGCTCTGATACCTAACTCTTAAGAGGGCTTACTCGTATTTCCAATAAAGCCTGGCTTATGGGTAACTTAAGCAGCACCCATAGGAAAGTCAGTTTCTGAAGTCAAGAAACTTTGTTTCCAAAGATTAACTAACCTCCAGTGGAAAGCTCTTTTCCCCAGTTCCCAACTCATATACTTGCATTCAAAGCAAGCTCAGAGAATAAACTGAATTAATTGTTATGAATATTACATCCTTTCTTCCTCTTGCAAGGAATCCAAGGTGGGTTCTTAGTTCCTACAATCACCATGCTAGGCTGGGAGTGGCTGACTAAAAGTTACACAGTGAGCTTCCTGGCTGTTTAGGGATTAGAACCTGGATCTCCCAGGTCCCCAAGACACACTGGCTCTCTATAATCTCTTTACAATGACAATGAGAACACAGAGATTATACTGAACAACACTCATAGAAAAGAGAAACAATTCATAACCACGCACATAGCATTTTGACTTCTTGATAGTGTCAGCACTAAGATATGGTAGAGGCGGACATGACTGCCAGCGTGGGTAGGAGTACTGGACTGGGAATCAGGAGAACTGTGTTCTAGTTCCCACTTGACTGTGAAGCTCACTGGGTGATTTGGGCCTGTTACTGCCTCTCAACCAAACCTACCTCATAGGATTATTGCTATGAGGATACAATAGAGAGAAACAGACACTTGTAAACTACTTAGGGTTCCTTGCAAGAGGAAGCAAAGTAAAACATAAATGTAATGTAAGAGAGCCCTTTTGGGTTATTCAGTGGCCTATACATTCATAAATTATAATATAATTTCAATAATTTGGGTTTCACTTCAGACAGCAAATGTCTCATGCTGGAACTGCTGTTATGGAAAAATAGTTTGAGCAATAGTTTCCCAGCGATGAAAAGTTAATGTTCAATCATGATGAATACACTGTGCCAGCTCATCATGATTTGGACAGGTGGTTCCATTGCTTTCCTCAGGAAGACTCATTCATTGGCGCCTGAGAGCATGCCTCTCTCTGACACATGTTGCATCATACAACATTGCAATGCTAATTTAGTCATGACCCTTTGCCATGGTATAAAATGAACCCTTTGGAATCCCATATCTTTCAGTTCCTCTGCTGAAAAGGTCATCCTGAATCCTGCTCATGGCACCCACACATCTTGCTGTGACTCTAGTCTAGTTTTTAGCCTGCCCACTTCTCACACACAAGCCTTAAATTCCAAGACTTGTACGTAGATTTTTCAGCATGTGTCAGTTTAACATACACTGGAGCAGCATTTGGGAAAGTGATGAGCATTTAGAATGAGAAATGCTGAAAAATACACTTTGGGTTCAGACATGGCTAGCATGTAATTTGTACTCAGCAATACCCTGGAAGACAGCCAGCCCACCCTCTGTAAATCCTTGCTTGCCTTGGTTCTTTCGAGGGTGTGTTTGCAGTTGACACAAAATAATGCTGAGTTCTAACAGACCTGGATGACCACACAAACTGAGTGTGCATAGCAAAACCTGCCCCAGAATTTGTGGTACACAAGAAGAGGGTTCCACGACAGACAAGTAAATGCAGAAAGTTTTAAATATTGCAAGTTAAAAACTGCTGTTTATAGAGTAGCAGGTTAGGATTTTGTTGTTTTAGAAATTTGTAAACTGTTTTCTGTATATTTCACCTGATCAGAATCACCTTGTATGGATGAGAGGCTGAATGCCTGTGACATTAAATAGGGAAAAAAAGTTAGTATGTCTGAACTCAGGCCTCACGATCACAGGATTTTCAGGGTCTTTCATCTGTTCCTTCCAATTATCTGAAGTTTTCTGGTGTTCCTTTAGCCTTCTTTATAACTGGCCTCATACTTTGTTATGCTTCAGAGCTTTCCTTGCTTCATATTTCTCAAGGCAATCCACACTAATCCATATCTAGAAATTAAAAAAAAGAGGACTGTGTAGTAATAGAAACATCTTCAGGACAGGTTGATTAAATACAGGGGAATTCTGCAAAACTGGTCTTGGGATAAATAGTGCACAGGATGAGCCATGTGCAGGATTACAAAGCAAAATGGTGTATCACATCTCACTACTCGCAGGCTTTCCCACCCATATCCATAAAAGGTCTTCGAGCTCGCTCTCATTGCTTGGCTGCCATTGCTGTTTTGCTAGGATCCCAGTGTTGGACACAAGGGTTCTATAGAAAGCCACTTGGTGAAGAACTTTGACTACCTACCTCTCTAGCCAGAACCATTAAGGGTGTGGAAAGATAGGAGCTGCTCGCTGTACACCAAAAGATCTGCCATGCTAAGGGATCATAGTAGTTGTAGGCCAACACTTCAGAAGGATCTCGAGTTATCTATTCCTTGGTCAGAACAAGAAATCCAGCAAAAATGAATTTGACAAGATAAGGGAAATGATATCCAGTAAAAACATGAAGTTTCAGAAAAGTACAGAGGGGGAAAGGAAGGCTATTTGGATGCTTTATATTGCCCAGAGCAGAGACATGGATGTTATTTGGATAGTGCATGTTTCAGCTTGGGAGAGATTTGTTTCTCCTGTTCTGCCCAAGCTTAGTAGCATAAAGATTGGTGTATGGAAGAATCAGTAAAATAACATTTCTCACTGTCTCTCCCCACACTAAAACTTGGAGCCACCCAATGAAATTGACCGGCACTAAATTGAGGGCTGACAAAAGAAAGTACTTATGGGAAAATACTTCTAGAAGATGAGATTGTGGCCACTAGGTTAAGGCCAAACTGGAGGAGAATTGCCTGCAGGATAAATTACAAATTGCATCTAACAATATGGCTTAACTTCCCCAGAAAGATTTAATGAAAGACGTTGCAGTGTTGACAAGTCTGGCACACAAAATCTTGGAAAGCCTCTCCTTTATATACTTTGAGCTCTTTTGTTCTTTCATGTAGAATTCACTGTCCAGTTTCATCTAGTTTTCTACTTTACTTCCCCAGGAATGCTCTTATCACTTGTTTTCTGTACATCTCTTCGTATAAGGTATCCTTGGGACTACTGCCAAGCATTATGACCTTCTCACTGTCAGCATTTCTCCACTTTTCATTTGGGAACTCAGAGTCCATTTTATTCCCATCATGCTCCTTACCATTCTGCAGGTTTTCCCAGTTTCTCCACTTAAAATAGGTCCATTCATTCATCCATTCACTCATTACATGGGCCTTGCAGTAAGAGCACACTGTCCCACAGCCAACCTTGCAGCCAGACCTGTGCCATGAAACATGCCAGCCCAGTGTTCCAATAGCAAGCTGCGTTGGCACGGCAGAACACCTGGAAGACCGCCATGCCACCTGCCCTGTCAGGTGGTGCAAGAGCCTCTTGGGATCACTTGCATGGTACGCTCAGGGGTGGGGGCAGTATTCTCAGAGCTGCATGTAAGGGCAGTAACTTGCTTTCAGCCCCCTTTTCCCGCTCACTCAGTACTGTTGTCATCAGCAGGGGCACCAAGCTGTTCCTAGTAGTAGGCAGGAAAGAGCTGGTGCATCTCCAAACAAGGGGCAGGGCCATTCAGAGAGGCTCCGCAGCCTACCTGACTCTGAAAGCAGATTCCATGGAATCCTATACTCCTCCTCGGTGCTGCTTCATGTTGATGGTGTATGCTTGCAGTGAGGAGCCTTATGTATGACCGTGGGTGCTCTGCGTGTGATGAATGCAGCAGCCTGATTTTCCATGTTTCTAAATTGTGCGAGAATCCATTTGGATACAGAAGGTTTCCCACTGCAGAAGTTCACTTCAGCACTTAGTGGCCAATGAAGATTGCTGTGGAGGAGGAAGGAACTAGACTGTGCTAGCAATAGAGTCACTGTTCATCATTTGAATGGGTGTCCAATGACTTTCCTCTCCTTAGAAGGTTTCCTCATTTTGAGTGCTGCTCAATCCAAGTCTGAGACCCATCAGAAGAAAAAGTTGGGTCTTAGAGATGCTTTTATATTTTATATTTTTACTTATTTTATATTGTTAATTTTAATTTTATATTGTTATTTTTGTATTTTATTGTGTTTGTAAGCCGCCCCGAGGCTTCGGCAAGGGGTGGCATAGAAATGTTCTAATAATAATAATAATAATCAGTTTGTGAGCCGCCCTGAGGCTTCGGCGAATGGGGTGGCATAGAAGTCCCCCAAATAAATAAATAAATAAATAAATAAGTGCAGACTGAATATGGTAAAGGTGATAAGATGCACTATATTTCTATTTAAAGTGTAATGTTGATTTCTGAATTTGCATTTACACATATACAGGTGTATATGCAAGTATTACAACATATCAGTGCTCTCTTTTGTTCTCAGTTTTGGAGGTGCACTTCTTCTGTTTTGGTGATTCTCAGGTGACCATCTCATCCCTTCTATCTCAGCATAAGGAAGATTCAGGACAGGATGTAGTGTGTACTACAAGGTCATGTATCACCTCCATGCATCTTTTACCCCCAGACAATATACACAAAGCCTATGGATAAAACATGGATGACTTATTTTTCATTAGGCCAGGTCATTTCCCACCACACCAAGCAGCCTTGATCAGTTTTCAGCTAGACTTACCTACTGATGAGTAAGTATCAGTGAACTCAGTGGGCTTATTTACCGGTGTGTGCAGCCTATGTGATAAACCTTGTTCAGGAATATGCTTTAACCACATTTTCCAAGAAAAATGGAGAGGAGAGGATTTATGACTGACACAAGCTTTAGCCACAATCCAAAGTCAGAACAAGTTTTTCTTGAGCTCAGTACAAAAAACAGAATAATGGACTAGCTAGTACTTTAGTTTTGTTCAGTAGGGCCTTTTAATCTAAAAGAACTGGATATGAAGCACAGGTGTGCTGATTATGCTTCCATGGTAGGTTTAGCACTAACATTATGTATAATTGTGCTTATAAATCTGTCATACCATTATTGTGCAGAGTGGTGGGAGGAGGAGATTGGAAATCTTACTATTATTATGCGACTTTTATATTCTGCCTCTTTTCCTCTTGCAGACTTGCACAGTCGAGACTTACACCCAAGACTTACACAGTTTTCCCCTATATCATTTTCAACCTCACAGCAACAACCCAATGAGGTAGGTTAGACTGAGGATTTGTAACTGGCCCAAAGTCACCCAGTGAACTCCATGGCTGAGTGGGGACTGGAACCCAGGGTTCCCAGATCGCTAGTCCAACACTGTAACCACCCCACTACTGTGCCTCTTAGAAAATACACCACCTAGATGTTCATAGTATCTATGGAAAAAAGCATAGGAATGGCAAAGAAAATGGAATAGATTCCTTTGGGGAAGACTGATATTAATAAGAGCTCTTTGTGGCATTGATATTTGTAAGAATACCCTAATTTATCAAGTACCTCTAAAAAGAATTCTTAATATATATGGTCCAGATTATATATGTGAATCACTCTTTTAAATGCTAGACATTTTGGTTATTATCCTGACATTCTACTGACTCATTCAGGCATGTTATCATCACAGACAATGGTTCTGATTCAGAGGTCCTGGTGCATAGCACAGGCTGTGATGAATTTTTGAACTCTACAAAGAAATTCAAGAAAGTCTCCCACCAGTCAAGCTGTCTCCTGCAGTCAGTTTTCAATCATCTCTGATCCCCTGTTGGCTAGGAGCAGACTGCCTTGAATTAGAGCTCCTCTAATTCTACATTCAATCAATATGGGAGGTTCCACCTCAGGTGAAACATCTGAAGATTTTTTAGGAAGTTAAAACAGTGTTCACAGGACTAGCAGAATGGCTTAAAGAAGTTCTGACAGTTGTTTCCCTCACCAATTGAAAATATTTTATATTTATTGTAAGGTAGGAAGGAACTGTCCACTGTATGGGGAGTGGAGGAAAAGGGGTTTTCTGAGAAATGAAATACCAAAGTCCAAACCACCCACCTCACAGACAGACACTAGAGATGTAGCAGTCTAGCTAGAAAACATGTTAAACAAGAGAGAGGATCTTGTACTGGACAAGGAATGACTTTTCCTGCTGATGAATTCTTATCTGCAAATGCACACAGAATTCCACAAGTGCCCAGGTACCTTGGATTGCACCATAGTTTTTAGGGGGGAAAGGGATGAAAAAGATCTAAAGGTTGTAGAATAGGAGAGATAGCCCCACTTCAAAACCCCACAGAAGCATCTTATCATTAGTCAGAGGAAGGCAGATGAGTTTGGATGTTGTAAAGGGGCAGTTATTCAATTCAATGTGATCTTATTTTTATTAGAAAAAGAGAAACAGAGTGAGTCAGAAGGGGCCTCCCAGGCCATCAAGTCTGACCCCCGGCTCCAGCCAGTTCCACTCACGACATGCCCACCATGTACATGTCTAGCCTATCCTTGAACACCCTCACCGATGGGGCCTCAGCCACCTCCTGTGGAAGCCCATTCCACACCCTCGGGGTCCTGACTGTCAGGAAGTGCTTCCTGGCATCCAAATTGAACCTTGGTTCCCTGAGCTTTGCTCCACTGGAACATGTCCTGCCCTCCTCTGCAGGAGAAAACAGGTCTCTACCCACCTCCGTGTGACACCCCCTCACATACCTGTATGTTGCCAACAGATCCCCTCGGAGTCTCCTCTTCTCCAGGCTGAAGAGACCCAGTTCCCTCAGTCTTGCCTCATATGGCTTTCCCTGCAAACTGGTCACCAACCTTGTGACCCTACGCTGCACTGACTCTAACCTGGCTATATCTTTCCTGTAATGAGGGGCCCCAAACTGAACATTCTTATGAAAACTGAAACTTCTTATTCCCAAGAATAACGGCTTGGGACCTGGATACCTAAAGGAACACCTTCTTCCCTATTTGCCCTCCCGCCCCCTGAGATCAGCAGCAGATGCCCTTCACTGGGAACCTTCTGTGAAAGATATTAGGAGACAGAGTACCCGGAGGAGGGCCTTTCTGCAATGGCACCCTGGCTATGGAATGCGCTCCCCAGAAAGGTCTGCCTGGCGCCGTCATTATATGTTTTTCGGTGCCAGGTTAAGACCTTATTGTATTTTAATAATATAATAATATAATAAATACAATATATAATATTGTATTTTTACCATTATATTTTAACTGCAGCCAGAGTGGGCCGATTATTTATTTATGTTTGGTGATATTTGTATTTTATCTTTGTAAGCTGTCCGGAGGCTTTTGCAAAGGATGGCATATAAATAACCTAAATAAAGAAAGAAAGAAGAAGAAGAAAGACAAGTTGAGTTTTCAGTATGAGGTATCGAAATAGTTTGGCCAGCCTTCGGTTCCTACTATGCAACTTGACTAGAGGAGACTCTGCCATTTGCTTTTCCTCCTCAGGTAGAAAGCATCTTAGCAGATGCAGGGTTAATTTCCTTCCACAGCAGCATGCAGCACAGAAAACATGGGTCAGTGGCCATGGGCTCATAACCACCCATTTACCTGGGAGCAATTCATGTTTGCTCCCTCATGCTCTGCTCATCATTGATTTATGTATTGATTTATATCACATTTTTCCTTTTAAAGAACTCAGGGTGGCTTACACAATCCTCCTCCTTTGAAACTTATCCTCACAACCTGTGAGGTAGATAGGACTGACGGTCTGTGACTGGCCCAATTACTTCCATGGATGAAAGGGGATTAGAACCCAGATCCCCTGAGACCCAATCCCTTACTCTTAATTACTATACCACACTGTCAATGAAGAAATTGAAGTAATTTTTGGAATGAAAAAGAATATCGAGCTATTTCAATAAGAGGAAAGATTTCCCACAAATTGCTGACCTGCCAAAGAGGGAAAATTGGGAGGTGGGAGAATCAGTGAAGTTCATCCTTGTTGTGGTTCTCTGATTTCCATCTTGAAGTTGTTTGCCTCATTGCAATTCCCAAATATGGGTATGGTTAATGGTTTTTGTTCAAATGGAAAATATGCACATCAGGGGCATACATGTCCTAAAATGTATGCACCCAAATACATTCAAATGCACTCACCTATTAACTAAAATATGAAGGCCTGTGTTTCTCTCCTTTTCCAAATACACCTGTTTCATGCATTTGTGAACACTATCACAAGCTCAGAATAAGAGAAGGTTTCCCAGAAAATGTGTTGGAGTTCATTTTCCTAGATACAAATGCGATAAGTGGCTACTGGCTGTGCTGTCTAGGTGCTACTTCCATTCCCAGAGGTAGCATGCCTGTGTGTACCCGTCGCTGAGGACCTTGGGCTGGCGGAGATCTTGCATCCATCATGCTTGAGGGATCCTGTAGGTAGCTGGTTTGCCACCCTGTGTACAGAGTTCAGGATTAAATAGAACTTTGGTCTGATCCAGCATGGTCATTCTTGCATTCTCACATATATTCTTTTGCTCTTATGTTCTCATTAAAAAAGAATCCAAAAGAAATATTGATGCCAGCCTTGGTTAGAGCCTTTCCTCTTGCAGATCCATAGCCTGCGTTCACCTGCACTTTGGACCACAAGAGGAAGGTGCAGTGAGAGTTGCAGAAATGCCATCTGGAGGAGAGAACTGGTGAATAGGGATAATGTTAAGCATCCCCTCTCTCTGGTCCTCTTCCAGTTTTCAAAATATGTCTGTCAGAACTGTTCTTAATGACAGCAGCAACACTAGTAGCAGCAGCAGTTCTAGGACTGGACTCCATTCCATGCACTTGAGCATCATGTAGTGCCTCATTAGCAAGTAACGAAAAAATGGCTCCTCCAGTTATGCGGTGGATGATGCCACAAAACACACACAACAAGCCACCCTGCATGGTTGCCATGGTTCACTCTTTTTTTTGCCCTGATTGACTCGACAGATGATCAAATGGTTTCTGTTCTCTTCCTCTTCATTCAGTCCTCCCATTGTTGGCATGTATCTTATCAGATGCTGTACATGAAATTCAGTATTAAATTGCATCACTCTGTACCTATCTTGTCTGCCTCCTCTTCATTGGTTCAGACAACACAATGGACCAACAATGCTTTAACCCCCCACCCCCCACCCCCCAATAGTTGTGTTTTCTGAATCCAGCCGGTGAGTGAGATACAGGTCATTCTAGCTTTATCCATTAGTCAGTGGGGAACACAACTTGTGAGAAGTTGATTTTGCTATTTCCCATTGGAAGAGGGAAGTAAGACCATGTCCAATCAGGTAGACAAGAGGATGTGCAGAACAGGCTTTTCTTTTCCAGATCAAAATCTGATCTTCCCTAGATTGATTTCACAACAGATCCCACAATCACTCAAAAACAAGGAAGTCCATTTTCAGTTTTCATACTTCCTTATTTCTGGCATTGGTTGCTCCTTCCTAAGTCAAGAGAAGAAATATCAGGAAAAAGGGTAAGCTACTGGCAGAAAGGACAGAGAAAAAGAATAACAGCTCAAAGGCCTTGTTAAAAGCATTTCCCATATCGAGAGGAGAAGGGGCAAAATAGTTGTATGTTGGAACTACTGATGTGTAATATAAAATGGTATCTCTTATTGTCAGTTTTTGTCAGAACCGTGTAACAAAATCCATTCAAGAACTTACAATGAAACAAGAGCAGAGCAATTGTAAAAGGTCAGTGTTTCAAGAACAAAGGCATGATGGTATTTTGTGGAGTTTGAACGTCCTTTTCTTTTGAATGGATCAAAGCATGTTAATTGTTTCTCTGAGAGCTAAACAACAACTACTAAGCCTTGCAAAGGCCTCTGGAACATCATGAGAAATAATTAGCAGGGTGAAAATCTATTTCATTAAGTTGACAGGGATGACAAGTTCTACAGTTCATGACCTTCCATGACTCTATGATGATCTCGGGATCCATAGCGGGTTTGGATTTTGTCTGACTTACCTTGGCTTTCATTTTGCATGTATTTGATTGACAGAGATACTTAGTAACAGTTGTGTCACTAATATTAAGCATTATTCCTATTTATATACAAGGCATTGAATCTACAAGTTCCTTTCTTTCATTGGAGGAAGTTTCTTCCTTCAAGAGAGGAAACTTCTTTCACTGGAGAAAGGAAACTTTGCATCAAATTCATGAAAACTTTTGATGCTTTCTGAAGGAGCAGCCAACTGAAAAAGTTGTTCAGATTTTTCCTAAACCTGTTTGGCCGCTCATTCTCCTGTCTCATTTTCTTGAAGGATTACGTTAGTTGCCAAACATGAAATGCTCAGGATTCTAATCAAGATTGTAAAACATGACAGGAGAAATCAGAATCCCTCCGCATATTCTTGCCCTAAGTGACAGATAGCCTGGTCTCATGCAAATACTGCCCAGGCATCACTATACAAATGCCGATCAAACCCCCCTCGGCCAGCCTGTAGGTAGCAATTGTGCCTAATCTAGAGGCCGTTTGGCTGAGGGAGCATTTGAAGGAGACTCAGTGTGAAAGGGAAGGTGGCATCTATTGTAGAGATTTCTTCTGCTGTGGCTTGAGTAGCTACTTGTAAATTGTCAAAGAGAAGGATGGGGGTCACCTAAAAAGAGGAGAAGAGAAGATACCGGGTGGGTTCACAAATAACATTGAACAGTGCCATGTGGTTTCCATGTTGTATGGTCTCATTCCTGGGTGAGGCTGACAGACTATTGCCTGGTTTCCGTGTGTGTGCAGTTTTCAGCCTCCTGTCTCAATCCTCCCAATAGCCGCATTTCAACACACCAGCCTGTGAAGGTGGACCACTCCTGACTATGCTACCAACTTCATCCTCATTAATCTGCATGTATGGATGGAGTGGCTCCTGCAATGGCCACTCTTTCCACCAGATTTTATAGTAACATCACGGTAGCCACATTGTGCATTCAGATGGCCAGATAAGCCATGGAGAATTGCAGAAACCATACAACAGCTGATTGTTTCTCTCCATGGTTCCATAAAATCAAACTTACCATGCAGTAACACCACGAAACAGTTCAGATGACACAATAGGCCATTCCACAGAGAAAACTACCACAGCTTGTTTCTATATGTAGCCACTAATTTGCATATATTTGCATATATTTATATAGATAGATGCACATATAGAAATTACCATCATTTAAGGAGAAATACTGTACATCACACTGTTGTGTAGGTGAGTATGGTCAGGTGACCTCTCTGTGCCTTGCTCAGTCTGGATTGGGTGCTTTTGGCGGGCAGCTTTCAAGTGGAGCTCTTTCTTCCAATGGTTCTGTTGTCTTTACACTAGCCAAAAACTGAACAGCCCTTCAATACAGAGATTTCAATACTCTGGCAGCCCTTCAAATAGGGAACTATTCCCAAGAAAAAAGAACACATGGCTTCACTTATGCCAATTCACACTGTCCCTTGTCCACTCTTGAACAGACTTTCCTGCAAATAGGGTATCAGAATTTCACTTTTTGTAATTGTGAAAGGGTGATAGGATTTTCTCACTATTGGGTACACTGAGGCATAAAAAATGGCAATGGTATTAGCTTATCTTTTCTATTGCTGTTCCTCAGGAAAATTTTGCATATATAATAAGATTTTTAATGCTACCAAGGAACAGATGAGCAAATAATCCACTATGTTTATGGTGGGGGCGTTAGAGGATGTGTCATCCCCCCCTCCCCCAAGCACTGACTTTGTGTTTGATTCTTCCAGAGACCACAGGAAATGTAAGTAAAACGATCCACATTTAATTAAAATGAAATTAAATGTATTATTCGGCAGGGTAGGGGGAAGCTCTCCGCTCTGTTTATGCTTGGGGGGAAATAACAAACATATGGGTTTGCTTCATTGTTTGTCACAAATCAGGGTAAGGGCTGCTATTTCTTGCCTACTCAGCCTACGGGAGAAAAACAAATAATCAAAAGTTAACTATTGCTCTTAAAGTTTCACAGACCTCAGACAATAACACTAGCTCTTAAAGCATAAAAAGATGAAATGTGTGTTCATCAATGCACAGCCACAGGTATTCCAAGTTTCTCTCTGTCTAGCTCTACAACATAATTCAGAGGGTAACTCATTAAAGAATTTTTGTGATAGTATCATTATGCAGTGCAGATAAGAAGGTAATGGGATTGTAACATGCCATTTGGTCTCTACAGCATTTCCATGCATGTGCATGTGCATGTTTGTGCATGTGTGAATGCATGCATTTGGGGATTGTTTCCCTCTGTCATTCAGTCCCTCGAAATTGATAAGGGAGTGTGCACCAGGTGTGTGAATAACGCAACAGTGTACAGGGATGTGCAATGCTGGGAATTCTGTTTCATTTAAACCTAACAGGACTCCAAAGCATACCTGTTCTGGTAAATAATGGCAAGCTGTAATAAACTTTTTTCCCTGATTCTGGAAAAATATCCACATTTTCCTTAAGTTTCCACCGATTGCACAGATAGCAATTTGGGATGTGAATCTTGAACTGTGTGTGCAAATCTTTTCCTCCTCTTCTTTCTCTTTCTCTTTCTCTCTCTCTTTCTCTCTCTCTTTCTCTCTTTCTCTCTCTCTCTCTCTCTCTCTTCCTCCTCCTCCTCCTCCTCCTCTACATCATCATCACCATCACCATCATCTACACAATCATTCACAATCACACAATTCCAACAACCCAGAATCCAAAGCCTCACTTGTTCAGCATCCTGGTAAATGTGTGATGTCAAAGCTGACAGCTTCTACAAACATTGACAAAGCCATACTTCAAGAATGTTATTTTGTTTTCACTTGACACCTGTCCAACAGTGAGCTGTCAGCTGAAAAGCAAAGCCATGAAAGGACCTTTGTTCACCCTGTAAGTGTGAACCTGACACTTCTCAGTGTCCTCCACCTTTTCTGAGCATCTAGGCATGTAGCCCCCCCCCCCATTTGCAGAGTTTTGCCAGATTTTGGAAATTAGGGTGAATTTTCAAACATGGATTTTGACAGGACTATGCAGTTTGTTTTTTGACTGCAACAACATTGTTGGTTTTCATGACCACACTAGGCTCCCTTGGCTTCCACTATGATTTCCTGGCACTCCCTAGGCACTATAATTTCTTCTCTTATTTATGATTTCTTAAACACATTTTGAAGACAATCTTTAACCTACTTATGGCATAAACACAAATACTTCTGCTACCATGCTGTATTCAAGGACAAAAAGCCTGAAGCCTAGGGTTCCATACAGCCTGGAGTCCCAGACTGGTCCTATAGGAGTCTTCAGATGGGCAGTACCCCCCTCCCCCAACACCCCCCTCCCCCAACCTTTTTAATAAAATGAGAAATTAGGTGGTGGCACGGGTGGTGTGTTTCACTGCCCTCTTTGAAGCTACTGGGTAACTGCCACCAATTATACACCAGTGGCTAGAATTCCGTTCTTGGCAAGGTGCTCAGCTGGATGGTGGCCAGACAATGCCAGTCTCCTTCGGAAGAAACGGACCATCTGGACCCATTTCAGTCCAGCTTCAGATCTGGTTATGGTACTGAATCTGCCTTGGACGCCCTGTATGATGACCTGTGCAGGGAGAGGGACAGGGGCAGTGCATCCCTGTTGGTTCTTCTGGACCTCTCAGTGGCTTTCAGTACCATTGACCATGGTATGCTCCTGGATAAGCTGGCTGAGTTGGGGAATGGAGGCACTGCTTTGCAGTGGTTCCACTTCTACTTGGCTGGTCGATTCCAGAAGGTGGTACTGGGGGATTATGACTCTGCACCATGGCAGATGTGCCATGGAGTTCAGCAGGGCTGAATTTTACCCCCCACGCTGTTCAACATCTACATGAAACCGCTGGGAGAGGTCATCTGGAGGTTTGGACTGAGAAGTCACCAGTATGCTGATGACACCCAGCCCTACCTCTCTTTTACATCTAATCCAGATAAGACAGTGGCTGTCCTTAACCAGTGTCTGGCTGGAGTGATGAGCTGGATGAGGGCCAACAAATTGCAACTTAATCCAAATAACATGGAAGTCCTGTTGGTAGATGGTTCAACTTTCCAGGTAAGGGATCTTTGTCCTGTTCTGGACAGGGTTGCACTCCCCCTAAGGGACAGGATGTGTAGTTTGGGAGTGCTCCTTGACCCAGAGTTATCCTTGGAGTTCCAGGTTACTGCTGTGGTGAGAGGTACTTTCCTTCAGCTTTGGACGATTCATCAACTGCACCCTTACCTGGATGAGCAGAGCCTAGCAATGGTGACCCATGCTCTGGTAACCTCTGGATTGGTCTATGTAATGTGCTCCATGTGGGGCTGCCCTTGAAAATGATACAGATAGTTCAGTTGGTTCAGAAGAGAGCAGCCAGGATGTTTAACAGGGACCAGTATATATGCGCATACAATGCCAGTCCTTTACCACCTGCACTGGCTTCCAATTGAAGTCTGGACCCAATTGAAGGTGTTGATGATAACTTATATAGCCCTATAGGTTTAGGAACTGGCTATCTGAAGGAACATTTCCTTCCATATATGTCTGCCTGCCCCCTAAGATCTGGGTCAGAGGTCCTTCTTTGGGAGCCCCCTTTGAAGAAGAACAGGAGAGTGGCTACCCAGAGAAGGGACTTCTCTGTGGTGGTGCCTTGGCTTTGGAATATGCTCCCCAGAGAGGTGCACCTGGTGGTGACACTTTATACATTTTGCACCCAGCCAAAACCTTTTCATTTTCCCAATATTTTAAGATCCAATTTTTTAAAATGGGTTTTTAGTTGTTTGATGCTGTGCTTATTGTTGTATTGCCATCCTCAGGCCTCAGGGATAGGATAGAAATGCATTTAATAAACAAACAAACAATTCCATGTAGATGCTAGCAGCATCCCTTCTAGCAGAAGCACAGACACACACTACAGACAAAACATGCACACACTTATTCTCCCCCTAGCACTGCCCATGATGCTCTTTGCTGCCTTGTTAGGCGCCCCAGGGCACTCCCTACCACTACCTGGTCACCCTGCATTCTCTTTTCTTTCTGCTGAGTGCCTTCAAAATAGAGTGCTAGGTTGCTGCCACCAGCCATTTTTCTAAACCTGAGCTGCTTTAACAAATCAAAGCAGGAGAGGCAGCAAGACTGGCAAACATCAAGAGAGAAGCCTGCAGGGATGACATTTAGGTCCGCAGATGAAGAATGTTTCTGATAGATGGACAGACACCATTTTCCACAATGTCTTCACAGAACACATACCGAATCACTCATTTTATGCTCAGAACAACCCCGTGATGTAGGTTAGGCCCAAGTGTGCATCATGGGGATTTATTAAGAGTTCTGCATTTTGGCCACTATACCACATTTGGCTTATTTTCTAGCTCCTTTTTGTCCTTTCTAGAATTCCTTTCAATAATCATTACAGAGGTGTCTTTATTCTTTTACTATCCTATAGCTGGTGCCAAAATAGCCTTTCTTCCCAGATATCTCTATGCATGGCATAAAGGCCTTTCACTCAAGAGGAGAGTGGTGTCATGAGCTGGGCATCCCCTCCCAAGCAAGACAGTCACTCCAGCACTTCTTGTAAGAGTCTTTATTCTACACAGGAAATATAAGCATTCACAACTCTCTGAGCATACACAAAGAGAAGTGTTGACCCTTCTCTGCTCCCCTTTAGTCAAAGCTTTGCTTATGAACCCTTCAGGACCAGTCTCTGGAAGGTGGGGAACTGTGAAAAAGTGCACACCTGTGTTCGGCAGTCTAAGCTCCTAATTGGTCCAGCCTGTGGCTGTGATGATGAGCCCTCAGGCCCACAACTTCAGGAGGCTCATGTTATCCATCTGAGGAATCTCCCTGCTCCTGTTCTTCATCTGCCTCATTCCCACAGGCAGGAGGGAGACTGGACCATGTGGGTGTCCTTGAGCTGCTTTCACCCCGAGCAGGTGTAGGTCTGTCAGTTACAACAACAGTTCCGTTACCAGAGTGTGAGCTCTGAACCTGTTTTGGTTCAGCCATCGCCACATCATCCTCTAAGTCTGAGCTATCAGTCCCACCAAAGTAGGATGTCTCTCGTGCACACCCGGGAAGCCCATCAGAGCACGCATGCACATGACAGGTGGTGACTTTCTTTCTCCAGTCTATTCTTGGATGTTAACATTTTCTCCATCGTTCTATCATTGTGACAGGGAGTGGTTGTGGCAGTGGTAGCGGAATGGCTTGTTTGATTTTGGTGGGTTAGGCTGTTATTAAAGGTACAGGAGCAGGGACTACAAGAAGTGGCAATTTTACCTGTGAGATTCATCTTAAATGTTGATGCTGGAAACACAGCAGACATTGCTCGGGGGAGGGGGGCGTCTGCTGTGAGGATTCTTAATCCTTGTTTGGACACCTAAATGAACCCTAACTGAATCCATATTGTGTCCTAATAGCCCCATTGTGTTTAATGTTCAATGCATGTGTTTATGCTTTTGAAAAACATCCTTCTGTTGAAATGCATCAATAAGCACTTAAGGCTACTTTGTACAATCTGTTTTCAAGTCATAGAATGACTCTGGCAAATCAATTCCACATTTTAAAATGTTTACATGGAAGACACAGCTATTTCTAAGAATAATTTGGTTTTATTCACATACGTGAATAATCACCTGCTATTCCTCAGCCATCCCTTTCTTGCAAAGTCGCAAGGAAGTGTGTGTGCGCGTGCATCTGTGTGTAGTGTAGGCCAGGCCTGCATGAATTATGATTCATCCACCTAAAGCTTGCCAGGGACTAGATGCTTCCTCCAGTTTTGTTCCTTGCCATGACTGTATACCGGGGTGGGGAAAACTCTTTTAGCTGAAGGACAGAATTCCATTTGGAGAAGATCTTGGAGCCCACAGTCTGGTGGTGGGAAGGGCTGAAGGCAAATGTGGGGAGTCAAAATACCCCAAATACCACATATTTTCATTTAAGGCTAAATGCCTTCGGAGAGGCTCATCAAGCTTTTAGGATGAGGGGAGGCAACTGCATAAGCTCTGGGAATCCAAACAAGTGATGGTTGAGGGGAAGGAAGAGCCAGACTGAGACCTATGAAGACTATTTTCTTCTCCCCAGCCTGAGCTTCCTCACTCTATATGCAACTGTGAGACCTAACAGACTGTAATGTAGGGTTGAGCTGTGACCCAGCTTCATGGGTCAAATAGTGTATAATTCTGGTGTAGGCTTACCAAGGTAGTAGGTAGATGCCCTGACTGGTAAGGTAAGACCCACTGTAAATATTTCCCCAGGCCAAAGGTCCTGTGCTTGGTGGATGAGTGGCACACCCTTGTGTAGAACATGTGTAAAGAAACATAATGTGAGTGCCCATTTTTCAAGGCCTTTACGGATACAGGTGTCTGCACAGAGCACCATGTCACATCACACTACCTTCTTAATGAAGTCAAGAGATCAGGCAAAGGGAAGCCTGAGCTGAACCAAAGGCATTACAGAGATGCTCTTTGGGCTGAAAGGTCAAACTGAGGATTTGTCTTAGGGTCATTTCAGACCTTAATATGGGGCTGAACCTTGCCATGTAGATGGACAACCTCTCATCAAATCTGTGCCAGCATATATAAAACATCCATTTAGAGCAGTTGTTCACAACCAAGCATGGTCCAGCTGCACATCTGATGCTTCCCTCCAAAGGACAAAATAATTTTGTGGGAGCCATACCTATGTTAGAACTAGCCCTTACTGACAAACAGAAATGCCAGTTTTGCCTGAGTTGCAGTTTTCAATGTAGAAATGATCTGTGAAGGTTTGAAGGGCCCAAGTTATAAATTACAAATGAGGACTTGGATACAGATCAAGTACAATCATGACTAATGGAAGTCCTTTTGGTTTTAATGAGCCTACTCTAAACAGGACTAAATCTGGAGCCAGACCTAGATTTGTTCCTTCATTTTCAATGCAATGCAGTTGGAAATTCTGTGTACTGGCCGTCATTTTGCATTCATTTGGCATGCAGTTTTGACTTTATCATTTTCACATGAAAATCCTGCCATCAGTGTTAAAACTTAAAGGGGGTGTACACAGGGCCATTGGGACATCACTGGCTCCCAATAAGGGCTCCTGCTCCTGCAAGAGCCCACTGAAAAGAGGCCCCTGGAAATGTTCATCTTCTTCACCATTTCCACCTGTTTTTTGGTCATCTTCTTGGTCTGGCCCAGGAGATCATACTGGTGAGAAGGATGAGCAGCAGATGCCACTGCTTACTTGCCCAGTGGCTCTCTGTCTATTAAGCACGGAAGTGGCAGATGTGATGAGAAAGAGGTGACCCTGGTGGTAGGAAAGTAGATTCATTGGAGGAGGAGGCACTATATAGGTATCTTGGCCAAGAGCTCTCAGAAGCCAGAGACTGGCCCTGAATTTATGCTCATAGTACTGTGACAGTTCTTATTCCTAATACATTCTTATTCCATGTATGCTTATCTTAATGCTGATCTATACAACTAGCATCTTTACAGTTTATAGGTCTTCAGTTGGAAAGCTGAGGTTATATATAGCAAGGACAAAGTAGAGACTGATGTTGTGTCGAGTATTTTGCAATTAAACCCATACCCAGTTTGTCATCATCTTCATTTACTTGTAAGTTCTATTATTCCTCTTTCACAGAAGTGTGCTATGGGCTTTATTGACCAATAAAGCTGAGGTTTATGGGAAGAATGTCTATTCTATGATTGTGTTCTCTGCACTGAAAAATTTAGCACTCTTTTTCTTCCCATTAGTGTGATTTAGAAAAGAACAGGATTGGAAGATAGTGACTGTCTACAGATATGACAAACAAATAGTGAAGTACTTTGCAGAAACAATTTTGATAGAATTGATGGCACTGAGCCCAAGGGTTACCATCAAGAAAAGAACTCGGGATTGTGATTTTTTTAATGTTGGCGGGATCATGCTGGGAGCTGTAAGCTTTTCCCCATCTGAACACAGGTAGCATTGCCCCTTTAAGTGCTGTGTATCTGCAAAAAGAGTTGTCTGAGTACCAAAATATATCAGGAGGTACAAATCACACTTTAGTGCTGATAAGGAGAATTCAGTTTTCCCAGGCAGGGACAGACAACATAGTGCCCATAAGCTTCAATGTGCTGCTGGAGACCTTTCTTGGTATCAGGTTTATTTTATTTATTTATTTATTTATTTATTTATTTATTTATTTATTTATTTTATTGAAAAATTTCTATGCCGCCCCATTCGCTGAAGCCTCGGGGCGGCTTAGGTTTGGAACATCTAAGTAGAATTGGGTTGGTTTGCCAGCTTATACATGGATCTCATGCAGCTGTTTTTAATGTTAAAGCAATGCGTAACAAAGCATCAGTTGTGCTGAAATAGCATGCATTACAGAGACCTGTTTGGCTGAACTGGATCTCTTTTAGCTTTGTCTATCTGAATAGTGAACACAGCACCAACATAGATCTGAGTGCAAGAAAGAGGAGTCACCATAGTCTGCACCACGTCTGCAGGGAGTGCAAGCCTGTAGGCCAAAGGAAGACCTCCAAGTCCAGTCTGGTTGCCCTTCCCCACAGGCCCCTTCTCCAAAACATCCAAGGAAAAGATGGGAAAGCTCTCTGGGACGGCCCCTATTGTTCCTGCTATAGAAGCTTCCTAGATTGCTCTTGGAATGGGGCTTCTGTGGCAGAAGCCATCGAGCCTGTTTTTTGAGAAGGTTTTGTATTCCCCTCCTGTTTTTCTTCATTAAAAGTTCCAGGGAACTGAGTATGGGATGTGAGAATTCTGAGATACTGGGGGAGAGAGGCCATAAGCCAGGATCCTTGGATTGTTCAGTGATTTAAAAACTGGGCTTTCTGGGAGGAGTGTTGGTTTTACTGGTACAGAAGCAGGAAAAGAAGAGGCAGGATCATCCCCTTTATTTAAAAATATATATTTTTAAAAATGATAGCATGTCATAGAGATATTTGAGAACAATATTTAAGAATGGAAGCTCTTGCACTATAAACCCAGACCCATCCAGAACTTCCAGGTCAAGGAAAACAAAGGCATCAGTCACACATAACTACATATGGATGATGCAGTGAGTCACTCAAGTTTCACAGAAACCACATTTCAGTAGCCATTCTGGTCAAAATGCTCTGTTCCAGAAAAGATTCAGAACAGCTACTTCACTTGATCCCTTCTTCTCTGGTGGTACATGGAGCTCTGTGTGATTACTTAGGTTAATTCGTCTCACCTGAGCATTGGCATGCCAAATATTTTTTTTTCCAGATTATGGGTTATAGCCTGAAAGGTGTATCAGAGTAAGTTTTTTTAGTAGTTTTGTGGCTCATGCATCTCTCTCACATAATATGACTGGTGAATTTAGATGGTTGGCTAACCCAGAAGTTGCTATTCTGGGACATTTTCCAGAATTCAGAGGATTCCCTGGAATGGTTCCTAAAATGGCTTTCACAAGTCCAGCCACTTGTCCCCTAACCTGTACTTATGACCTTGCACTTATCTGCATTGAACACCATCCTGTTGTCCCCAGCCCACTTCCATAGTCTGTCCAGATCCTTTTGGATCCAGAATACCTGCTCAGTTGTAGTCACCACCTCCATTTTAGTATCACTCGCGAATTTGACCAGCAAAGTTGAATGTTTGTGCTTGGTTTTGACCCTCAAAGATTCTGTGAATCAACCACTCTGTTGCTCCACCATCTACCTATTTGAGCTGGTGGGGGTGTTAGTGGGAAGTGGGACTCCCATAACCAATATTCTGATTTACTTTTTGCCTGACCAAAAAAGTAAGCATGTTACAAGTGGTATTTTGCCATCCATATGATTTGTTGTATTTTATATATCGAAAATTATCCCATCCACTGCAGCAGAGCACTCAAGCTGGCTTTCAACAATTAAACCCACACAAAAACACATGTGCACACAATTACTTACAATGCAGCATAGTAAAAATATGTAGAAGCAAGAGCAGCAGATAAAAGAGTTCAGTTGAACTTTTGCCTGAAGTTCAAATACTTGCTAGGACAGATGTGTCTTTACCAGATAGCAGAAAGACACTGGGGTGAACGAGATCCTATTTCTCTTTTGAAGCAAGTTTAACTATCAAGCTGAGGCAATAGAGGAAGGTCTGTCCTATCCCATGTCCTAACCAACTACACCACTATTCAGGCAAGGAGATCCTCAGTTCTTCAAGGATGGTAAGTCTGAGAGAGAGGAGCAGGGAGATGTTCAGACAGTTGTGGGAATTAAATGGGTTTTAAACTAAATTTTAATTGGAAAGAAAATGACAGAGAACGGATTTCCCCCCCATTTTTCTTGTTGTCCACTGATTGCAGAGAGAAGATTTCACCACACATAACAGCTGAAGCCTTTCTATTTTTCAGGATGCTTTCCTTTGTTGAAAGGAAACAAAGAACTTTATGGATCAGGTCAGAACTTTATGTCTCTTTCCGAAGTCCCTAGGTAAAATGAAGTGGAAAGAAGAATGTATTTGGATGTCTGCCTCAGACACCATATTGTCTTGGGAAAGTTCTGTCAGACTGCTAGAGACCAATAGAAACATGTGCGATCTATCCCTTCATGAAGCCCAGTAAGGTGAAAAGGGAAGAACATCTGCCTGGTATCAGGCAGATAGCCAGGGAGAAAGCACTCCAGAGTTTCTGTCAAACCTAGAAAAAATGCATCAATGCAGTTTATGACAGAGTTGATGGTATTTAAATTTATCATTCAGCCAACAAACCTTAAAAATAGTATCATAATGGACAACAGTTGTTTCCAGAGGTGATGATCTTATTGGTTTGCCATGCTAAAGTAAGTGACTAAAGGATCAATGTGATTTCCCTGATGTTCTTAAAGAGACAAAGATTATTTCCAGGATTAATTGCAAGTTTAGAATGATCCTACCGAGCAGAAAGCAGGATATCTCTGGTCTTATACAATATAAACAGTGGAAATCCTAGCAGCAGTTTCATGCCTTTTTCTCTGCATGAACGGAGATTCTCAGCAACAACTATTTAAATTCATTTTACTATAGCAGTACCCACTGTGCATGTTCTTAGATCTGCGATGTGAACTTTAAATGACTTATAAAATATTATAATGGCTTGAATATAAAGAAGTATGAGCAGGCAGAATTATAATTATTTGTATTGTTCCACCTAGGCTTGGGCCAGTGCTGTGCCAGAATCCACAGTCCTATAACAGTTGGGTTCTATAGATGTGTTCATGTTTCTCCTTAAGAAAAGGCAGCACATCTTTGGAAAACATCTACGTTTTCTCACGTAATGTTCTAACCTGGAATGCACTTCCATGAATGCACGATGACAGCAGTTTTAAGCACCATCACAAGGGAGTACATGATTAAAAGCTGTACGAAGATGGCAACCATAGATACAAAAGTGCACCTAAAATTAGTGACTGAACCCTGTGCCAAGCAAAATCCACACCTTGTTCTGTTCTATTGGATGCTAACACTATTGTGCAATCATTTGTTTTCAGTGAAAATGCTGGAAAAATGTGATCTCCTTGGTTACAACCTCACGAAAATCATTCTTTGACCACAGCCACCTGTTATTCCTACATGCTGTCTTAACTGGCTAACAGGAATTGGCTATTAACTTGAAGTATTTACAAATGTCCAGTGTTTATGACATTTTTTTAACTCCCAGTGAAATCTACTGGGAAAGGAAAGAGTTAGGTTTTCTAATATGTCTCTGGGTTGTGTATTGGTAGCATACGAACAGATGCTTCAGAGACAAGTATGTAAACATCTTTTTTTTGTTAGAGACAGTGAAATGTACTAATGAGGTAGGGATTATTTGAAGAAATATAAGAGGGAGTGTGAAAGTCAAAATTATATTTCCAGTGACAGAAATAGGGAAGGCACATGCTGCATTCATCCCTGTTCACTAAGGGTAGCCCTCGTTTCTGGTACCTTTCCCTGGAAAATGGAAAGATACCTAGTTTGCATCTGGCAAATTTGCCACTGAGAGGGTTCCAGCCCTCTCAGCTGAGTTTCTACATTTGACCAATGCAAGGCAGACACATATGAATGTTAAGCCAAGATCTAGCACACCATCTGTTATTTTTTCTTGCTGTGACTGGCAAACTATGAAATATGATCATAATATATTAGATGGTGATTAAGGTACTGTCTTCATCTGAAAGAAGCATAATTTCTGTTGGTTTGTAAATTACATTAACTGTCCTAAGGTGTGCCTCAAATGATTTTTTTAAACTTTCTAAGCACAAAATGGCAGCACACATGCCAATAGCCATCCATCCAGATAGCTGTGCTATTTGGGCGTTTACAGCCATGTGCTGGCCTTCAATCTGCTACATGTTGGGAAATGTTTGGGCAAAGGAACACGCTGTGCCTGTGTAGGGTGCTTTGCGTCTGTATTTTGAACCACATGTGATCAGAGTTCCACTGCAAATGTGCCCTTCAATCTGTGGACAAGACGACAATAAGCATGCCCCCATTCTTCCCTTCCATATGGTTGCAGATCACATGAGTGAATATTAGGGAAGCTGAAGAAACCTGTAAGGATTCAAATGAATCAAATGAATTCAGATACCTTTGAATCTGAGCTGCAACAGGTCATTTTTTTCTAAGTTGTGTGGCTTTCACAAACTTGCACTCTTTTAAAAATTGAATGGGATTTGAGCAAATTTGCACTTATGCTAATATGCACATGAACAAGTAGAACTAAATTATGATATATAACTAAAAATAAAATCAGATTCTGTCAATAATCATACAACAGAATTAAAGACTCCTGATGATCTGCCAAACACAGATGGAATGGATTTAACCAAATCTGTACATTTCTAGTGAATCCCCTTGTAGACTCAGTCAGTGTTGCTAAACTTGAGTGATTTGCAGCAGTGCGGTGAAAAAACTCTTGTATGGATCCATTTTTATAGAGTAAGTGTTTTTATATTAACACTGGTCTCAAGATTGGCATGTACCATTTTATACTAACCATCTCACAGGAGGCAGCAAATGTGTACCAAGGGACTATCTCACACCTTCTGTTCAAATTCCAAAGCTTGTCCATCAGCTTGATTAGGCACTCCGATGGCAAACATCCTGCTGCAGCATGATTTTTAAGAAGCATCCCTGTTTTGAGAGATGGCCATATCCTGCACTGGCTGGTTCCAAAATGGCTGAATTGCTCAGGCAAGAATTTCATTTAGAAAACCTTTGAACTAGTACAGCAGAATATAGGTTGAATAAATAAATAAATTAAGAATTCTAAAGCCATGTTCTGATTGTTGTTTTTGGACTTCCTTCCTTCCTTCCTTCCTTCCTTCCTTCCTTCCTTCCTATTTAGATAGATAACTTTTAAATTGGTTTATGTCAGAAGTTATCTAACTGGCTCAGATAATTCAGTAATTATCCAACAAAAATCTTCTATTGTGGTTTTATTCTATGTATATGAATATTAATCCTGAATCTTCTCTATATCTTTCTCTTTTGATGCTTTTATTTCTGTTTGCACATACAGACTAGGGTTAGTTCAGAAAGTAAAGAATGTAGGAAGAGCTATCCTGGATCTGACTAAGAATCATAGAATAGAAGGTTTGTAAGGCAGCAAGAAGGCCATTGGACCCCATCACAGCTGTTTCAGGTCACCAATTTATACCATCACACTCGGCTGCTGACGCGCTGCACCCTAATGTGAAGACGATGGCCAGGAGAGCTGTGCCTGGCACCTGTCCCCCCTGCTGTCCTGACTCAGATCTCAAGGGGTGGGAGGGCAACACTAGTTACCTCCTTTAAATTAGTTTGACAGGATTTTTTTTTCTTTCGATAAATCCATGTTGGCTTCTGTTAATCACTGCATTTTCTTCAAGGTGCTTGCATATTGATTTTTTAATAAATTTCTCCAGAACCTTTCCAGGGATTCATGTCAGACTAACTGGTCTGTAGATTCCAGGTTCATCTTTTCCCCTTTTTGAAGATAGGGGCAATGTTAGCTTTTCTCCAGTCATTTGGCAATTCTTTTTTCCAAGATTTATTGGAGATAATAGACAGAGGTTCTGCGAGTTCCCCCACTAGCACTTTTAATGACTCTGGGATGGAGTTCATTGGGCTCTAGATATTTTATCTAGGTAATCCTTGACCATTTGTCTGTCAATCTAGGGCTCCCATCTCTCACTTTCAGCTTGTGCTTTCCTCTTGGTTGTAGATTTCCTTGTGGGAGAAGACTAGGCAAAGTAGGAATTGAGCACCTCTGCCTTTTCCTTGTTGTCTGTTATCACCCTGCCATCTACTTTTAGTAGCTGGACATCCTTCTCTTTCAAATGTCTTTTGTCCTGGATGTATCTGAAGAAGGCTTTCTTGTTGTTCTTAGCATCCCTTGCTATTCTCAGTTCATTCCCTGCTTTACCCTCCCTGATGGTATTCCTGCAATTCCTTGCTAATTGTTTATATTCTTCCTTTGTGGCCTGGCCCTATTTCCACCTCCTGCACATTTTCTTTTTTTCATTCAGGTTGTCACTTAAGTTTCTGTGGAGCCACATGAGCTTCCTCTACTGTCTTCTACACATTTTTCTTGTTGGAATTGTTAATAGTTGCATTTTGAGAACCTTCTTTTTCAAGATTTCCTACCCCTCTTGAACTCCCTTTCCCTTAAGAGTGTGTTGCCATGGCACCTCACTTATTATTGTTCTGAGTTTGTTAAAGTTGTTTTTCTTGAAGTCCAGGGTACAATCAACCTTTGTTTGGCTTTATAATTGAGAATTCAAGTATCACATGGTCACTTTCCTCCCAGATTCCCGTGGCTGCTATTTTGTCCACTTGGTCATTCCTGTTAGTTAGTATTAAATTGAAGATAGCTTTTCTTCTTGTTTGCTCCTTTACCTTCTGCTGGAGGAATTTCTTGATAACTCATGTCAGGAATCTCTTGGAGGGGTCATGCTTGGCAGAATTTGTCTCCCTGCATATATCGGAAATTGAAGTCTCCCATGATGACAACATCATTCTTCTTGCTGAAGAATGAAAGTGACTTTTCGACGGTTGCATCCGTGTCCTCTTTTTGATTGGGTGGTCAGTATTTTTGATGCCAATAACCATTTCTTATATTTTACTCCCTTTTAAATGAGGCAGCTGCCTTCAGTGGGGCTACTAAGTTCCTCTTCTTGTATTTCTGTACAGATGTGTGTATCTGTTACATATAGTGTGATTCCACCTCCCTTTTGTCCTTTCTATTTTTTTTTTTTGAACAGGTTGCATCTTTCAACTGTAGAGTTCCAGTCATCTCACCAAGTTTCAGTTATTCCTATAAGATTGTCATTGGGCTTATGCACTATGAGCACAAGTTCATGTTGTTTGTTTTCTATACTCTGGGCATTGGTGTAGAGACATCGAAATTCATTCTTATGCCCCGGTTTTCTAGTGGAGCATTTTGTTCATGCAGTGGCCACCCATACACCCATGTGAATCCAAAAGTGGGGCATGAACACAACAGAACGTTTCTGATCATGTTCCCTAGCCTATGAAGTACATGAGCACTCTGCCTCTGGTACTCAAAGTAGCATATAGCCTAGTAGCCATTGATAGCTTTCTCCTACAGGAATTCATCCAATACCCTTTTAAAGCTGTCCAGATTGGTGGCCACAACTAAATCTAGTAGATTCCCATCTTATGTATGTATGTATGTATGTATGTATGTATTTATTTATTTAAAACATTTCTATGCCGCCCCCATCGCAACAAAGCCTCGGGGCAGCTCACAACATCTTGTGAATTGCATAATTTAACTATGCACTGGTTAAAGTACTTCCTTTTATCTGTCTTGAATCTCCTGCCCATGAGCTTCCTTGGATGCTAATACCTCTGTATACGCAGAAGACTGAGTGACATTTATGAGCTGAAGAGGAGTGCTCAGAAGAGAGATAGCATGGGAAGACCAGGGAGCCCTGGACTTTCTAGACAAAGCTGTTAGTTCACTGCATCTGCTTTCAGTTTCAGCTAAAACTGAGATCTGAGCACTTCATGAGGAGTATTTTCTTTACTGTTTTCCATTAAGACACTCTATGGGGCACTATTGTATTAGCAGAATATTGCATGCACATGGGAAAAACACATTTGCTTTCACTTTTAAGATAGAAACACCATATTTCCCCTCTGGAGGTGGGGAACTGTCACTAAAGGTACTCTTTAGAACCAGAAGTGAAATTGGAGGGTCATTTATATCTAGTAAACAACTATGAGCAGGACATGATGAGCGTACAATGAATGCCTTGCATTGAAATACTTCAAGAGAGATGGAGAGTTACATATTCAATGGCCTTCTTTGCAATTTCCCAGGGACACAAAGTGCCATCTGCTGTCTATCCTTCCTTCCCTCACTTTCTGGTCTCTTTTAGGAGAAGCTTTTTGGGGTACTGAGACAGGGGTGTGCTGCCCTGACCAAGGCAAAGGAGGTCTGCTGCCTGCGGGCCACACACACCTGGCATCTGACAGATAGACTGGAGCATCTTCTTCGCTCAGGGGGTCACCAGCCACTTCTTGTGATTCATGTGGGGACAAACGACACAGCCAGATGGGGTGTGGGCAGGATCACTAAGGACTTTGAGACTGGGCAAGAAACTGAAGCACCTTAAGGCTCAGGTGGCCTTTTCCTCTACCTTACCTGTCTGGGGATTTGGGCCAATTTTGGAGTTGAACGAATGGCTCAGGACATGGTGTCAGAAGAAATGCTTCGGGTTGCTTGATCACAGCACCCAGTTCCTTCCCAATGGACTTCTGGCGAGGGACAGGGTGTACTCTAGTGAGTTTTGTCCGGAAGGCTTTAAACTGAGCCGGTGGTGGAGGGTGTTCAGGCCCCCAAAAGCCTGTCGTGATTGGACAAGTGAGGGGAGATAATTGGAGTTTCAGGGCCAGGGCACTGAAGGTAATTCAGGGGCAGGTGGAACTTCTATGATGAGGGAAGAAGGGAAGAACAAGGAGGCTGGGGGATCTGAAGAAAGGGGGTCATGGGAGAGTGCTGAGACACATGTACACTAATGCTAGAAGCATGGGAGACAAGCAGGAATAGCTTGAGGCTGTCCTGGGAATAGGAGGTATGACCTGGTAGGGATTGGAATGTAAACATAGAGGGGGCATGTTCTATTCAGAAAGAACAGGAAGGGAAAAAGAGGATGATACATAGTGTTATGTGTCAGGGAAGGGATAGAATGTAATGAGATAGAAGGTGGTGGAGATGGGGATCGGTTAGAAGCAGTATGGGTAAAACTAAAGGGTCTCAATGGGAGGAGGAACCTGAAAGTGGGGCTAAGCTATTGCCCACCAAGTAAACTTGAGACCCTGGGCAATGCCCTGACAGACCAGATTTGAAGGATATCTTGCGGGGAGGGACACAATAATTATGGGAGATTACAATTTCCCAGATATTAGTTGGGAGACTCACTTGGCGGTGATGGCCAGGTTGCATTGCTTTCTTTATGTTATAGGGGAGGGATTTTCACACAGAGGGTCCAAGAGGCAATTGGGATGGGGGGGTGGTATCCTTGACTTGGTTTCAACCAACAGGGAAGACCTGGTAGATGAGGTGCAGATTAGGGGATCTCTGGATGCAAGTAATCACACCATCCTTTGCTTTGCAATCAGGGGAATGGGGATGAGCGGTAGGTCGAGTACTAGAAGCTGGGACTTCACGAAGGCCAGCTCTGGTTAATTGAAGGCCAGACTGGGGAAAGTCTCCTGGGTACTGGAAGGCTAGGGAGTTCAGGAGGGGTGGATGCCACTCAAAAGGGAGGTCTTGGAGGCACAAGCCTTGATAATACCTCTGCTTAGCAAGGTGAGGAGATGAAGAGTGCACTGCTGTGGATCTGAAGAGGTGGTAAGGGGGATTAGAACATCCACAGGAAATAGGCACTAGGCCAAGGGTATACCAGGAGGAGGAGGCTCGTTGCAGATGGATTTTTTGCAAGGCTAAGGCTGCAAATTAGGCTCAAATTATGAGTTGAGACTTGCAAAGAATATCAGGAGCAACAAAAAGGGCTTCTATCAACATGTAAATGGCATGAAGAAGGGGAGACAGGCATTGGGACCACTCTATAAGGAAGAAGGAGATTCAGTGATTGATGTAAGGGAACAGGAGCAGATAATAAATGAATATTTTGCTTCTGTGTTCTCTCCAAAGCAGGATGGGGGAGATCTGCATGAGGCAGTGGATGAGCCTGGAGATTTGGGGGCACAGATTAGAGTCACCCCGAACGCCCAGAAGTCATGGAGCTCCTCAGGGCACTGGACATAAGAAAGGTGCCAGCCCCTGAGGAGTTACACCCGAGAGTTCTTCAGGATTTGATGGGGGTTCTCTCATGCCTGATGGCCTCCATTTTTGAGACCTCGTGGAGAACAGGTGAGGTTCCAGAGGACTGGAGGGTGGCATCAGTGGTCCCAATTTTCAAAAAGGGTAAGTGAGAGGACATGGAGAATTACAGGCCAGTTAGCCTTATGTCCATTCTAGGAAAGATGATGGAAAGGCTCAGAATAGCAAGAGATCTAATAACCCTAGATTGGGAAGGGAGGTTGATGGGCATGCAACATGGCTTCCCTTTGTGGAATGGTATGACAAGGTTTCCAGGAGGCTAGATGGAGGGGACACAGTGGGTGTGGTTTACCTTGATTTCAGCAAGGGGTTTGACAAAGTGCCACATGATAGCCTGGTTGAGAAATTGAGGAGTTTGCAATTGATGAATGTACTGTCTGATGAATTAAGGCATGGTTGAGAGACCAAAAACAAAGGTAAATATTAGGGAGGAATCTTTGGAATGGTGGCCAGTGATGAGCAGGGTCCCCCAGGACTCTGTCTTGGGACCTTTCCTGTTCAATCTTTTCATCAATGACCTTGGAAGAGAGGGTGACCAGTCTGCTGATCAAAATCACAGATGAAACTAAAATGGGGGGGGTGGCCACAAATGAGGAGCAGGTACTCCAGATCCAGAAGGATCTGGACAGACTATGGAAGTGGGCTGGGGACAACAGGATGGCGTTCAATGTGGATTTGTGCAAGGTCCTATGCCTTGGGGCATAGGAATGAGTGTCATAAGTGCAGGATAGGGGACAAGTGGCTGGAGAGCAGCACTTGTGAAAAGGATCTCAGGGTGCTGGTCAACTGCAGGCTAAACATGAGCCAGCAGTGTGATGTGGTGGTCAGGACGGTGAATGCCACCCTTGGTTGCGTAAGCAGAAGCGTGGCTTCTAGATTGAGAGAGGTATTACTGCCATTCTATATGACTCTGGTGAGCCTGCAACTGGAGTATAATTGTGGGCCTCTCATTGCAAGAGGGACATAGCAAGGTTGGAATTGATGCAGTGAAGGGCCACAAGGATGGTGGCCGGATTGCACGGAAAGCTGTATGAGGTGAGACTGAGGGAACTGGATCTTTTCAGGGTGCAAAAGAAGATACTCCACAGAGATCTGTCAGCAAGATATAGGTATGTGAGGGGGTGCCACTTGGAGGTGGATAGAGACTATTTTCCCCTTGCAGAGTAGGGCAGTACACATTCCAATGGAGCAAAGCTCAGGGAACCAAGGTACTTCCTGACAGTTAGGATCCCTAAGGTATGGAACAGGCTTCCACAGAAGGTGGTTGAAGCCCCATTGGTGAGGGTGTCTGAGATAGGCTAGACATGCACATGGTAAGCATGTCATGAGCAGAGCCGGCTGGAGCCAGGGGTCAGACTAGATAGCCCCTTCTGACTTTGTTTCTATGTTTCTGGTGCACATCGATATAAAAGTCTGCATGTGAATCCTAAAGTACCATATAGCCCACAAACCCCCCTTCCATGTGCTGCAGTTGATGTGTCCTATTTTAGGCAGCTGATAAAATATCATAAAACACTTACATAACCTCTGCCCTTGGCATATCTTTAGTTAAAGAGGGACTTAATGGTCCTGATTCAACAGGGCAGAATAGCCCATTGCTGATTTAAGAAATGGAACATACAGGAATGGGCAAAAACTTGCAGTAACTTTGAGAACTATTGGAAAGGGTGTGATGCATGTTATGTAGATGCTTCACCTTGAAAATGTCCATGGGCAGCCGGTGTGGAAGAGCATTTCTCCTTTCTCCTACAGTTTCTCTGTTCTCTTTCCTACTAATAGATATATCTATCTATATTAGTATATATATACACTAATATAATATTTTATATATATATATATATATATATATATATATATATATATATAGGTGTTGCGGGGCTGGGCTGCAAGCAACATGAGGCAAAGACAGCTGAAGCTGGTGAGGTGCAATTTTCCAAGCAAACTGCCTGAATAGAATAAAAGAATGAAGCCCGGGCAAGTGCTGTGCATGTGAAAGACCTGATTTGCTGATGTGCTACACTGAGAGCCAGAGGACACAGAAATAGCACTTGGAAGCCCTTGCTTTCACTGCTTCCTGAGAGCTGAGCATTCTTAGTTCCCAAACTCCTGGCTCCCCCATGTGCTTAAGCCTGCCATGCTCCCTCTCTCGCTTTGCTCAGATTTTTAAAATGCATATCCTAGCAAAGCTGTGCCAGTGTCAGATTGTATCCCCTTGCTGTGACTAAATCTGCACTGGATATGTGCTTGGCTCTCTTTCTTGAATGGGAGGCTGTGCTCTTGCCACGTCTCTTAACCTGATGGATTCTTTTCCAAAAGTGTCAGGGTCTCCATCAATCCCACCCTACCACCCCTGTAGCACCGTTTCAATGATGGCAGCATATTCTGTTTAGATCCAGCTGGGTTTATGCTCTTGTCTTTCTGGCTTGGAAAAAGGCGCTGGACTGCCAAGAGCATATGTGCTAGAGTTTGCCACTTATATGTTAATTATACTTCGGAAGAGGTGCCAAGGATAGCTGGATAAGCTGAGTCTGGCACTTGTTTACTTTTAACTCAGAATCTGGATCAGCCAAACAATATTTCTACAGCAGCTCTGCATGAGCATATATGAATTCTAGACTTAGCTGTGTCAAGGTCTGGCCCTGCCTAGGATTACAGTACCAGATCAGGACACTGCAAGGTGTTCCAGACAATGCTGTGCCACCAACTGCTCTGAAATGAAGAGGGTCTCCATTGCATTATGGGAGATTGTGACTTTCACAAACCGTGAACGAGCCTTAAAAAAAGGCCTGAAGATCTTCATGTCTCCACGTTTGTGTAAATTTTCATAGCACTCCTTCCACCACCACCTCAGCGTACATTCCTTTGGCCTTCATCTGCTATTGAATCAGGCGTAGCCAACTGATAGCCACAGAGTTCCCTGCTGGTTGGGGAATTCTAGGAGTTGTGGCTCAAGACATCTGGAGGCTGCAGTAGTGTCACAGCTAGGGAATTTCCCAAAGCCTAACAGCAGGGCAGCAAAAATCCTGATGGAGCTTGTCCACCTGTTGATTCATCCCCTCAGCATAGGTTCTGATGATTTTCTACTGCCCTTTCTTTCTCTCTTCCTCGCTCCCAAATACCTTTCTTCCTTGTTCTTCCATTGTGATGTTTCTGCAGTAACACTCACGCCCCTCAGGCTTTGGTTCATAAAAAGGAATACCTCCCCTGATTGCTACCATAGCACAGTGTTGCAGAGTACACAAACCAGCCCAGTTTCCAGACTTCTGGTGTCATAGATAAAGACACTGAATCCTTGTCCTCATAGGTTTACAATCCCTTGTCCTCAGAAGAAAGGACAACTGCTCATGGAGAGGACTTGTTTACAAACAGTTGTCATGCTTGGTTATGTCACATGTTTCTGTTTCTTCAGGATGTAGTTAATTACAAAGACCCTGGGAACATGTCACCCTGAGACCAGAGAAGGTCACATTCATAATCTGAGGATTTTAGCCAGTATGCTATAGTCATTTCTGTGTCAGCCTGTGGCTTCCAGAACAGCCTGGGACTCTTGAAGAGAAAAAAGCTTTAGTCATTGTGGCTAACCAGAATAAAGGAAGCCAACCTCCTATTCAAGGCCCAGTCACAATTTACTGCTTATTGGATCAACATATGGACAAGCTTGCCACCAGTCCCACTTGAAGATCTTCCATTCTTGTTCTTGCCTTCCTTCAGTTGCCAAAAGCCTACGTCAAGCTGCAATCTGTACCAGTTCCCTGCAACCCAGGTCGTTCCAGCATGCAAGCATGATCGGACATTGCCACAATGGAGGTAGAAAAGGACATCACTGTGCAAAAGGCCCATGGAATTATAAGACTTGAGCAATGGTTCATTCCAGATTTGGACCGCTACACATATATCACTGCATCAGTCAGGGATGGACCTTTAAAGGAAAATGGGAAAGACCTGGTTTGACCAAATAGGTAGCAAAGGGAGATTTTTCTGTGGATACAGCTGATTGGGCAGATATTTTTTATCAGGATCATAGCAGGAAATAATTAAACTTTCCCTTCCCATATGTTGTCATTCTGGTGAGCAGCTGTGAGAAAGGGGTAACTGATATTAATATATTTTAACTGACATAGTTCTAATTCTGCAGTTGGCATTGTGTTTAGTTTGACCCTAAGGGAAGAGGATTATAGTTCCATGGGCAAATTGAATATAGATTTTGGCTGTGATCCATCCTTTGTCTGACATGGAACCTGTAATGTACATATGTGCATGTGCAGGTTATCATACAGGTTACCTGAATGTAAAATTGGCACACATTTATCATATGGAATGTAGCCAGACTGAAAATACTGAAGGGCCTGGGGACAGCGCTTGCCTTGGTGTCATACTGAGAGATCAGGGGATGCTACTGGCCAATTAGCTTGTTCAGCTAATTTTCCCAGCGTCTCAATTGCTAGGGGAAATTACTTAGCTGAGATAACAAAAGACATGTTTTGTTTTCTTTCATTTTTGATTGCATGCCACCTTTCTGCCAAAGCTGGCATTCAAAGTGACTAAACACACTATAAGGATCAGCGACAAATTTATCATGCATGCATGGTTGGCTTGCTTGACTGAGTGCAATGACATGCAGCCCCAGTTCCGTTCCAGCTATCCTTGGCACCACCTACCCCTGGAATCCAATAGACATTATTACTCCTTTTTAAAATAAGGTGTGTGAGACAAAAGCAGGAGGCTGGGGGAAGGCTTTAATTTAACCCTCCTGAACTGCCATAGTCCAGTTTCCATCATATATACTTACACAGTAAACCAACAGAACTTTTAGCTTGGTCATCTGTACATTTTTCAAAACAATACTAAGCCCTGCAATAAAATTAGAAAACATGTCATCACACACACACACACACACACACACACACACATATATATATGAAAGAACTGTAACGCCTGCAATTAGATAGTCAGCAACTGACTGGTAAACTGCCTCCTGCAAGACCCTTCCAAAAAGCTTAAATGAATTGGACAGATTTTGGTGCCCAATCTGCACAGCAGAATTTTATCCTCTTTCAGGATGACCTCACTGAAACACCTTATTTTATATGTAGCAATCTAAAGGCCTAACTAGGGGGAGGGAGGATTAAGGAATTTTCCCAGTTTTTATTTTCTGCAGCCCTTCACATCCCTAGTCATACGTTGTGGCTCAGTTCTAAAGCACCAGCTGTACTTGCAGTTTGTTGTTGTTGTTAGTCACGAAGTTGTGTCCGACCCATCGCGACCCCACGGACAACATTCTTCCAGGCCTTCCTGTCCTCTACGATCCCCTGGAGTCCACTTAACCTCACACCAACTGCTTCAGTGACTCCATCCAGCCACCTCATTCCCTGCTGACCCCTTCTTCTTTTGCCATCTATTGTTCCCAGCATTAGACTCTTCTCCAGGGACTCCTTCCTTCTCATTAGGTGGCCAAAGTATTTGAGTTTCATCTTCAGGATCTGGCCTTCTAAAGAGCAGTCAGGGTTGATCTCCTCTAGGATGGACCGGTTTGATCGCCTTGCGGTCCAAGGGACTTGCATCTGGATTAAATCACTGCAGGAAACTATGGAAAGCCACTACCTGCCATTGACCAAACCACATGAGAACCCACACTCAGGAGTTGAGGATGTGTTGCTGTTGCTGAGCCGAGATTATCACAATGTTTCAACCTAGCTGTACTAACAAGCCATCACTTGTGGACAAATATGGACAAGCCAAATATGGACAACCTGTGGCTGTGAGCAGGCAACATAATAATCTGTCACATGGAGATGGGTTGAGACCTGTTCTCCCCTGCAGAGGAAGGCAGGACATGCTCCAACGGAGCAAAGCTCAGGGAGCCAAGGTTCCATTTGGATGCCAGGAAGCACCTCCTGACAGTCAGGACCCCGAGGGTGTGGAATGGGCTTCCACGGGAGGTGGTTGAGGCCTCATCGGTGCGGGTGTTCAAGGATAGGCTGGACATCCACATGGTGGGCATGTTGTGAGTGGAGCCAGCTGGAGCCGGGGGTCAGACTAGATGGCCCGAGAGACCCTTTCTGACTCGCTCTGTTTCTATGTTTCTATGTTTTGTCAATGACCAGCAGTTCAATGACAACCAGACCTTTCTTGAGCGTGAGTTATCATGTGCCTGAACCCAATGTAGACTGAGCTAGATAAGCCAGTGGTCTCTGTTCCTGCCTCAGAATGGTCAGTTGGTGATAAATTGAGGTGTATTTTATGGGCATGCTTGTACTCACAGAAACACAGCCACCTTTTTGGGAGTTTGGTATTTCTTGTTGCAGGATGCCTGCAGATGTGTTCAGCAAATAGGGTGGGAAAATGGGAGAAATTTTTGCATCAGTTCCCAAGCAGGAATGGCCTCCATGGACAGGGCCTCCTCTGTTGTGACCCCATATTATACAGTGCTGGCTCCACTTAGTTTAGGCTTCAAATTATGTAATAAAAAGGGTGGGCTGCAGAGCACATAGCTTGCATGCAGGAGGTCAGCCCCTGGCATTTGCAGGTAGGTCAAGTAAAGCATCTCACCTGAACGCTGAGGAGCTGCTGCCAGTTGTTGCCGAAAACAAAAGCTAGTTGGACTCTTGAGCTTCATACCTTCCCGTGTCTCTTACTTCCACCTTCCCTCCTATTCCCCCCTTGCTGAGTAAAGCTTGCTTGGCCGGAGAAGTTGTTTATTCCGTCTCTCCCCTTGGCAAAGGACTTCGCTTGGCAAAGCCAAGGAGGGGCGGTGGTGAGAGACGCAGGGAGAGATCTCCACGTAGCTTGCCCACAGCAGAATGTGCACGGTACGAAAGGCAGCGGTGGGGCGGGAAGGGGGCGGCGGCGAACGGGGGATCGAGCAGACAGGCAGCGGCAGCCAATCAGCGCCGCTTTCCCTAGCTGCGGAAAGCCGAGCCGGCGTCTCGAGCCGGAGGTTTGGAGATAACACCGAACCGGGATCGTGTGCGCGTCTCTCTCTCGCTGGACTGGGAGCAGCTGTGCTCAGAGGCTACAACTCCCCTGCTCTCTCGTCCTCTTTCTCTTTCTCTTAGTGCCACTAAAGTTCCCTGTCACGAGTTAGGGCAAGTCAGCGAAGGTAAGGTTTGCAATGCAATGATGACCCTCCCTCCTCTTTTCTCCCCCGCAACCCCCTCCCGCTTTGATCTGGGCGCTCTTCCTACGGCAAGACAAATGAGGCTGCTGCGCGCGGCGCGCCTCTGCGCCAGAGATTCCCCAGCTTTGCAGGCATGGGTCTAGCTAGACCTTTCTTTAGCCTAACTCGCTCTGAGGTTTGCGTTGGGCCAACGGTGACGGTCAAGTTTGCTTTCTTGCCTTCCCTCCTCCTCCCTTCTCCTCCGCCTTCGATGCTGATAGCGCCTTCGCCGGAGCCTGCGAGGTTCTTCCACTGCCTAGCAGCTTCGCCTAGTATATCGGCAGTGGAAGCTTCGATGAACCTATAAAGAGAGAGCAGGGGAAAATCCTCGCTCAGGGGCTTTAGTCTGCCTGCTTGGATCTTCTCTATCCCTCTCCGCCCCACGGAAACCGGCCGCAGAAATGCTGCCGCTGTACAACTTGCGGGTAATGCCCACACCGGGGTGCGTCCGGCACTGCTCTGTGCCCGCCTGTATAGTGCGGGGGGTGGGGTGGAATTAAGCGTTCTGGCGACCTCCCTTCCCGAGATATCCCCCTCCTCCTCCTACATGTGTTGTGCTTATAGGGACATTACCTGCAATTCCGCTGTCCCCATCTCCCCCACTCCCCGCCAGCCCTTGGAAATGCAGGGAAGGAGGATGGCGAGGCGAGTCCCGCGTTGCTAACGCTTTCGGCAACTGCGGGCTCAAAGTTTCTCCTTTTGGGGGAGTGTGGGGCGCTGCTTGTAGTCGAGGGAATGCCTCTCAAGCGCCGTCAGAAGCCTGCCCCAATTTTCACCCCATCAAAGGATGCTGCCAACAAGATCCGGGGAAGAGGAGAGCGGGTGATGTGCGTTCCTTGAGCGCTGCATTTTTATTTTATTTTATTTTTTTGCACGGGGAAATAATTCGGAGGCACAGGACGAAAACAATAGTGCGTGCGTGGGAGAGAGAGCTCCAGCTAACGCATGCCTTTGAAACATGGTCTCATTGCGTCGTGGCGTGGGTGCAGGGCTGTGTGTGTGAGGAAGAGAGAGTCTCCTCACCTGCAGAAGCGGCAAAAGCGACTCCAGGGTAAGAAGATGGAACAAACAGTAATTGTGTCACTGTTAAGCAAGCATTTGATAACAGAAGTTATAATATATTGGCATTAATTTATTCATGGTCAAGAGTCCGAATTAGGCTTCACAATGTACAGAGCACCAAAGAGCATACATGATTTCCCCCCATTTACTGAAAATAAAAAGTATTTTTAAGACATCTTCCCTTGACAGCTATTAAAAAATATGGCACCATTTCTTCCCCCTCACCTCTCCAAAGTAAGGCAAGCCTTAAACTTTTCTAGGCTAAAGGTGATTCCACCAGTTAAGCATTTTTTAAAATGTGCTTAATTCTGCCACAGAATCACTGGAACTTAGCATTGTTTAAGTTTGGTTGATTGAGCTTGTTTTATTAAAAAGATCCACCCCCCCAAAAAAAAAACCCCTGTGTATTTTTCCTTAATTAAGATAATAACACTACTACTACTAATTGTGATAATGTCTTCAATTCTGTACATGTTTGGAGCACTGTTCTGAGGTGTGAACTTGGCTCAGTGGGCACTGTATGTGCTTTTAGGAGGCTTGAATACAAATTTAGTAACATAACCACAAATCTCTCCAGCCTCTTAGCATCCGGCACTGTGTTACAATAATCCATTTAAAAGGTTTTTTTTAGGAGGGTCCGGGAAGATAATCCTATCTGCATTTTGCTGAAAACATGCTAGGCTTTGTTTCCACCCTCTAAGTATAGACTATATTAATGTGCAATATGATATAGAGTAACTAATGTGTGGATGTACATTTCTTGGAAATGCAGGTGATCCTGACAAATATTTATTAGCATTCTGTTTCCTGACTGTGCCCTACCTTGTAGATTGGCAAGATAATGCCAAGGAGAAAAGTTCTGGCTGTTATGATGGTGGTGGTGTTAGGGGCTGCTGTGACACACGCAGATTCATTTTCTTTTATTACTCCCTCAGGGTTTAGCCCAATACCTGGGAATAAGGCCTGTTGATTTACTTCTGGGTAGTGGACTTACAGTGGAGCTTTTGAATAGACATGTTTAAGACAGTGCTGTAGAGTTTAACCTTGTTACCAGAAGAGAATAACAATATGCAATTATTTCTTCACAGTCTCCTTTTTTGCCACAACATTTTCACTTGTATCAATTTATCTCCAAAATGAAAACATATAATAGGATGCTTATAAGATATGGACCTTTTGCTGTGTTTCCATAAGTGGTGAGGCCATTAGATGCATAAAGTGCATTGAGATATTTTAGAATGTAGAATTTTATATAGCATCATATCATACACCTTATAATACCTGCTGGCTTTGTACTGTCTGTATGCATATGTCTATACAAAGAGAGCCCAGAATGGGGAAGTATCCCAAATTCCTTAGATGTCATGTTGGTTTTGCAGTAACTTTCTGTAAAGAATTGAAAAAAAATATTTAAAATGTGTAAGCATGTATGAGTGTGTGTCCACTTATTGACTGAATGCTGCTGAATTGTCCAGACCTTGCTAAATGAGTTAACTTTGAATGATGTTTCAGTGCAGGCAGGTTATTTTTTCATGTTTCAGTCCCTGCCTTTTAGTCCAAAGCCTTTGAGGTGGCTAACTATGTAAAAAACATACATGTTGATAATTTCACACAGCTACAGAAAGACTATTAAGCTAGCAAGAAGCAGAGTGAGAGAGCATGGATTAAATGTTTCGTGCCAGTGTGGTCGGGGTGTTGGACTGGGCACCTGGGAGATGTGGGTTTCAAGTTCCCACTTAACCATGAAGCTCACTTTGGGCCAGTCACCACGGATTCTCAGCCTAACCTATCTCATATGGTTGCTGTTGTGAAAATAGACATGGTATGGAAAAGAACTATTTAAGGTACCTTGGGTTCCTCACAATAAGAAAGAAGCAGGATGTAAAAGCAATGTAATACTAAAAAAAAATTCAAATGTATCAACATCAACCAAATAAATGTTGATCAGAGAGCTAGCTAATTTGGCAGTCTGAACCATAAGGCAAACAGTGAAGAAACTATGTGGGAGAATTTTCTAGAGTTTGGGTGCCATGACCAGAAAGGCCTTGTTTCTTGAACTCATCCAATGCATCCCAGCCAGTGAGAGATGCACAGAAGAGCCTTTAACTGAAGTGGGCAAGGTACATGGGGGAAGGTAGTCCCTCAGGTATGGGAGGTGAGTGACCCTAGGTCAGTGAAATTCCATATCTATTGCAGCTTTCATTCTGAACTTTGTAGAAGTTATCAGTGATGCTCTGTAGTGATGAACCTATTGTGGGGATAGAGTTCAGTACCATGGACAGCTCCCATAATGGTCTTCATGTAGACTGCAATGGCTAAAAGAATGCACTAACATAGGGATCGCAGCCTTCCCTCCCCACAGGTTAGCTCTTAGTGGTGAAATTTAAGTGTCTGCGGTATGATCATTACCTTCTTTCTGTGCTGCAGCCATGATCTCTTGAAGGAAGGGAAACCTGTGACTCAATATATTCTCCCCATACCATAGGAGGTATGTCAGTTCTCCATGTTACTTGAAGCATATGTGACTGCAGCAACAAGGAATCAACCCCTTTTTATTCACATTTAGATTGAACAAGGGAGTTGACATTCCAAAAAGTGATACTTTCAATGGGGAAACTTAAGGTGCTTAGAGCTGAATCCATAAATCAGCCAGTAAACTGGTTGTCAGAGTGAGCAGCATGCAAGCAAGTAGGTTTGAAGAAACGTGTCTTCCCTTCCCATCTCTTATGACTGCCCGTTTACATACAGTGTTGTTTTAATTTCAAAAGGCATAGCTGAGGTCATTTTTTCCTGAAAATTGTGCAACTGTGTTTGTGATTTTTAAAAAGTATTACTATTATAGATAGTCTTGAGCAGGTGTGCTTCTGCAGCTGTCTGATATGGATAATTTTGCCTAGTTAATTTTTAGAATTTTCAGGGAACCACAATAACTGCAGCAGAAAGCACTCTGAAAAGCAGATGAGCCAATATTTCTGGATTGTCTGGATTAGCAGCAGACTTTGGAAAGTGTTGAAAAAGTAGAGGACAATGAGAACTGTCAGTTTAACACTTAACATCAAGAGGATTACATTGCTAAGGGGGAAGATGCCCCCGCTCCAATTTTTGTTCTCTGTGTGTGTGTGTGTGTGTGTGTGTGTGCATGCATTCATTCCATTTCAATACCATCCCACCCTCTGGGTAGCTTATCTCTTATACAGGTGCTTTTCCATGGACTACATGACGAATGGTCTTTGGAAACTGTGCAAAAATTAGTGTATAATGCACTCTTGCCTTGTCATTCTGCCATTTCCTTTGGCAGGTGAAACAGACAAGGATCTTGATCAGGCAAGACTATATATGGAGAACTGTGAGTGTGCAACTGTAAGAGTGCAAAGATTGAAAATAATAATATGGATTTGAATGAACACAGTTGCCCAATTTCTGGAACCAAGTAAAAAGGGTGGTGCATAAGTGAAGGCTACTTCAACATTTTGTTTGGGCATCAGTGGAGAGGCAGTCACAGGCAGAGGCATGGGACAGATCGCAAAGAACTCTGAGAGAGAGAGAGAGAAAGAGAGAGAGAGAGAGAGTAGGGGTTGCTGCTGTTGCTGGACAGCTCACTTGTCAGTTCCTGCAACCCACTATGAAATTCTTCCCTGGATTCAGAAGACAAGACTACCCAGAAACAAGGAGAAACAAGCCATAGGCTTTCAGGGTGACTTGTTCTCAAAAATTAAGCCACTCTGAGGGAAGTAGTCTAAGTTCAGATGACATGGCAGCCCACCATGACTTTTAGATGAGTTGTTGCATCGCACAGTGCTTTTCAGTGCTTTAGTTCATTCTTCTGCCTCTTTTCTTCAGTTCTTTTTGTTCATTCTCCTCCCTCGCCTATGTTATTTCATCAGTGTTGTTATAATTAAAGGTAATCTTGCAGTTTACCACTTGGCAATTCACATAACATTGCATGTGTGACAGTTGGGTTCATAGAATATATTATATGCCTATTGTTGTTTTTCTAGATTATTTGAACATATGTGCAGAAGTGTATTGTAAGGTCCAGGATGTGGGCGTAAGAAACTAAACAAAGGCACCAGGACCCAGGTAACACAGTCAGTAAGATATGTGGCCAAAATCCAGTCACTGGTCAAATTCAAGTTGATATGCAGAACTAGCCAAGGTCAAAACCAGGAGCAAGAGAAGCAAGCAAAAGCATAGCTGAGATAGCAAAAGCATAGTCAAAAAAGGAGCATGAGGCCAGGAATACCTTGGAGCAGGAAGAGGAGCAAGAGCAAGGTCCAGGGGCAGGAAAAAGTGCAGGGCCAAGGGAGGCAGGAGCAAACAGCATCCACATGCATCAGAGAGCTTCAACATCAGTAACAACACACTGATGTTACTAAGGCAGCTCTTGGAGAGGAATCACTTCTTAAATAGCTCTTCCACCAGGGCTTCCAAATGGTGTTCATGAGGCAGCTACAGCAGAATCAGGGACCAATCCTGCCCCTAACAGGGCTGTTAATTTGGTGTTTGACCAGCAGGAGGAGCCCTGAAGCTCCCCAGATCCTGACATAGAAACATAGAAACAGAGTGAGTCAGAAGGGGCCTCCCAGGCTGTCTAGTCTGATCCCTGACTCCAGCCAGCTGTGCTCACAACATTCCCCCCATGTGCATGTCTAGCCTATCCTTGAACACCATCACCGAATGAGGCCTCAACCACATCCCGTAGAAGCCCATTCCATACCCTTGGGGTCCTAACTGTCAGGAAGTACTTCCTGGTATCCACCATGAACCTTGGTTTCCTGAGCTTTGCTCCATTGGAGTGCATCCTGCCCACCTCTGCAGGGGAGAGCAGGTCTCTACCCAGCTCCGTGCGACAACCCCTCACATACCTTTATGTCACCAACAGATCCCATCTGAGTCTCCTCTTTTCCAGGCTGAAGAGACCCAGTTCCCTTAGTCTCGCTTCATATGGCTTTCCCTGCAAAGCAGCCACCATTCTAGTAGCCCTATGCTGCACTGACTCTAACCTGGCTATATCCTTCCTGTAACGAGGGGCCCAGAACAGAACACAATACTCCAGTTGCGGGTGCACCAGAGTCATATAAAGCGGTAGTAATAACTGTCTCAATCTAGAAGCCATGCTTATGGCTATGCAACCAAGGGTGGTGGTCGCCCTCTTGACCACCACATCACACAGCTGACTCATGTTTAGCCTGCAGTCAATCAGCACCCTGAGATCCCTTTCACAAGTGCTGCTCTCCAGCCACTTGTCCCCTAACCTGTACTTATGACATCCATTCCTATGCTCCAATTGCAAGACCTTGCACTTATCCACATTGAACGCCATCCTGTTGTCTCCTGCCCACTTCCATAGTCTGTCCAGATCCTTCTGGATCTGGAGTATCTGCTCCTCAGTTGCAGCCCCTGCCCCAGTTTTAGTATTGTCTCTGAATTTGATCAGCAGACTGTTCACCCCTTCGTCCATGTTGTTCATGAAAAGATTGAACAGGATCGGCCTCAGGACAGAGCCCTGGGGGTCCCCACTTGTCACTGGCTGCCATCCTGATGATTCCCAACTAATGGTTACCCTCTGCTTTCGGTGAGTCAGCCATGCCCTTATCCATCGGATGGTGCATTGGTCTATCCCAAAACTCAGTTTCTCAACCAGGATATCATGGGGCACTTTGTCAAAGGCCTTGCTGAAATTCAGGTAAACCACATCCACCATGCCCCCTTGGTCTAGCCACTTGAAACCTTGTCATAGAATTCCACAAGGTTTGTCCGGCAGGACCTAATATTGCAGAAGCTGTGTTGTGTAGCCTCCAGGCTCCCTTCCCTGTCTAGCATCACTAGATCACTCGCTATTATGAGCCTTTCCATTGTTTTTCCTACAATGGGCATAAGGATAACTGGTCTGTAATTCCCCATGTCCCTTCTACTACTCTTTCTGAAAATTGGGACCATGGGAAATTGGGACCATGTATTCCACTTTTATGTTGTAAAGTGATTAGTACATGTTAGCATATATAACTTTGGCCGCATAAATACTCATTATGAATTATACTATACCATGGAAAATTGTTTCCATAGACTGCTCAGTGATGAGATAAATGTTGGTTGACTATAATAAGGTTTATTAAAAAAACAAATACAAAAAATCTCTTGATATACAGCATTAGCAACTTGAAGTGATGATTCTTCCAAGTGTAACAACTTGGGTTTTAAGAGGAAGTGACATTAACTTCTTTCATCTGAGCACTACCATAGCACTTCCATGCAATATCAATATTTGAAAATAAGCCTGAGAACATAGGAGCTGCTCTGGATCAGATTGGTAACCTATGGAATCTTTTCCTATTTTGCCTGTAGAAAACCTACAAGCCAGGCATGGGTTCAGTCACACCCTCCTGCTCATGTTCCCCATTAACTGGTAGTTGGAAACATGCTGTCTCCAGAATGGGAAGAAATATGTAGATATTGTAACTAGCAACTGTTGATACCTTCATCTTCCATGAATATTTTGAATCCCCTTTAAAGTCAGGATTATCCATCAGTCAGTGCAAGCTCCAAGTTTTTCTGAGCCCTTGACCAAGATACCCTCAATACTCTTACTCTGGTTGAGAGTAGACCAGTCTCTCGCATACTGCAGGCTGTTCTGTGGGAATTATTGTCATCAGATTCTGAACAGGAGGAGGCGCAGGAATGGAGGCAAAGCCTTTGCAGATCCTTGAACTGTGCTTAGAGAAGATGCTTAGGCCAAGCATGAGAATCAGTTGATTTTGAAGGGTGAGGAAAGGTTTCGGGGGGGGGGGGGGGCACATGAAAGACCCAGTCACCAGTGAAGAGGCATCAGAAGAAAGGACCTGCTCAATTGGAGGAGCTTCATTGTTCACTCTGTCTAGCCCCCCAGAAGCCAGAGCTACCCGGAGGGTGAGATCAGAAGCTTTACTGAAATGGAGGGACCACGGGAAAGTTTCTAGATTGCATGCAAGTCTTTACATGAACAGAGGTTTCTCTTTTTCAGCTTTGGTAGAAAACTATTCAGAGTTCAAACTGTCTGTTATCTGTGGAGTCTTAGAAAAAGAACTGCATTTGCAAAGGATTGTTTTGAGCTTTGGAATGAGTGGGAAGGAGGGAAGGGATCAGCTCATGATACCTCACTTGGTGAGTCTTCTTTCTCATTGCCTTTATTTATTTATTTATTTAGGAAGCTTCTATGCCACCCCATTTGCCGAAGCCTCGGGGCGGCTCACAACAATAAATAATAACAATATAAAAACAATACAATTTGAGATGTCCTGGCCAAAAATGTAAAATAAATGAATAATATTAGCAATTAAAATGATGTTTAAATAAAAAGGTCTTCACCTGGCACCGAAAAACAAATAAAACGACGGTGCCAAGCGGACCTCTCTGGGGAGCGCATTCCATAGGTTGGGCGCCACTGCAGAGAAAGCCCTCCTCCGAGTACTTACCCTCCTAATTTCCTTCACGGAGGGTTCCTGGAAGGTAACAGCCATTACCTCCAGCTGTTGTTGCTCAACACTGGCCTCTTTCTTCTCATTGTGACTGCTTGCTTTCTAGAGAGTGAGAGGGCCAGTGAACAAATTGGCAGTGGCACCTACTGTTTCTTCTCTTTCCTACCATCACTTTTTGGGTCAAGACAAGATCAGATGAACAAGCACACTGAAATGGTGAAGAAAAAGAGCAACTCCATGGCCTCCACCTGGGGGTAGACCCTCAACTGATACTCAGCTGAACCTACCTGAATTCCATAATCATCTGTACACTTTGTGAAGAGGATCTCCAAATGGAGGGAAGTAATTTGGGAGCACAGAGCATAGGTCCATCACATTATATTCAATGGGGCTTTTTCTGTAGTAAACAAATTTAGGATTATAACATATTTAGGATTATCCTTCAGCATCTTTCCCTCTGAAGTGCCTCAGTTAGATGACTGAAGTCAGCCATCCAGCTGAACTTCAGAGTAGGAGGTGCAGGGAGGTGGAGATTACTTCTGCTGCTCCTGCTACTTTGCCCTGGATGCTTGTAAATTTCCAAGTTCGGGGGCTTATGGGTGTTGAGGATGCATGTGATAGGTCTGTACCTTGAGTTTCATGGAAATCAGTAAAATGGATATAAATAGCCATGTCTTTTACACCAAGTCTGTGAAAGCAGTTTAGGCACAGAAATTAGCTTTTGTGTAGAAATACATCTGATTTCAAAATTCTCCCCCCACCCCATGTCAGAAAGTGTCAGGAAAGGTAGAAATCAAAGGGATGTATGAATGGTGATCTTGTTTTATTATACAGTCCTTCTGGAGGAGCTTGTGCAGGAGGTAGGGGAGAATAATATTCCTGTCTTTCAGCTGGAACATTATCCATCAACAAAGCTAATAGAACTCACTAAGCAAGCAAAAATCAAGCCAATCTTTTCTAAGTCTAGAAAATACATTTTCCTATAGCTCCTGATGTGACCAGTGAATTAAGAGAGAGCTCCCCCTGAAGGAGAGAAATAAAGTAAGGAATGAAGGATTGAAGCAATAAGCTTGGAAAAGTGTTTAGCCTGGGAGAATGCATGGGGGAATGGGATTCTGGAAACTGCTGTGGAAGACCCACTCTGAGCAAGTTAGCTCTGGCTCTTGGATACAGTTGCACAAGTGTTGCTGGGAAGACCCTGGACCAGAAGGCCCCATATACTGCTAAAGGGCCAGTGTGGTGTAGTGGTTAAGAGCTTGGGACTGGAACTCAGACGATCTGGGTTCGAGTCCCCGCTCAGCCATGGAGCCAACTGGGTGACTTTGGGCCAGTCACAGACTCTCAGCCCAACCTACCTCACAGGGTTGTTGTTGTGGGGATAAGATGGAGGAGGAGAATGATGAAAGCTGCCTTGAGCCCTTTGTAGGAAAAAGGCAGGATATAAATCGAATAAAATAAATAAATAAATAAATAAATAAATAAATAAATCTTCACAAGCCCCCTGTTGACCTGGCAATCACAGTAGCAGGACTGAATTCTTTCCTCTTTGAACTCTGCTATTATGTGCCACTTCTGAGGGGTCTGGTCCTCCAAAGTCAGCCCTCCCAAACCAGTATATTGATTGAAGTACAGGTTCCCTCATCCCCACCCCTTGTGAATAGTGCGAAAGTTGCTAAGCTGGGTGGTGTTGGGGCCCGGCATATCTGGAGGCCTCACGTGTACCCACTTGTGGTTTATTACCCAGGTTTCTGTGATTGCAGGTGTGACAACTTCAGCACTTGTCTCCAGTTCTGGTTAAAAAGCCTGATGGTTGGTATTCTTGTTGGAAGTTAGATTGGAACAAAATATTGAAGGAGAAAAATGAGGATTTGGCTGAGAATGGAGTATAAATCCTCCCAAACCCTATTTATGGACCAAAAGAAGAGAATACTTAATCAGATTTAATTTGTGTAAGCTATTGTACCTTTTAACTTTTTGTTTTAAAACTTGCTTTTAAATTTAGCACTATATTTGTCTTAGGCATTCACTGCTATCTGCATTTAATATTCTCTTTTTATTGCATTTTATTTGCTGCTGTAAACTGCCCAGAAAGCATTGGCTATTAGGGAGCATAGAGATTATTATTATTAAAATAAGATGTATTATGATTATTTTGGTGTAAAATTTGGGTTTGAGGAGATTTATAATCTGTTCTCAGCAAGATCCTCAACTTTTCCCAATCACCCCCTGCAATTCAATTTCCCCTGACCCTCCAGGGCTGACAGAAAATGTAAACATGGTCCCCCCACTGTTTTTTTACAGCACCATCTGAGATTGACAGATAACAATCAAACTTTTGGTCCCTTAAGAACTGAGAAAGGGTATTGAACTGGAATTGGGTGTATTTCTACTGATACGTGTCTTTGAGTGTCCCTGTCCGAATCTCCAACTTTCTCCAATTACCAAACGTGCCTCTGGGGCAATTTGGAGGGGCAGCCACTGGCCATCCAAGCAGAGGTAGGGAAGGAAGCTCTTAAATCAGCTCCTCCAATTTCTGACATTTTTAAACACCTGAAGACAAGATAAAAATGCCTTGGCATTGTGGTGGGGAGTGGTGGAGCTAATGCCAGTTGCCCTCAATGCTGCTTGGGCATTTGTTGGGTGGCTGGCCCTGGCAGTGGTCAGGGCTAGCTTGGGCAGAGTGGCGAGGTCTTTCTTGCTGCTCTTGCTGAGTGTCTTGCTGGTCATGGTTCTTCATGACACGACAACCCACTGCGCATAAAGCAAATTCTAGAACAGCCCATGGGTTTTCCTTGTAGGTTGTTGGGGAGAAAACAAACAAATGAGCCGTTGTAGGTAACACTGTAACTTGTTGCTTGTCATATTGTGTAAATCGGATTTGCAGGTGAGTGTGTATATGTGTTTGTGTATGTCTGGGTTTGAATCAGGGCAGGGAGAGTTTAAAAATCACCTCAAACACACATCTGTCTCTCTCTCTCTCTCCCTATATATATATATAGCGCAAAACAAAAGAAAAAGAAAAGGGAAATCCCTCCCCCATACTTTACATTGCATAAAGGTTATGGACTTGATAGTGATGTAATATCAGTCATTTAGCTGTCATAAGGGCACAGAACATCCATTCGCATTGACCTCACATTAGATTCGAAGAAGTGGGTCAATGGTTAAGAAGACTGTGTATATCTGTAAATGTTAAATAGTTTTCCAATACAAAATTTATCCGCATTATAAGCTCCTTCCATGGGGGGCAGCTGTTGGACATTGCCAAAACATATGGGGGAAGGAAGAATTAGTCAACATACAAATTCAACTTTGTTGAGCTCAACTGAAAATAATGTGTAGGCATGGAACAGAGACTTTTACTGGATAAAAACATATCCCAGCAACCACTTGTATGTCTGAAATAGCTGCTAAGGCAGCCTTTGCTAGGTTAGGTGAATTTGTTACTCAATTCTTGCTCAAACCCTTGTGTATCATGTTTATTGACCAACAATATACATTTATACATTTTATTTATTTATTTATTTATTTAAAACATTTCTATGCCGCCCCCATCGCAACAAAGCCTCGGGGCGGCTCACAACATACATAAAATACAATCAATAATTTAAAAACTGGTATCATCTCAGCTATATATTAAAGTCTATAAATACAATAATAATAAATTAACAGTTATAATAACTTTTAAATAAAAAGGTCTATGCCTGGCGCCAAAAAACAAATAATGACGGCGCCAGGCAGACCTCTCTGGGGAGCGCATTCCATAGGTGGGGCGCCACTGCAGAAAAGGCCTTCCTCCAGGTACTCACCCTCCTAATATCCTTCACGGAGGGTTCCCGGAGAAGGGCATCCGCTGCCGATCGTAGGGGGTGGGCGGGCATATATGGACGCAGACATTCCTTTAGATAACCATACATCCATATCATAGGTTGCTATGTCTGATCAACCTCAACAAACAGTTCTAAAATAGGACAGTCTGAAAGCACAAAGGCTCCACGGCTGAACCTAGATTCTAATGAGTGCTTCAGCTGAATGGCTTTCTATTGGGCTGTTGCAGGCAAGTTGTATTGATGCAGAGAAGGAAATGACAAAAAGTGACTAACAACTGCCACTACGTGAAGCAAAAATCTGCTAAAATGTGCAGATCTACCATATGGATATTTCCTAACCTGTTTTTACTTCTGGGTCTCTCTATAAGGTTAATTTGATATGGGAAACTAGATCAAACTGCATATGATAGCCTATGATATACGACACCTCTCTTAATGCTGAACACGCAGGAGATATATTATCTATGCTCATAGACAGAACCAAGTAAAATTCACTTGGAAAATGGATCCAAATGTGAAGATCCAAAACTGCTTGGGAAGAGGTATGGAATCTAATCTTGGTAGAGAAAAGTGTAACTACTGCAAATTCTAAAAAAAGCCTCATGATATAGAATGAGAATAGGGGAAACAAATCCATCCCTTTAATCAGGAGGGTTTTTTTTTTTAAAAAAAAAGATGTTTGTGCTAGAATGGAATGCCATAAAATATTAAAGTATTGGGTTTTTCAGACTTTGACCAGGTATGGGAAAAAGAAACACATGCTAATAATACATTATTTGGGGTATAAGATCATCTTAAGTCCATTTACTTTACCCCACAGAATCAGATTCAAGGATGCCCATCTATTTACAGCTTGTCTATTTTCACTGATCAGTTTGTCAAAGTTTAACTTAATCATTTGAGATACTTTTTGGGGAATATGATAATAGTTTTGTCACCTTAGGAGTTGCCAGTTTGTCAATGCATTGTGGGAGGGTATATTCCTAATAGACAAACAAGTGAGATTCTGCCTAGTTAATTGAATGTCCTGACAAAGGGCCCAAAGCATCAGTCAGATTTTTCAAAGTGGAAATTGACACATCGTGTTTTGAAATAAACAGTAAAAGATCATAAGCTTGAAAAATAATTTTATATTTTAAACCATTATATGAAAATCAGTGAATATGACTACTTATGGTACATGCCAGAGATTCCAAATATAAATCAGCATATAAAGGAGAAAGCAGGTATCCTTGTTTAGCACTTCCCCCCCATTAAAAAAGATCAGAAGAAAAGCCATTGGTTGTAATTCTAATTCTTGGTGTTAAGTTCAAGAATTCTACTGAAACACCAAAGTTTCTCAACAATGTGAGAATAAATTTCTAGTAAATATTGTCAAAGTCCTTTTCAGGATCCAGCGAATCCATGTTATCCATATGTAAAGCTACCACATCCATCATAAATACAAACACACATGTCATATACAGGTACACACACTGGAAACCCACACACATCACCAAAATAAATAAATTTGCAATTTTTAAAATGCCACTCTGTTAGAACAGGATAGATGTTTTATTCTCCCATGTGAGTCTTCCATGCTTAGATTCTTCCCTGTGTGGGTTGTCTTGGCTCCTTTATGTATTGAGAAAATCACAAAAGCAATAACTGATATAAACACTGGTAAATCACCTGAGCCAGGCAGGGTTCCACGTGAGTGGTATAAAACATTGTCGAGCTTTTTAGCCCCCAAGTCTTCTCACTTATATAACTGTATTTATGAATCTGGTTCCTTCTCATCGGTGCTTAATGATGCTTCTATCCTTGTGATTTCCAAAACTGCTGAGAATCATGCTAAATGTGCCAGTTATCAATCTTGTTTGCTGATTCGTATTGCCACTGACAAAAATATGGTCGATAGATTGTAACAGGAGATCAAAACTTTAGTTTGACCTTATCATGTGGGCTCATTAAAGGGAGCTGCTAAGCTTAAAAACGACTTGTCCTGAACTGTGAATTATATTGTATTAAGTCTGCAATAAGAATATGTACATTTCCATTGGAGTAATGAATTTAGTTATGTACTATTGAAAGTTAGATTTTGGTTAGATCTATGAAATAAAATAAATAGAACAGAATATTCAAGTATCCTCAGTCTCAAAAGGCATATGTTGACTGTGAAAGTGGATGCTTTGACTAAGTTATAAGAAAGGAGGATATTCATATGAAGACCCATGAAGGAACTCCATGCAGTTGTAGAGGAACGCTCGCTCGTAGTGTCCAGGCAATGTATCCTCAAGAAGCACACATGACAGAGATGTTTCAGGACACACATCTCTGTCCTGGAGAACAGCCAGAACGGCTAGGAAATGAATAAATTTTAAAATGATTAAACACTGCATTTCCATCAATACAGAAATGTCCATAACTATAATGTTGTGCTTATGCTTCTGGGCACATGGACATTGCAGATCTTGGTGTGTTTGTGTGTGGTGGTGGTAGGGGGTGTTGGTAGAATTGCGAAGTGTTTCTTTTGTATTCTTGGAATCCTGCTTAAGGAGGAGGATGAAATTACTTCCTGCCCTTGTTAAGTCAAGCTGTTGCTAACTCAAAAACCAACCCAGGAATACCCCCCCCCCCCGTTTCTTTCTTGGTTATTCTAGTGTGGTTGAGTGGAATGAAATGTTCAGGGAAGCCCAAAATTCTTCCTTACTAGCAACACTGTTCTCATTCATTTATCCATTCATATTCTATCTTTTCATCACAAGGTGCCCTGAAGCTCTGAAACTGTAGCACAAAGAAATCAATGCAAATGAACCCTTACTAGACAAGATCTGTTCATGCCTGATGTTGCAAATGTTAATGTGGCAGATATCTCTTCATTTACAGAGGGAAACCAATTGTTAGGTCTGGCTTTCTGACACTCTGTGGTAAATTGACACAGATTATAGATAACAACAACCTTCTTCATTGCAGTAGATCATGCCACACAGATCACCTGTCCACAGCTCATGACTGAGTTGCAGAATTTACAATCCACACTCAAACTAACAGTTAAGTCAGATCCTATTTTCATGTTCAAGAGACTACCTTCAAGAGACAGTTCCAAGGCTAGAATTTCTGCAGAGTCAGAGTCCCAGAAATATGTGGCAAGACAGAGTCACAAGGATATGAGATTCAAGGAAGACAGGTCAAAATCCACAATAAATCCAGGAAAGAAAGAAATCTAGGCAATTATGGCTTTGTTCTTAGAAAAGTCTCTTTACTCTGTGTGGCAGCTGAGATGCAAGAATTTATTGCTGGGGAATTGGGCCTGTGAATGATCGCTATGTCTGAGGATGCATCCTTTTCAGTTGGATAGTAATTCTGGGGACACTCCAAACCTATTTTCAGTCTAGAAATCAGAGGCCTCCTGGGAGGTTGCATTTTACAACCATGGTTGATAGGGAGTATCATCCTCGCTATAGCATCATGATCATCCTCACATTAAATCGTATGTATCCAAGAATATTTTGAATATATCAATGCATGTGCAAAACTGCAAAGATACCTTCATCCAGGCAGAAGTTATTCCCTAAATGTAGATAACATACAGTCCCTACTCAGCCATGAAGATCACTAGGTGACTTTGCACCAGTCACAGACTCTCAGCCTAATCCACTTCACAGGGTTGTTAGGAGGATAAATGGAGGAGGATCGTGTAAGCTGCTTTGGGTTCCTTGCAAGAGGAAGAAGTCAGGGAAAAAGCAGCAGCAACAGAAGACACCCCCCTCCCCGTATGTAAGTTTTTATTAGTGACCAACTCAGAAAATAAAAGTTAGGCAATATTCTAGGACTCTTGCTCTGATTATTTTAAGATTAAGTTTGACACTTGGATGCACATGGACCATGACTGAGGATATCATGATCTTCATAAAAGGCAATGAGTCTTGCTCTGCAGGACTATTCAAATGCTAATTATTCTCATTAATTTGTAATGAGTGTTTATTCTATTCATCTTGGAGCTTATTATATTTTAATGAGTGCTTCAATTGCCCTGTGGAGTAAAACTCCCCAATGTTTCTGTATATGTGCATAAGTGGGTGGCATTTTAAAAGTAGTGGAATTTATCCAGAGGGTGAGTTGTATGAATAAGACCCAGAAAGTATGTGTGTTAACATGGTTACATCTAGAAAAGTTGGCATTTTAAAGTGATGTCTACTAATTGCTATTTGTTTGCAGTTGGATGCTGCATCCATTTAAATATCTGTTTACAAATGACATAAACCAAAAGCTGAAGACAGCCAAAAGACATCATTAACTTGATATTGCACCGTGCTGTTCATGGTCTCCCCGATGTTTGTAGAGTGTCTTCATCAAATTCTTTATAGAAGTTTTCAGGAACTTAATTTAATTCAGAGCTTGCATTAAGGTTATTATCAGTATATATACAAAAAATGCTAAATGGGCATGAAAATGGCCAATACTAACTTCAGTGCAGATGTAGCGTTAAAGCCATTTGCCTGTCCTTCTTTGTCTTATTACCACCACACTGCATTTACATCCTGCCTTTCTTCCTCTTGCAAGGAACCCCAGGCAACTTACAAGGATATGCTCCTCTCCACTTTATCCTCATGACAACCTTGTGAGGTTGGTTAGGAAGAGAGGCAGTGACCAGCCCAAAGTGACCCAATGTGCTTCATGCTAAAGTAAGGACCAGAAATCTGGATCTTCAGGCCAGCACTGTTAACCACTACACCACACTGGCTCTCATTAGCCCAGTTCAGGTGTCCTAGCAAAACTGTAGGTTATTGTTCATGAATGACCAAGAGGATTGAGTGCAGTCCTTTTCCTCCCATGCATGATTGCCAGTTTTCCTTGTTTATTGAAATCATGGTTTGCTATCACTTCCACATTGGCCAGATGAGCCTCACTGCTGTTAATGAGAATTGCTTCCGAACCATGGTTCACAGAACCACTTCAAAACTTGGCCTGGAGAGTTTTCTCATTACTAGTTCTTGATTTGTTTGTCACTTCAAACTACATTTCTGGAAAATCAGGAGGGAGAGGAGGGGAATGCATGAGTGCTTTGAATATTCACAATGGCCATGATACTCTTATGTGCTATCATCTTTGACTTCTGGTGAAAGAAAGCCCTCCAGAATGTCCAGTCCATGCCATCCCTGCATACCTGTTCTAAATTCAAGACTGTAGATGTTGTCAATCCATCTTTTATTTGGTTTTTCTTTTCTTCTTCCACCCTTTTCTCCTTCCGTTTCTTTTCCTAGCATGGTTCTTTTCTCCAGTGAATCTTGCCTTCTCATGATGTGGTCAAAGTGTGACAGCCTCATGTTTTGCCATTGTTGCTTCTAGGGAAAGTTTTAGCTTGATTTGATGTAAGACCCAGTTGTTCATCTTTTCATTGGTCCGGGATATTTCCAAAGCTCTCCCATAGCACCATGTTTCATACACAATCAATTTTCTTCCTGTCAGCTTTCTTCACTGTCCAGCTTTCACATCTGTACACTGTAATTAGGAATACAACAGTGTGGATGATCTTGGCCTTGGTCTCCAGTGAAACATTATTATATTTTATTATCTTTCCTAGTTCCTTCATTTCTTGCCCTTCCAAGTCTCAGAGCAATGTTAGTTCAGAAATTTTGGAGCCAGTAAGTTGAGACAGGAAAAGGAAATGCTGCCATATTGAAACTGGCACTCTTGTCTCTGGGAAACATTTAAAAAAAAAAATTGTTTACATTCTTCTTACTCATCCCTAACATTATTGCCCTATTAAAGAGGGTTTTTCTTACTCTTTAAACAAGAAACCTTCTCTTCCTTTTATTATGCCTTGATAGTAAAGAGAACAATTACTATAGCCACGAGGAAGTATCCTCAAGCCATATGATTTTCCTACGCTGCTGTTGAGTAATCTTTGCTGGTTCAGAAGGTCTTGCATCTAGTAAGACTGATTAAATATATCATGCCAACATAGCAAATTAAGCCTATTTCCTCTAGCAGAAAATGAGAAAGAGTGTATAGATTTATTTTGTGGCCTATTGTGTGATGAACCCTATCCATATGTAAAATAAAACTTCAGATAAGAAACTCTATTATCTAGGGAGAAAAAAATCAAAGTGGCATCTAGAGCCCATAGAGTGAAATTAACAACAGTTCAAATACTGTTTTTTGTGTGAGTCTGCACAAAAGGTACTCGAATTGCTAATGCACAAATTTATATTATTCAGCACATCAATAAGGAACTAGAGTACTTCCCATAATTGTACCAAAGGGATCTTCACAGCTGTAGTATATATTTTTCTCCCACGTCGATGGAGTAGCAAAGAAAAACTGAATCATATTTTAACATGTGAAATATATTATATTAGTAAACCAAACTAGACATTCTCTAACACTTTGATCCAAAGTTAAAATACTTGAAGATGAGTGTCACTTGAATTCTTGGAATCCGTTTCCATTTTTTAGAATTATTTTTTAGCTTATTCTATTTTAATTTTTTTTTCATGGATCACTTGTGGCGAAGGGACTTGTGTAGCTCAGTGAAGCTATGAGCTGTGCCGTGCAGGGCCAAGATGGACAGGTGATAGCAGAGAGCTCTGACAAAACGTGATCCACTGGAGAAGGAAATGGCAACCCACTCCAGTATCTTTGCCATAAAAACCTCATGGACAGTACCAAAAGGCAAAAAGATATGACACCGGAAGATGAGCCCCTCAGGTTGGAAGGGGCACCTCCGCATGGCAGCCCCTCACATACTTATATGCTGCCAACAGATTCCCCCACAGTCTCCTCTTCTCCAAGCTGAAAAGAACTAGTTCCATCAGTCTCACCTCATACGGCTTTCCCTTCAATCTGGCCACAATCCTTGTGGTTCTATGCTGCACCAATTCCAACCTTGCTATATCCCTCTTGTAATGTGGAGCCCGGAACACGATATTCCAGTTGCAGGTGCATCAGAGTCGTATAGAGTGGCAGTAATACCTCTCTCAATCCAGCTTTTGGATATGCAACCAAGGGTGGTGTTCACCCTCTTGACCAGTGCATCGCATTGCTGACTCATGTTTAGCCTGCAGTCGACCCCGAGATCTCCTCAGGGGGAGGGGCCTCTGGATCTGGGAGACTACTCAGCTTTTGGTGCATGCCCTGGGCAGAGCCCGAACCTGCCTCTTGTTCTCCCATTGGCAGATTGGGGCTCTCATAATCTACCACCCCCAGCTCTCCTTCCTGGGCTATCTCTCCATTCCCATGGGATGGTTGGTTGCCACTCCCACCCATCTGGAGAAACAGTGCTTGAACTGCAGACATTCCCTGACCTTGATCTGATACTATCATTTGCTGACATTCCAAAACTGCTTTGTCTTTACTCTCTGAATTCAAGTTCCCATCAAATCTATCAACAGACCATGTCCCTTCTGGTTGCTTTTTCCTGTGTGTGCACACAACAAAAGAGACGTGTGTCAGTGGGTTGTGTATCACTAGGTTGCATGAATATTGGCAGTCTGCTAGTTGTATCATTGATCTTTGCTCCAGGGAGACAGTGCACTTGATGATTCCAAGGGTCTTATCAACATATGTGTTTTTCCATCTCACACAACAGGGAATCTCCCACAATTATCACTCTTCTCCTTTTGTTGTTGAACATTTTGGTATCTTTTTCCTTACTTGGTTGACCTTTTGTCTTTTTTTCAGAGTTACTCAGAGTGATGAGCAGTTCCTTCACAGTGGGGTTCTTACTTGTCTCTTCCTCAAGTAACTTAAGGCAGATTGAGAGTTTCGCTCTCCTTTCACTGGTGCAGATCATCTTCCCATGCTTCTGCACCCAGCTGTCACCCTGTTCCAGGGAGTTTCCTCGTTTTCCCTTCCCTTAAGGGTTCCCTTCTTTTGCCTCAGCTTCTTGATGCACTTCTTGCTTCTTGACCACACTTAGCTGTTGCTGTTCTACCACACTGTCTAAAAACTTTGGATCTTCTTGTATTACCTTTAGGGTGGACACTCTATGCTCTAGTGCTCTGACCTTTTCTTCTGACAGGGCTATTAGTTTGCACTTGTTGCATGTGTAGGTCATGTTGCCCTCAGGTAAGAAAGCAACCATTGCACAGATGTTGCAGGTCACCACCACTGGGGAGTCCTCTCAGTCCATTCTTTGTGCTACCTTTCTTATTCTGTCTTGGGGGGCTGTTGTGACAGGTAGTGCTTTCTTCTGTCTTCACTAAAGGTTAACAACACAGTCCTAGCAGTGAATGGGAGGGTGTTACAAGAAAGAAACACATTGGGGGCAAGGCTAAGGGAACAAAAATAAAAGAAGGAAATAAATGTTAGGGACCTCTCCTTTGATGAACTCCATCACTGAAATCCTGTTTGCTCTCCCTGGTTGCTGGCTTGCTGGGATCTTGGTTGCCTGTATCCCAGAGGCCCTAGACCAGCTGGGACAGCATCCTCTGATCTGCTCAGCCCGGGCAGGAACCAGAAGGACAGCAAAACTCTGCAGCTCTAAGCATGGTGACTGGGTCATGCTGAGAACAGTAGGGAAGTTTTCTTTCTAAATATGCAGAGTTTCACACCTGGACAATGTGACACTATGCCCTCTAGACAGCTTCTGGGAACACACAGGATTCTTTCAATTCCAGCTTCAAATAATAGAAGACTGTACTCTGATCGCCATGGAAATAACTGCACTGCCTTCTTCTCCACTGTTGTAGAAGTGACTTGAGCCAAGGGGTCCCCAGGGCAGGGAGGGGACTGGAGCTACCAGAATTTGATATTCGGCTGGTACTGAAACTCCCTTCCTCGGAATTCAGATTGGCTGTCTGGCTGGCTTGCAGGGTGGAAAGACTGGAAAGATGTGATTGCCTCCAGCACTTCCCCTGTTCTGCGTAGGATGCCCACAGGGTGTCCTGATTGGATGGCACCCTTTAAATGTGTGATCTAAACCAGTGATATTTGTAAGTTGTCAGGTTACAGGACGGTGGTTTGGGTTTGGGTTTGGGTTTGGGGGGTGCGTACATAGTACCTGATTGGATAGCTATAGGACAGACAGACAGACAGACAGACAGACAGGACTTCAGTTCAGCTAGAGGTGCCTCAAAAATAATGTTATTGCATGGATTCCCAAAGGCTGTGTGAGTCTAATCTCCCAATGTTTATTCATTCTGACACTCTTCTAACTGTTCTCCCCACTATACACACTATATAACTGGAAAACCATATAACTCTTAACATCTTCCAGACTGTTAGATCAGTTTTCTTCTCACAAGCAAAATGAATAGATATTTTGAAGTGCCTCCGTTTTGTTTTAAAGCTTCCCTTGAAAGCAAAATGTGATGCATTAGAGATTTCCTTTCAGGCACCCACCAGTAAATATCAATTCTTTTTTATTTTAAGGTGATATCTTTTCTTTTTGCTTGGGTTGCTAAATCATGGTGAACATTCATTAGCTTTTTTACGTGAGGATGCTCAGACAAGCTGCAGTATTACTTTTGTTTTGGAAGACCTTTGTGCACAAAGCTTTCCCTGGTGTCTTTTATGTCCCCCATTCTGAAATCTTTGCATGGAATTGGAGCAAATAAAAACAGCAAGTTCTGTGAGAAGGTATTCTTTCTCTAAGACAGGACTGTTTATACAATACTGAAACTTTTCACTGTACTTCATGCACTGCTTAACTGACAGATTCAGAAATCTTTCTCCCCATGCTGTCTTGAACCTTTCAGATGGCATTTCAGTCTTCTTATTGTGTCATGGTAAAGAATGAAACACCATATATGAGCTGTGCAATATGCCTTCTGTCATGACCTAACATAGCTTACTCAGAGCTATGCATACAGGCCATTGTGGATGGAACTGTACATGACACAGGCTTTCATGGGATTCAGAACCCTGCACTAAGGAGACATTGCTCTTGCTTCTCTCTGCATGAAAAAATCTCCATGTAAAAAGAACATTTCTATCTCTCTGTATGGAGAAAGAAATTTTTCCACACATGCAGCAGCAGTTGTTCTGTGCCCCTCTCTGTACTTACGAACCGCCTTCCGTGATGTTACAGGGAAGAGCTTTGAGCAAGAGGCTTTGGCAGTGGGGCTCTGCCTTCTGATGTCACCCAGTTCCTGAGGAGTATGATGGAAAGCAGTCAGGCTTTTGGGAGCTAAGCCGTTCCCTGCAGTGCATTCCACCAGTTTTTCTCTGCTGCGTCTATTAAGTGGAATAAGTCATCCAGAGAAGAGCAGAGGCCAGGAAGGAGCCAGTGCTCAGTTGGAAAGCATCTCAAACCCTTATACACCTCATTGCACTCTTGGCAATGTCATTTGGTATACACAATGTGTTTGTTTGTTTGTTTATTCATTTATTTATAGTCCATCTATAACTGCCAAGGCCTTCCTAGGAGGCTCCGAGGAAGCTCCTAGTACCATGCTCCTAGTACATGGGCCGCTTTCTGAAATTAATCCAGGCAATCTAGCAAGAGTTGTACATGACAAATGAGTCCAAAATATGTGTGACTACCCTCAACTTTATGTTTAGGTACGCAACTGCATGGCAAAATTTTAGCATTAATCAACTGTTTACACCAGAGCTAAATACTCCTGGCAAATGTTGCATAGAATACATGCATCTGTGACTACCAGGAACGTGTGAGTGTGGTGCAGATACCCCACAGCTTTCAAGTTTTTGAGACTAAACATTGGAAAGGAGCAGACTGAAGGATGTCATAGCCTCTACATTGCTTTGCTAGTAGAGAGATTGCCAAATTGTGTAATTTGTATCTTGGAATACAAACCTTGGTCAGCTGTAATGCTTGCCACAAACACAAGACTCTGAATTGTTCAGGCAACATGATCAGCCACACCTATGCACTGTGGTTGAAAAACGGGTTAGCATATTGTCTGGGCCCATCTGAGCTAGCAGATCATGGGCTTGTTAACCACAAAAAGCTCATGAAGGGAACCTGTGCTTTGATGTTAGGTTGTGCATTGTGGGTTATTCATGCACTGCTTAACTGACAGATTCAGAAATCTTTCTCCCCATGCTGTCTTAGATCTTTCAGATGGTATTTCAGTTTTCTTAATGTGTCATGGTAAAGAATGAAACACCATATATGAGCTGTGCAATATGGTTAGTTATCTCAGCTGGGTTCAAGTCACATAATAACTAACATTTCAACAGCCAAACTCCAAGAACTTAATGCCTCTCATGCACCATTTCATGTTCCTGCTTGTTTCTAACTTGCCCAAGCTTCTGCTTCCATCAAATTATCTCAGCTTCTTCTGAGCCGGTTTGAGTAGAACCGGGTTCTGTGTATGTGCACACATGCGTGTGAACCTTCACTACTATGTGGCCACTGTAGCACCGAGGCCCTATATTAAAATGCACCCCTTCTGACTTCTGCAGGGCCTTTTTTCTGAAAGTGCCCTTTCTCTGGGGTCCTCTTATCAGTGTATTTCTTTATGAAATCTTTTCTGTTGTTAAAAGAAGGAAGGATGCTGTTAAAATATGTCACAGTCATGTAATGGAAATGGCACAGTTTGAATTTGAGCTGAATTTTTCCACAAGCTGTGCAAGTACCCTTTGAAACAAAACCCTGTCATTCAAAGCATTCCTGAGTAACAGTGGAGAAGAGAAGGGAAACACTTAGTCAATTTTCTACCTTTCTTTACTATCTCACATTCACAAAGCAAATAAAAATTCAGGCTTTTTTAAATAAGAAAACAATTAAACATGAGTGGATAGACAGGAGAGGGAAAGAGTATGCTACTTATACTGTGTTCTCTGTTAGATTCCAGATAGTGTGTATAAATTGGGGGGAAAAGTAAAGTGCTTTTGCAAGTGTTTCTTCTCTGATAAAGTCATTAAAAGTAGGGTTTGATTCAAAGGTTCATATCTGTGAGGAATTCCTGTTGCTGCCTGTTTTCAGTAGAGGTTGTAAGTTGCACCTGTGTTGCTTGCACTTAAAGGGTCACAACATTACACAGTCAATATTACTATATTTAAAGGATGTTATGTGCTATAAAGTGGAGGGACACAGAACTCTAAATATTTGAAGATCCCTGAACACTTCCTGAAAAATTGTGTTTTGTGATGGCCAGTTGAGCAGTTTCCAAGGCTACAGAAATCTTAGTGTATGGAATTGCAGGCAGCTCTGTAAAACTTAACATGTGTGTCAATGTTGAGTTCTTCAGATGTATTTATGCTGGAAGGAGGTTTCATTAAATTGAGAAAAATCTCACTGGCCACATCCAGGTACACTGGTTAGCCTGTCTTGGTGACCCAGTTACTTTGACACACTGTCTTAGTATATCTGATCAAACTGCTTAAATTCAAGATTGGTGTGTGTATGTGTGCGTGTTTTCATGATCACCTGATGAACTAGTAGCTGAGTTATTCCTTTAGGGATCCAGGAAGACAGTGGCAAAGTTGCCAGGAAGCTGAAATTCAAGGAGAACCGAGACAATCAAGAAGAAATATAGAAGCATAGAAACACATATAGACCTGTACAACTTCTTGCATTCTTCAAATCTTCTCTAATTTTCCTTTCCTACAAGTCCAAATTATCTAGCATTTATTTTCTGCTGCTCAGTTCACTAAGAATTCTCCTATCTCATGGATGCATGTACACATTTCCTATCAGACTAATTATGCCAAGGGCACAGAGCTAATTACTTGACAGCACTTCCTGGGCATGTGCTCTTTATCTCAGCAGCACTGATGATTGTATGGAGTTGCACTCATCAAACCTTATCAGAGGAGCCTCAGATAGCTTCTGACATGCAAAAACAAGTCCTGAAGTCACACCTGTGTTGGATTATACTTTAGAAGCACAGTAGTCACTGTAGTAGTGGTTGTCCTTGTTTTTATGATCCTTTTCATTGTTTCTTTGCACATGTTATTTGTAACAATGACAAAAGAGTTCTCGGTCCTATGTTTTGGCATATTTGCAGCCATTTCTGGATCATTATAATCTGTTTTTATGAACTGTCAGTGTGGAATTCAGTAAAACGCATATATTTCCATGTGCCATGCAAACTGGAACCTTTCTTCTTGCTGTCATAATATCTTAGAATGAACATTATTTCTCCTTTTGAATGTTGATTAATTCTCCAGACAGCTGCTCCCAATCAGAGAGGAACAGGAAGGAGCTGTCATGTGCTGGCACTGTGGCAAGTGGCCAGAATGCACACAAACTTTCCATAGCTTTGATGGGAATTCAAGCTCAGACAGTGAAGAAGAAATTGTTGGGGAATTGCAGCAAGTTCCAGTATTGAATGTCTGAGGGGCAAAGAGAGGAATTATTAGTCCATGTTACCAGGAACAGTAGGTGAACAGGGGCATGGGACTTGAGTGGAAAAAAGCAAGCGGGGCAGTCAGCCCAAGTGGACCTCCTGATCCTAGCCAAACAACGTCTGAGATGAGACTATGAACCAAACAAACTAGTTTATTCTAGTGCACTATAGAATAAACAAAGACAGAGGGGTTGCATTCCCAAAGCAAAGTCTTGTTCTTTGTTCCCAAAAGCATACATTATATACCCTACACCAGAAGCTTGATTTCCTAATAAACGTTTGATATATCAGTGCATCAATACTTCCCCCCTGATCTCTAGTTCAAAGAGTGATTTCTTCTCCCGAGAACTCTCTTTCCCTCATGTCCATTCCTTATCTCCTTCTGTAATTCACACCAGTCTGTTGTTTTTGCACCCTCTGCAATTCATATTGCATTTTGATACTTTTATTGTGGTTCAAACCAGTTCTCAGCATCCTAGGCCCCCTCCTTTGATCCTCAAATTGAGATTATACTGACTTGTCAAAAATAGGATATACAAAGTTCATCTTGCTTTCATCTCCCCACTCCCTCCAGGAACAGGAAGTTCAATATGTCTGTGGCGATTCCACTACCTATAACTATGAGGCATGTAGGGGAGTCTACACAGGTGCCAATTCCTGCAACAATCCAGGTTGATGGGGTGACAGCCAACTGGCCTGTGGGAATGGGGAGAAAGCACAACAGCTGCTAGATGAATCACAAGTAGGAATTAAGATTGTTGGGAGAAATATCAACAACCTCAGATATGCAGATGATGCCACTCTAATGACAGAGGATGAAGAGGAGCTAAAGAGCCTCTTCATGAGGGTGAAAGAGGAGAGTGCAAAAATTGGCTCAAAGCTCAACAATAAGAAAACTAAGATCCAGAAATGTAGATAGTGACAGATTTCATTTTCTTGGGCTCCAGGGTCACCACCTGCAGTAAGGTAAGTTGACAGCTGGGGCTGACAAGAGCCCTGGTCTGCCTATAAAGGGAACAGAGGAGGAATTGGACTGGGCAGGTCTCACTGCAGGAACTGAGCAGCCTGACATAAAGGTCCCTCCCCTTGAGGAGGTGATACTGGTTGCCAAAGGACAGCATAGGTAGGAAATTCAGTTAACTGAGGAAAGAGAAGAAGTAGGTTGCACGGATCCCCACCTGCTCAGATGTGCAGGCGAAAGGGGTATAAAGAAGTGGGGGACTGAGGGGTATAAGAGAGGGGTCAACACTTCACTCTGGGTAATGAATAATGAAGGATAATGAAACCTTGTGAAAAGAAACTCTGGAGTAGAGTGCTTACTCAGGAGGAAAACTGCAGGTCATGACAGGAACAGCCTTATTCTAGGACTGGCCATTTGTTTATTTCATTCTTTTTGTTTATTTAAGAGTTTTTTGTTCTGCTTCTCATCCAGGAAGGCCCCCTGAGTGGTTTACAAACAAACAAGAGAATCTCTGCTTGCTTTTTTGTCTTCCTTGTGTTTCTTCCTTAATTTGTTCTGAGTCATGGAACCGGCTGCTATTGGCTGTTGTACTCAAATTCATTTTATTGGTTTCAGGTAGTTGTCTTGCAACTGAGAGATGTGCTTCCTGATCAGTGAAACACTGGATATGTTGTCTGTCATCTCTGTGACTTGAGATCTTCAGCAAATCTCACTTGAGCCTTCTGGAAAGGGCCAATCAACTTTTGGTAGATATACCACTCCACTGAAGAGTGGATCTGAGGAGAACATGGTAAGTTGATGATCTTGACAAAATGGAGTGGTGCAGTGATATTTGAAGAGGAATACCTGGAAGCATGGATCTCAATTAAGTCTGGGTCAATTTAATGCAACCTTTTTGGTGCAAAGTATTATATATGTTATATATGTGTGAAATTGGGCATTGTATAGAATGCCATGGCAATCTATAGAATGCATGTTTTGGGGCAAAGTATGAAATTTCAGTGTTATTTTAATATGATATCTACTTTCCCTAGGCTTTGTATAGAATTCTGCTTGTAGATGCTTAGTCGCAGAGTTGTGTGTGACCCTCTGTGACCCCATGGGCTATAGCATGCCAGGCTCTCCTGTCCTCCCTCATTCCATGGAATCCACCCAACCCCACACCCACTTCATCCTCTGCCATCCCCTTCTCCTTTTGCCTTCAATTGTTCCCAGCATCTGGGTCTTTTCCAATGAGTCCTTCCCTCTCATTAGGTGGCCAAAGTATTTGAGCATCAGCTTCAGTATCTGTCCTTCTAGAGAACAGTCAGGGTTGAATTCCTTTAGAAGTGACTGATTTGATCCCTTTCCAGTCCAAGGAACTCTCGGGAGTCTTCCTCAACACCATAATTCAAAAACATCAATTCTTCAGTGCTCAGACTTCCTTATGGTCCAACTCTCACAGCCATATATTACACCTGGGAAAACCATAGCTTTGACTACATGATTTTTTGTCAGCAAGGTAATGTCTCTGCTTTTTAATATGCTGCCTAGATTTGCCATAGCTTTCCTCCCAAGCAGCAAGTGTCTTTCTTGGCTTCAGTCACTGCCTGCACTGATCTTGGAGCCCAAGAAAATAAAATCTGTCACTACTTCTATTTCTTCCCCATCTATTTGCCAGGAAGTGATAGGACTGGATGCCATGATCTTAGTTTTCTTATTGTTGAGCTTCAAGCCAACTTTTGCGCTCTCCTCTTTCACCCTCATCAAGAGGCTCTTTATTTTCTTTAGTTCCTTGTTTGGTAGTCTGAACATTCTTTGGCACTGCCCTCCTTTGGGATTGGAATTATAATACCTAGGTATTATACAGGAGGACAAGTAGTATTTACACCAAGTATGAAAAGAATGTCATGGAAAGGTTTTTATTGAAAAGACGTATATGAAAATGAAAGAAGAAATACAAATTAAAGTACAGGACTTTCTGATTGAAAAAGGAAGAGAAAAGGACTTGTTGCAACAAGAAATGCTAGAAAGGCATTTAGAATTGCACTTAATTGTCTTCTTCACACAAGAGAACTTCATATTTTGGCACTTATTCTTGCATATACACCTCATGAAACCTTGGCTGCTTCCTGTGAACTGAGCAATAGCAGCCGATCAAAGAAGTATTTCATGGCCAAGAACATTATCGACTGAGTAAATCCTTTGGACATAAAGTGAATTGTGATCTGCCATAGAGCTGGTTCAAAATTCCTTGAGCAGTTCCAAGTTGGTAAAAACCATCTTTTGTCACCCTCATAACAACTGCCAACAGATTGCGTGAGTCATCCTGTCCCTTGTTGATGTCAGGAATAGGAACTCTCACAGTGGCTCCCAAAGATGCAGGTGGAAATCTTCTTTCAGAGTTCATTTTCATTTTTTAATTTTTTTTTTGCCTATATTTCCAGATTCAAATTGGATCCAATTTAATTTTCAACAGCATCCTCAATATTGAAGCAAAGAGTTCACAAAATATTACACACAAAATATTACCCTTATAACCTTCCATTTTCTCATCTCTGTTGTCTTTACTGGCATGCCCACAGATGGCATGAATGTTTTGATGATACTTTCTGTATGTATGGACACCACTGGTTTCCTTTAAGCAGACACAACAGGTAGTAGAAATGGAAGCCTTATCAGTAATCATGTCTTCACTATCACTTTGGTTTCTTCCATCGTGGAATACAAACTCATCCGTGCTTTGTGCAATAGGTTCTCAACAGGGGGATCTGTTTCTTCTTGTTGTATTGTTTGAGTTCCTTCTATTATTTTTTCCAGTTATTCCTCGCTCTGTATGTCTTGTAAAACATCTTGGTGTAGGGAAGATATTGTGAGACCAACTTTAGCTTTGCAGCCAAAAAGAGCTTTGCATGGTATTCTCTTAATTTCAGAATGAAGGGCCCTGTCCTTTATAAGTTGGGTGAAACATAGTCCATCACTCCACTGGTCAGGTTTTTCATCTCGCATCCAAGTACACAGCAAATTTTCAGTGTCCTTAGTGGCTCTTTCAACCCTACCTTGGCTCTGTCAGTGGTGAGGCTTGCCATAGACAATCTTCAGAGTCAGCCACTACTCCTTTGGGACTCACCATGTTATTAGCAAATTCTCTGTTGTTGTCACACTGTAGAATCAATGGTGCTCCAAGGAATGTAAAAATGTCCAGTAGGTTGTATGCTACTACTTCTGCTGTCTTTGATGCAAAAATTGCTAATCCTCAAAGCACTTTACTTCACAGATCATGTTCAATGCTGCTTACATGACTGTCCATGGACTAATAGTGGAGTGATGAATTTCAGGCAGTTTCTGTGATTGCAAGGAAAATAACAGAGGGAAAGCAGAATGCCTTTGATGTCCCAACCATAAAGTGATGAGGAAACCAGTGTTTCAGATTAACTAAAACCTGGTTTGCTTTTTCAGCAGGACAAGAATCTGCAGTAGAAGCTTCAAAGAAAACCTCTGGTTCTTTAAACAATTATTTCCCAAGTGTGCATATAGCTTTACTGATCATAGCCACAAAGGACAAATGCAGCAGATGATTTTCTTTTAATTCAGAAAGCTTCCCATGTTGTGGCCTTAAGCTAAGAAAATTCAGTGGTCAGCAAAGAAAAATTGCACTGCGGTCTACGATAATATCCTATCTTTGGTTCGCAATGCATATCCGTAGTTATACACATATATGAATGGATTCAAGAGTTTGAAATATCATCTGCTAAAGAGCAGTAAGGGCAGAGCAAGCCTGTTACCTTTAGGCAGTTTCTAAGGGCCGTGGGACTCTTTGGATTCTTAGATCCAAAGTCAGATGCATCTGGGGATCCGCACTTGAATCTCTCCCCATTACAGCCAACATGGAAAGAGCCATGCTGACTGCTTTTCTGAGGTTGTGACTGTGACCTTGGAGAGGGAGGTTAGAAAGCAAGGAGGTCTGGGGAGAGGAGGAGACTGGTGTTGCCTTCAAGGTATCTCAGTCTCCTCACCTCCTCTTCCTAAGAACCACAGAGTGATGGATGAAAATTGGTTGTCCAGCTGCTTTGTAGAGCAGGAAGAGTATGGAGGTGACTTTTATATCCATGCTTCTACTGCTATGCTTAGGGTATCCAGAATCCTCCATGGTTATAGTGCTCTGGACATCTCCATTTGATTGAGTCCTAACTCAGTTTGCAGTGAACAAATTGTGCTTGTAACTTTCTCTGTGCAGGGAAGGCTGTAGCTTATGAACCAGCCATATCTGTTAAAAGCCACTTGGTCTTCCAGTGACAGGGATGGATTTAAGAATTTCTCCTGACTATGAACCTGACCCTTCAAATAATATGCAGCAGCACCCAAAACAAAAAATGCCTATTTCCCAGTCTTGGGAACTGTTTGTACATGGGATCTCAATTTGTCAGGATTCAGCTTCTGTTTATTGGTCCTCATCTAGGCTATCACTGAGTGTAGGCAGTGATCCAGGACTTGACCAACTTCACCAGATTCAGACCTCACAGGGAGACAGTACTACATGTACTACGTGCATAGGGATGTCACATGACTCCAGATCCCCTGATGAGAATTTCCAGAAGCTCACTATAGATGTTAAACTGTGCTGGGGACAAGATGGTCCTCTGTTGAATGGTCAATTGCCAGGGGGCCAAGAAATAATCAGACACTGTTACTTTCTTAAGTCAGCTCTGCAGATAGGAACAACATGACTGTCACACAGAACCTCCACTCTCCAGCACAAGAACTTGGTCCAGGATAATAGCACAATCAATTGCATCAAAAGCTGGTAAGAGACAAAGCAGGGTTTGTCTTCCCAATAAAGGTTGTCCATAGGGTAAGCAAGGTTGATTTGGTCTCACAACCAGGTCAACATGAAGATTGGAATGGATCTTGGTGGCCAGTGTCCTCCAAGAGTACCTGCAGTTGCTCAGCTCACATGAATACTCCAAGGGTTGTCAAATACCATTGGATTCAGAGTTGATTTCTTTGGGAGTGACTGGATTACTGTCTTCTCATGAACCACCACTTCATATGAAGATACATTTTCCATTCCCTGGACTCACCCAGTCATACCATCAGGGCTAGGTTTTATTAGTCAGGAGGGCCATGAGTAGAGTGCATGTGCTTGGCCACACTGTGGCAAGCACCTTCTCTACATCATCAGGCCACATCAACTTGAAGGGATTCCAAAAAAATAGGTAGATGTGGCATCAGATATCTCAACTGGAGTTGTACTAACAACAGGACTGAGTTTGCTGAGGAAATGAGCAATTTTGCTCTCACAAGGTAATGTATAAAGATCATAATGGGTCTTTGAGGGGCCCAAGCCTGATGAGCTAGGGAGGGAATTAGCACCCAGGAGAGCTCCAGTGGATGGTTACTCAAGGATGCAATGAGGGCAGCAAAGTAAGTGATCAAGCTCATTGAAGCTAGGCTATGATAGTTTATTATCTGATCTGAAAACAAATACAGTATTCATAGCAAAGATATAGAACTCTTTTAATGGCAAGCAGCAACTTGTACTCTTCAGTACATGACTATGAATCTTACATGCGACCTTTGCAGTAATTAGCAATATAATTTGTATATATCTTAGAATGATGGACTACTACAACATCATTCTGAGAGATGTGCTGAGCAAATATTGATAGCAAGATGAAGGAAATGAAGTCAGTTATTTGACCTTTTCCTCCAGACTATACAGTTTCAGGTAGCACATTTGGAAAGACATGCAGGAATTACTGAGTGCAATCAAGATAGCAGTTTGCTGAAATGAAGTTGATTTGCAAAAGTATTGAATCTGTGATCTGATATATGCACCCAGTTGTAGAAGCATCACTAGACCTAGGCTACAATCCTGTATCCTTTGAGGTGGAAATAAGGCCCATCAAACTCTATGGGATTTATTTATGAGCAGGCATGTATAAGGTTGCACTGTTAAGGATGCTGCATGTATCCATGAGTTTAAGTACATGCTAATATTCAATTACAAAACATCAAAATTGACTTGATTGACCTGTCTGTGCACATGGGAGGCTCAACAATGGTTTCATTCTACATTCATCTGTATCACTTGCCTGTCTTGCCTTTTGATGGGGAAACATGATACAGTTAAGTGAGATTCAGCTCTATCTTCATTTTTACAGTTGTCTCAGCTTTTGCCTTGCTTAAGGGAATTGTCCATGTGATGTACCATAATGAATCAGAAGATCTGTACTTCCATTTCCACCTGGGAATAGGCAACATGAAATACAGTCACAGATAGTAATGTAACCCGATTCAGATCCACTTTTACATATGGTCTGCGACTGGCTCAGATTCACCCAGTTGGCTCCATGGCTGGCAGAGACTAGAACCCAGATTGCCTGAGTCCTAGTTCCACACTCTAACCACTACACTACACTGGCTCTCAACATCTGGAATAGTTTAGCTTGGAAAAACAGTGAGTACGAGCCATGGTAGAAATGTATGAAAGTATGCACAATATGTAAACAGTGGAGAGGAAGACTTTTTTTCTTTCCCTCACTTGTCATACTAGAACCTGGGAACATCCCATGAAATTGACTGGTGCACAAATTAGAACAGAGAAGGAAACAGTTCTTCATGCAGTATATGGTTCAACTATGGAATTCATTTTGACAAAATGTGATGATGGCTATTGATCTGGATAGCTTTAAAAGAGGATGAGACAAATTCATGGAGGATAAGGCCATCCGTTACTACTAGCTAAATGGTTGTATGCCACCTCCAATTCCAGAGTTTGTATATTTATCTATTTGTGCAAGTTGCTGGGGGACATGGATGGGAGGGTGTTGTTGCACATACAGTATGTCCTGCTTGTGGGTTTCCCATGGGCAGCTGCTGGCAGCTGTGAACAGAATATTGGACCAGAGGGATGCTTGGTCTGGTCCAGCATTTCTGTTCTTATCTTCCCATGTGAAGTCAAGATAACAAGTGATGGGAAAGGAAGCAAGAGGACAGGATTGCTGGCTGGTTGATTAGGAGAGCCTTTCCTTGAGGAATGGAACAACCAGCAAGCTAATTAGAAACAATCACTGGGGAATCATAGAATACAAATTCATAATAAGGCTAGAGTCTGACTGTTGTCTCAGTCCTGGAAGCATATGAAGCTAGGCAAGGTGAAACAGAAGCAGTGATCTATCTGGAGGTGCTACATAGGAATCTGAAATCACATTATTTCTTCTCCTGCCTTGATTCTTCAGCCTGGAATGGTCCCCCATAAATTTTGCTGTTGTTGAAATTTCAGTATTGGCTTTAGACCTTTTTGGTATATACTGAAGGTGACTTTTGTATATACCAGGTATTTTGATCTGGTGGAAGCATTCTGGTTAATCCAGATGCTGTAGGAGGAGCCCTTAACTAATTCACTTGTTTTGCTTACTTTGACACCAATCCAGTTAATAATAGCTGCCTTAGACCAATTAATAGTTATTAGCCCAGTTAATAATTACATGTGTATACTATATATGTCTAGACATAATTTCAGCATCAGAATGGTAGTACCACCTCTTGACAAGATGAAATATTTTCAAAGCATTTTTACCAACTAAGTTGGGATACATTCCTTGCACTTGAATTACCATGGCGATTTGAAGGCTAAGCGAAATGCATAACCTTTTTGTTTTATTATTTATTTGGAAAACATAGAAACAGAGCGAGTCAGAAGGTTGTTGTTTTTGTTGGCAGTGGCGGCAGCGGCTGCCACTGCCTCCTCCTCTTCCTATCAAGAAAAGTTAACTCTACTCCTTGTCCAAGACCATAATGCTAACTGTACATATTTGGCAATAAATCTTACAGAAATCAGTTGGACAGACTTCTGAATAAGAGAAAATAGCTTAAATCTAGAAATACAGACAAAAAATTGGGGCAGTTGTAGTGTTCAGGTTATCATCCAAATTTCCAAGTCATGTTTGGTTCATGTTCCATGGTATCCAGAATCCAGAATCAAGTAAAATATCCAGAATCATGTAAAGAGGAAATTTTGGAGCATCCTTAGTACAAATTATCATCAACATTAGAAACAAGGCAGAAAGGTTTAATGGCCAGATCATATGAACATGGTTACAAACACTATGGCAGCCTTTTGCCTGTTGTCAAGCTGTTTAGGGATGTTGTGGTTTGTAGACCATTATTTCTTTATTACTAAAATGTATTAGTTGCCCTATAGTTTATAACTTTCTGGCAATGTACAGTAAGCACTCGAAGGTACAGAAAACACTCCTGCAACAGCAGGGGGTTGGACCTGATGGTCTTCATGGCCCCTTCAATCTCTATTATTCTACTATTCTCTTTGGTCTCTCTTTGGTCTACTATTCTTTGTGGTCTCTGTGAAACACACATATGGATGCAGTGTCTGCACAGTGCCTTCATTCGGGAAGATTCTTCTAGCTAAGGGTAGAATTTTGGTGGGAACCTCCCCTGCTTCCCCTAGTATAAATGGCAGGACTCCAGCCAGTTTCTCCAGTTCACTTTTGACCATTGTTTTGAGTGCTTCAGGACTTGCCTAGCTGTATATTTTCAATACTTTACCTCATACTTTCTTGCCTATTTCTCACAAATTTACCTCACAATTTTTCATTACAATTACCTTGTAACCCTTTACCTCATGCTTTACCTCAAAACCCCTTTATCACCTATTGATTCCTATTGCTTGTCCCTCTTTATAGCCAGTAACAGCTATTGCATGCCCCTCTTTATAGCCAGTAACAGCTATAAAGAGGGGCAAGCAAAATACCATGAAAAGAACCAGTCACTGCTCCCTGGCTACAATGGAGCAAGCCCATTTACCTTTCCCACTAGTGGCCCTGGCTACCATTTCGGTGCTGGCCCCACAACTGATCTGTACTGCTCCAACCACTCTGACCATTCCAGCATTGGTCCAACTGGAGCAACAATCCGAACCAACCACAGCCCACTTCTTTTCTGAAGGGGAGATACAGAACTCACCTCCCCCATCTCCAGCTGCTCAGATCACATTGCCAGCCCATCCAGCAAGCACACCACACAAGGATGAGGATATGCAGTGGGCTTCTCCAGCAGTACTAACACACTACAGGACCATCTCTCTGGTGCCATCACCAGTGTCTATCTACTGGCTGTTGGAATGCTAACACCAACCTGGGACCAAGAGACATACTGGGGACCACCATTCCTCCTTTTGTGGAACCACAATGCACAGGGTACTCCTGGGAAAAAGTCCCATCTGGGCCATATCACTGTGACCTGTGGCCACCAACCACTGTGTGGATGCCAGTACAGCAAGCCCATTCACCAGCCTCCATCACCAATTTGATGACAACAAGACACTCCATCCTCCATCACTGCAACAACCTTCCTTGCCATCGACTAGCTCATCCTCATCCAACCTGGTCCACTACACCTTTGATTCCAATGTGATCCCACCTTACAAAGACCCAGTCTCTACCTCACTGGATGATATCCATCTCTGCCTAGGGCTCTGGATCTTCCTCTGAAGACTTGGGACAGTTCTTGGAACAGGTCCTTTGAATGGCAACATCCCTCAGTCTACAATCACAACTGCTGACTGAACCAATGTTTGACCTGGTCTACTATGTTGTCCTGATGGAGGGCACTGTTCCAGCAGCTATACTGTTCCTACCAACACTTCAGCAGGCCATGAAGGATCCATGGCAGATGCCAACACAGCCTCATCTGGCTTCTCATTGCCTGGAGAGCATGTACTGAGTCTAGGAGGAGGACATTTCTCCTTCATCACCTGAGATCAGACTCGGGCATTGTGGACTTAGCTCAGGGATGCTCACAATGTGAGTACTCCACCCCAGTGGATTGTGAAGGAAGCCATTTGGATGCAATGGCAAGGAGAGTATATGTGGTGATGGAACTGGGCCTCTGCATATCCAATTGTAAGGTGATCATGGAGAGGTATCAGGTCTACGTTACACAGAAAATGGCCCTAGCAGAGTTCCTCCTGGAACAACATCAAGAGCTCACTAGGGTATTCCAAGCAGAGGCATTCTAGCTGACCAAGCAGCAGATCAATACCACTTGTCACCATGTCGATTCTGACTCCAGGGCACTCGTCAGTGTGATAGTGATTGGGTGACACTCCTGGTTTCAGGCAGCTGACCTGCTATAGGAAACATGGTCCTGCATTGAAGACGTGCCTTTGATGGGGAAGATCTCTTCAGTGCAAGGAACAATGAGAAGTTTGACGTCGTACAAAAGGCCAGCACAATGGCGAGATGAATGGGCTGCAGACCATCTCACCCTCCATCTCACCCATTATTTATTTATTTATTTATTTATTTATTGAAACATTTTGATGCCGCCCCATTCGCCGAAGCCTCGGGGCGGCTCACATCAGTCCCATACCAAAAGTGCCAAGGTAGGACCTCTTTCACCTTTCAGCAGCAACAGAAGCAACAGTTGGCTCGCCAACATCACTGAGAAGCACTACTCTTCTAGCAAATGGAGGCTGGAGGCAGTGAAAAAGCAGTGTAGATGGGTTGTGTGAACCAGTCCATCACCCTTGGCACCATTTCAGTCTGAGGACCGCCTCACCACTAAATGAGATGATAGCACATACTTAGGCATTTATCATTCATCCCATTTAGCTGTTCACTGGAAAAAATCTACTCAGTCCCACATTAGTCACAAAAATCTTAACAAATAATTCTGCTAGTAGGACCCCTCCCTGGGTGGAGACAGATGCTTAATTTCCACCCTTAAATCATCTACTGTGAATATCATCTGCAGTTATCTTTGAGTTTAAGCCACAACAGCAACAACAACGCCTATATAGATTTCAGGTCTTGGTGATGGGAAAGTTTTGGAAAACAGGTGGAGTCTCTGTTGTTGCATCTCCCCTCCCCTCCCTAAAATTTATTCTTTGCCCAACAGGTCTTTAGTAGAAGGTCTGTGCTTCTGTGATTCATGTTTTGATGACTGTGGATGCTTAAAGATAATTTTGCCAAACTAAGTTTCAAGAGGTTCTTGATCTTGAACATTAATATGTTCAAAGGTAATTATGAAAGCTGAGGCCTTATTCAGGGAGCTAAATTTTTGTGACTCCATGCTGAGGGCTGCTTATTTTTTCTCCGCAGAAGCAGCCAGAAGGGAGGTATGAGTAACTCATGTTTCTTCTTTCCACACTTCCACTATTCCAATGGTGGCAGGACAGACACGTTTTCCTGAAGTGGGGGCAGAATATGAATCACTTTTGAATGAAAGCTGATTTTTTAAAAACTTTTCTATTCTAGAGCTTGAACAGAATATTTGAGGGCATGGAAAGACTCTTCCTGAAACAGTCTAAGTGGTTGGAATGTCTGTCATTCATTCATTCGTTCATTCATGCATGCATTTATTCAATTTCTTTCTTTCAGAAACTAGCATATTCATAAACTTCTTACCAATTCTTCAAACCTATAACCTTCAGAAGATTTCTGCGCAATATTTTAGGGCATTCTATTCCCCTCTGTTTCATGGAACGGTTCCAGTTGAGGGATGCTAATATCCTTAACTTTCTAGGAATGAGCAGTGTGTGAAATCTGTGTCCTTCCAATGCTGGAGTAGCACATACATCAGCTCATTCTGTGAGTATCCATAGTTCCCCTCTTGGACAGTTCTGGAAAATGTTTGATTCATAGTGATTTACAAACCATAAAACAATAATATCCACTGCACATCTGCAATTGATAGAAGCATATGAATGAATGGAATGACAATGCAGGGAGACAAATTCTGCCGAGGTGGGAAATCTTGAAAAAGAAGATTCTCCAAGCACAGCTATGAACAATTCCATCAAGAAAAAAAGTGTAGAAGACAGCAGAGGAAGCCCACGTGGCTCCACAAGGTTAAGTGACAGCCTGAACAGAAAAGCAGAACATGTGCAGGAAGTGGAAGCAGGGCCAGGCCACAAAAGAAGAATATAAACACAGCAAGGAATTGCTGGGACAGCATCCGGGAGGCTAAAGCAGGGAATGAACTGAGAATAGCAAGGGATGCTAAGAGCAACAAGAAAGCCTTCTTCAGATACATCCAGGCCAAAAGACATGAGAAAGAGAAGGGTGTCCAGCTATTTAAAGTGGATGGCAGGGTGGACAACAAGGAAAAGGCAGAGGCACTCAATTCCTACTTCGTTTCAGTCTTCTCCCACAAGGAAATCTGCACCCAAGAGGTAGTAAAAGCTGAAAGTGAGAGGTGGCGACCCAAGATTGACATACAAATGGTCAAGGATACCTAGATGGAATAAACATATTCAAATCTTCAGGGCCTGATGAACTCCATCCCAGAGTAATAAAAGAGCAAGTGGAGAAACTCTCAGAAACTCTGGATGTTATCTTCAATGAATCTTGGAAAACCAAAGAAGTGTCAGATGAATGAAGAAGGGGTAGCATTGTCCCTATCTTCAAATGGGGTAAAATATGAACCTGGGAATTATAGGCCAGTTAATCTGATGTCAATCCCTGGAAAAATTCTGAAGCAAATTATTTAAAAAATAGTCTGCAAGCATCTTGAAGAAAATGAAGTACTTAATAGAAGCCAAAATGGATTTATAACAAAATAAATCCATCAGACTAACTTAATCTCTTTTTTTATTATTGGGTAACCCCCCAAACAGACAGAGAAAACACTGTGGACATAATCTACCTACACTTTAGCAAAGCTTTTGACATAGTGACACGTGACCTTCTGCTAATCAAATTAGCAAAACTGGACTAGATGAAAAAACTGTTAGGTAGATCCAAAATTGCCTGCTCAATCTGACACAAAGAGTGCTCATTGATGGCACTTTCTCAAACTGAGGGGAAAGATAAAACAAATTTGCATATGCTAGAAAACTGGATGGAATAGCAAACACCCTAGAAGACAGAATGAAGATCCAGGGTGATCTTGATAAACTTGAACACTGGGCTAAAACAGCAGAATGAGATCCAATAAGGACAAGTGCCAAGTCCTCTACCTAGGAAAAAGAAACCATATGCATGAATACAAGATGGGGAATACATGGCTCAGCAGAACTGAAAAAGCAAAAGGGCTCAGAGAAATTGTGGGCAACAGGCTAAACATGAGCCAACTATGTGATGCAACCTCCAAAAGGGTAAATGCTATTTTGAGATGCATAAACAGAAGTATTACTTCCAAATCATGAGAAGTAGTAGTTCCTTTATACTTCTCACCAGTCAGACCTCACCTGCAATACTGTGTCCAGTTCTGGGCACCAAGAAAGATGCAGAAAAATAAGAAAGGGTCCAGAGGAGGGCAACAAAAATGATCCAGGGTTTGGAAACACTGTCCTATGAGGAGAGACGGAGAGAACTTGGCATGTTCAGCCTTGAGAAGAGAAGACTGAGGGGGACATGATATCCCTGTATAAGTACCTAAAAGGCTGTCACAAAGAGGAAGGTCAAGATCAATTCTTGCTGATACCAGAGTGTAGGACATGGAATAATCAATTCAAGTTGCAACAATCCAGAATCAGGCTAGATATCAGGAAAAGTTTCCTCACTGTCAGAGCATTCCGACAGTGGGACCAATTGCCTAGACAAGTTGTGGGCTCTCCCACAGTGGAGACATTCAGGGTGAAACTTGACAGCCATCTGAATGGAATGGTGTAATGTGGTGTCTTACATCGGCAGGGGGTTGCACCTGATGGCCTTCATGGTCCCTTTCAACTGAATAAATCTATGATTCTATGCAAGTAGTTCATGATCAAACTCATTGGCTGGCTATGTTCATATATAGTATAGTTTGGAACTCAATTCATGCCATCAGTGACCAAGATGGAATGCATTTTCTGAAGTTTGTGATTTCAATACAAATCACTGTGGCATCCTCATGACCTCACTATGGGAACAGAATTAACAAATAGGAAGTAAAAAGATTGTAAATCCTAAGTTTAATATTCCTTGGAATGGGCAATAAATGTTGGATGTTGTATATTTGGGACTGCCCTGTACTTAAGGAAGCTAAAATGCCTAGGAAAAGGCCATTCTTGCTTTTCCTTTTACAGATGAGGCAACTTGCCTGTTCTCTTATGGGGAGTTATGTGGGATATGATGTGATTTAGTAAGAAAACACCTGCCAGACCAGATATAGACATGGGAACATAGTGTGTGCAGTGTAAGATATTTTGAGACAACCTTTGTAAGTCTGACATATCTACTTGCAATTGCATTGAAATGTGCATGGATGCAGGAACACATGTACCACATAATGAAAATGGAGGCTGCACAATCATTCTCTTCTGATTATCTGTTGCATTCCAAGTAGAGATCTGCATGTGACTCTAACTACAGCTTCCGTCTCTGTTTGTGGAAGCCATGTCTAGGTTTCTAACTGCCCTTCCCTGATTTGCAGTGTTCGAAGATGTGTTACACGGTGACAGGCTTACAAAGACATGTGCCTTGAAGATAAGGAGACATTGTTCTGAATAATAAATTGGTCCTTCACCCCACTTCAGACATTTCCTTTTCAGATTTTCCCTGCAAGCTAATTGATAACCATACACATATGTGAACATTACAGCTTCTTGCCCTTGCTGTGCATTATAGTACATGCTAAATGGGAAGTGTTCTGTTAACCCAATGCAACCTCTGGGGTGTCTGCTCTAATTTGATTGAGGAAGTTAGAGTGGTGCTAAGTATGTTTAATCATTTCCCCATGCCATTTTTTCTCATCTAAATCACACTTCTTGATACAAAGGGGGAGGAGTATAGGTGTATGTATTATGCATGTATTTATTCCACTGAGCAATTAGTAGGATGATTCAGTGAAAATTATTTGGAGGAAATGGGCTAAACGCTGCTTTTCCCATGCTGCTGTTTGCCATGTCAAATTAGCAAGCACCCCCAGCTCCCAGCCCCTTCTGCCCTGCTTCTGTGTTTTGTAAAAAAACACGGACAAAAACCCAGTTACATAATATAAGTCATTCTAGTCTGTTCTGGAGGAAAGAAAGTATGTGTCCTTGTTTTGAGTTGAGATAATACTTACTGCTGGGAACATATTCAGCAAGTGGTTTTATTTTTTCTTTTAACTCGGAGAACAATAAAGTGGATTTTGTAAGGCTTTACAATGAGACAAACAATATATTCAAGAAAGGATGCTTATTGTCCTAGCTAACAATGCCGGAACAGCAAAGGAAATATTATTGCAGAAGTCCTTGAGATATAAAATAGGTTTTATTTATTTATCTATCTATTTATTTATTTATTTAGGAGACTTCTATGCCGCCCCATTCGCCGAAGCCTCAGGGCGGCTCACATCCATAAATAAACTTCCTTAATTTATACTGTTAATTTATATTAATTTAAGTCACCCTGGCCAAAGAATAAAATGAATAAATACTGTTAACAATTAAAATGACATTTGAATAAAAATGTCTTGGCCTGGCGCTGAAATACAAATAACGACGGCACCAGGCGGACCTCTCTGGGGAGCACATTCCATAGATTGGGCGCCACCGCAGAGAAAGCCCTCCTCTGAATACTCACCCTCCTAATTTCCTTCATGGAGGGTTCCCGGAGAAGGGCCTCTCCTGCAGATCTCAAGGGGCGGGCAGGCATATATGGATGTATATATGCTTGTTTACTACATTCCAGAAATCTTCTGATTATCCAATAACATTCACCTGCATACGCCTACTTGTAGAAAGATAATTGCCTTTATCATCTTCAGGAAAATGGTCCTGCAGTTGAGATGAGTTATTTCATTGCTTTTTCTTTTCTGTCGACAAATATTACAATTTACCATTTGAGTCTCAACCCTTCTTTTGTATTGTTTTTTAATTGACTAAGTCTGGGATCTGATTCCTGAGTTATTTCTGACATTTTTAACACGGATGAAAAAAGCACAATAAAAGCATGTTATCATTTACTCAGCACTCTGTATATGGTTACTTGTAATACTTTTTGGCCAACAGATGGAGAGTCTAAGATTCTTACTCCAATTCAGTGAACCAGCTCTGCATTTGCACATGAGCTTCTGTGTACATGTAATTTTTGGGATCAGAAATTGGCTACATTTGATAGGAATTTGCAATATAGCAAAGCTCAGATATCTATCCCTTAAATATCTTTTTTTTAAAATCAAAGATAGGTAAGCCACTGTGTAAGCTGAGTTACCCTGAATATTCCCTCCATCAGGAATATCAGGATCATTCAACAGGAAGGAGAAACAGAGAAGGCCAGTGCTAAATACTGCTACATCATATATATGCTAGCTTGGGTGAATCTCTGAGTCTTATCTAACTGGATGGTTCCCTTCATTCACTGTAATTTTGGAAAACATCATTGTCTCCATCATTGTTCCCCATCTTGGGGAACCTCTTCCGCTACATAGTAAGTATGTAACTTCTTTTGAAATCAATAATCAGACAAGGCTCCTTGGAATAGACCATTTATTTAAATGCAGTCACCTTTTTCTGACTCTTACTTTATGTCATTAAAAATAACAATCAAAACTTGGAGTTGAGTGGGAGCTTTTATTTTATCTGATTTTTTCCATAGTTCGCTGCTTTCCATGGAGATGCTAATTATCCCATACACAAGTATTAGAAAATCTGTTTCTTACCATCTCTACGAATGACATGCACATGGTAGGCATGTCGTGAGCAGAGTTGGCTGGAGCCGGGGGTCAGACTAGATGGCCTGGGAGACCCCTTCCAACTTGCTGTGTTTCTATGTTACTTTTCCGACAGATCTACAGGTTTGGGTTCCCCCATGTCTAGATTCGGGATATCTACTGTAGTGGCAAGAATTTTATCAGTATAAATAACAGACAAAATACTTCTCAATTAGAGCTCACTGAAATTTCTCAAAAGGCATGTTTCTGAAAACATTTTTGAGATTTTCATCTCTCTTACTCCTCTCGATAAAGAAGACCACTTTGCAGATTCCCTCCCAAATATTTTCCACCATGTTTTTGGGTGGTAGCTTGGATAACACTAGGACCTGGGGCATTGCAGAGGATGCAAAATGTCCCAACTGTTAAGCCTGTTGCTGTCAGTGGCCTCAAAATAAACTCCTTAGGAAAAACAAGGGAAACTACATTGTTGCCAGTACTGATGGTGATTCTGTCCCCAAGAACCTACTGGAGACTTTCACCTGCTCCTGAACAAATTTAGTGAAATGTGTTCCCTAGTTTCTCTGCCCACAAAAATGTTGAGAATTGTGAGGTCTACAGTTTCTGCATATTTTATCTCAAAAAGAAGGTGGGAAGGTGTGCCTGTTTGTTACCATATAACCTGGAACTCTAACCATCCACACTATATAGCTTTGGTGGCATGTACTTTTCAGTGAGGATTCACATATGTGTCCCCTTTATATGGCTGTGCATGTAGTTATGCATTAAAAACTTTCACAGTGAGAACCGTCAGATGCTACCTTCTTATGACTAATATCTTCAATTTGATACCTTTATTCTTGCTTGATATAGATTTCATTTTACCAATTTTATGAAGAGAATTAAATAAAAAGCCTTTCAGTCTCACTCCTGTTCAGTTCATATTTTACCCCACTGAAACACTTGTACACTTTTCCATGAAATATTTTGTCTTAAGTTGGAAGCAAAGAATTCACCCATGTGAAAGAAGGGAGAAACAGGCAGCGAGAGAAAATATTGTTGCATATGAATTAGTAAAGATGGTGAAGAATATAAAGAAAAAGAAGTGCAAAGCATTTGGCTAAGAGAAATGAACAGCTGAGTGATTTAAGAGCATAAGCCTGAGTACTTTCTCAAGGTTATTGTATGCAGATTTATGCTTTGAAACTTAAACTTAACAATTGATATGATAAAGAGGTGCTTACAAAGGGTTTTCTTTCTTTTCAGTGCATATTTAGGAGTGAATCTGGGATTATTACCTTTGTTAGAGACAAGATCACTTAGACAATACAGTTCCTACTCATGCCTTGATGGAAGACTCTGTGAATGAGGGATGAGGCCTAGGAATGGTACCTCTATCCTTGCAAGATATTGCCAGAACAGAACTGAGGTTGGCCAGAAAGTGGTGGATCTTCAGACCCGTCAGGAAATGATTCCATCAAAACAAGTGGAACAACATGTTCTGCCTAAATTTATTTTGTGTTGGAATGCCCCCCTTTCTAATACAGTGGAGTTCAGGTAAACCTCTCCTTCCATCAGAGGATTACTGAAATAAGAAGTTGAAAGATGATAGAATGGCAAGAATAATGTTCTTTCAAGTTTGGTTTGCTTTTTATGTAGGTTTGGTAGCTCAGCACTGTAGCATTAATCAATCTTCAAAGGTTTCTTTTTGATATGAATGCATAAGAATTTAGTTTGGATCATTGTTTAATAATAACTTCCCCAAAACTGCAAAAATCTTTATATAAATGGGGTGGAAACAACCCAAACCTTTCCCTCTTTTTTAATTAGAAAGAAAGTGGCATTGATCAAATCATCAATCCAGGCAGAAGGGTTTGTGTATGTAGCTTTCAAAAGTATGAGGTTGAATCCTTGTGCCTTCTGCCATGCTTGTGTTGTTGAAATAGGATTGTCACCCATTTCTTTACGTACTCCTTGTCTTTACTAGTAACATTGGAAGCACAACATGATCCTTTCCATGTTGGAAAAAGCTGTGGCTCTTGATTTTGGCTGGTGCAGATAAGTGAATTTTGATGGTTCATTTTTTATAAGAACTTATTAACCACCATAGATTTTTATCTTCTGTTGTTGTTTTGCACCTGTTTTCCTTTCACAAGTAGTCCCAAGGGACTTGCATGGTCCTTTTCTACTTTTTATCCTCACAAAAATCCTGTGAGATAGGTCAGTCTAAGAACTAGTAACTGACCCAGAGCCATCTAGTCAGTTTCATGGCCAAGTGGGGAATGGAACCCAGGTATCCTGAGTCTTAAACCATTGTACCACAGTGACCTTCTGAACATTCTGTAAATATGGGTTTAAATTAGGCTGCACTGAACATTCATATATTTCAGGTTGTGAGGTGCAAGCAGTACTTTTGAAAGTCCCCTATCTTGTGTTTTCTAAAAACCTCTCACCTCTTGAAAAACCCAGCTCTGTCTTTTGCACATTTTGCAGTCAGACTGTAGCTGATTTGATGGATACTTTAGTGCCATCCTTCTCCCTGCCCATTTTAATGGTTTATTAGAATTAGAGCTCATGCAGTGAACATGATGGAGTAATGGTTGTATGTACAGCCAATCTGATCTGATGAGGTGACATCTTATTGAGCATCAATGAAAATTATTATGGTCGAAGGCAATGCCCCTGCTGTGCATACATGGTAAGTTTGGCAGTTGTCCTCACCCAGAAGAGGCAAACCACTCCACCTGTTTTCATCACAGTCTGCAAACAATGCAAGGAAAAGAAGTATCTGGGCCATGGCCAGAATGGTTTGTGAGGCTGAAGCCCAAGCATTTTAGTAACATGGAATAAAATGGCAATCTTTCCTTTGATGGTGGTGCTAGATAAATTCTAAGACTAATGCAAGACTAATACACTAATCTCTATATAAAAACCTGGCCTGCTTCCTATTGCCACTTTTTGTGAGCCTAATCTGGACTGCCATGTGGATAAATCTAGACCCTGAGGGGGTACAACATTGGATGTAACCTATGTAGGAAAAAAGCAGATTGAGATCCTATGTATCTATTTCTATGAATGGAGACCTGGAGATAAGGGGTACAGAAAAGACTAGGAACATCATAGTTTTAAGTAAGGGATATTTGTATAGCACTGTATTTTCCTTTTGATTGTGGATTCATTGTGTTCGACAGAGAAGCAGAATGTCTGAGAGGTACATGTGGAAATAAGTCTTCTGGAGGATCCTGTAATATGTGACTGTTTCAGAGCAGTCTCCTGTATCTGAATGTTTGGGTTCTACCCTCAAAGCAGGGATTGTTTCCTCCCACAGTAAGGAAGGAGAGAAGTATTTGTATTTGCTAAAATGTGGATGACTCAGTTTTAACCAAGTTACCTATCCTATTGTGGGAAAATCAAGTCAACATGACTTAGTTATTTGAAATATTAGTTGTTTGAAATATTTTAAGGCTATCCATTTTCTGTGTATTTCAAAAGACTGGTTGTTTCGGATACTGTTTTCACCAACGTTAGTTTCCAATCATCTAAAATGCATTTGCTGAACTTATGAAAATTTAACTTGCAGGAGAGAAGTTCACTTTCAACCTGCATGTGAAAGGCATAGCAAGCTGCATAGCTGAAGTTAAGCACTCTGACAGAACATGGATTATGCTGAGAGCACATAGCACACTATTCCTGCCCTGGCAGAAAAGCAGGAGTGTTTCATACATACACAGTCTGGAAGTAAGGAGAAGTATACGAAAGGGGGCCCCCCAGGCCAGAATGGCCCAGAAGGCCCAGGAACTCAGCCTAGTCCCTCTTTGCTGCTGGCAGAAGACCGACCTGGGAGTGACACAAAGCTTCGAGCACTGATCTTCCTGCCTTCCTTCACCCGATGCTCTGGGATGGAAGCAGGAGGAGAGGTCATTATCCTGGGTATGTGGGTGAGATGGCAAGGGGCAGGAGGGAGTGGGCTGGCATGGGTGGTGGGTAAAGCAGGGTTGGCTCCTCGTATACCGTGTGACATGGCTGAACAGCTGCTAATGGAGTTTTTGCTCCTTCTCTATATAGCTGCAAACACCTTTCAGTGTGAGCCTTAAATAGAAGCATAGGAAAAGAATGTGTCAGAAGGGGCCTCCTGGGCTATCTAGTCTCATCTCTGGCTCCAGCCAGCTCTGCTAGTGACATTCCTACCATGGTATAGTAAATGGTATAGTAATATCAAATGGTATAGTAATATCAACAACAATGATTTTTAGAGATCAATGCCACTAATTCCACTATTGCCCTCTTCAAACAATCATTCTTGAGTGTGCCAGGTCCACCCCATATCTTATCTCATCTATCACCTTGCAGAGTGAGACAGTCTGAATAAGAAAGCCCTTGATTTTCCAGGGTTCTGGATTTCATGTAGAGTCAGTATAAAGATACAGGACACTGTGCTACTCAATCACTGTCCACACATACAGGGCAATGGAAATGTGTAAGGAGGGCGAGGGCCTGAAGTACTTCTCTGCTCAAGCATTTTTTCAATGTGGGACAAAGCATATCTGGAGAGGGCTTACATTAGATTGAAGAGCAAGCAAATAGGGCAATGAAAGTTTAGAGACTTGTGGCTGGGAAGCAGCTGAAGGCTTGTAGGGAGAGGCTCAGATGAAGGTGAGTAAAGATCAACAATGCCCAGGGTAGACAATCCAAGAAAAAAATTCATATGGGAAATTGAATAAAATATTTTAAAATAGTGAAGTCTGAGCTCTACAGTGGGATCTCTATAAGAAAATGAAGATAAGAGAAGAAAACCCTGTGAGAAGTACACAAAAAGGAGCTCAAGAAAACTTACAAGGAATAGCTTCATTATTAGAGAAGTGACAACTTTCTAAGTAAGAAATTTCTTTTCTTAAAGAAAAATCTAAAAGCAATCTGGGATCCAGTCAGATGAAGAAAAAAGAAAAAACCTTCTCTGTTCTCTTTGCATATTCATTAAAATTCAGTAAGAGGATATTTTCATTGGTTCTGCTGTACTGAAAAGGGGTTAATGCAGGTCTCTGAGAAGCTGAAAAGAATTCAGAAAAACTACCACATTCTCAACATTTAATGGACAAACGGTTGGTTTCCTGACAGGAAGCATCCGCCACAGTACAAAGAGATATGTGTTTGGCCAGTATAGTCACAGCTGGATAATACTGATGACTTCAGGTAGCATATTAAAAATGCACATATGTAATACCCAGTGAAAAGGGACCAAAACTGCATGTTAGCATATTCAGTTGACAGCCTGTCTTTTATTTCACAAATAAGTGATGGCATGCAGAATGAATAAATACTTAGAAGCCAACAATGAGTGTGTGCATGCATGCGTATGTGTGTGTACATGCATGACAGAATCCTCCCCCTCCCCCATGCACACACAGGATACAAGATGGGGAATACGTGGCTCAGCAGAATTGAACAAGAAAAAGGTCTAAAAAGATCTCAAAGGCTGTCACAAAGAGAAGGGCCAAGGTCTCTTCTTGCTGATGCCAGAGTGTAGGACATGGAATAATCAATTCAAGTTGTGACAACCCAGATTCAGGCTGGACATCAGGAAAAGCTTCCTCACTGCCAGAGCATTCCAACAGTGGAACCAGCTGCCTAGAGAGACGGTGGGTTCTCCCACAGTAGAGATATTTAAAAAGAAACTGGATGGGCATCTGAGTGGGATGGTGTAAACTGGTGTCCTGCAACAGCAGGAGGTGGTCCTGATGCCCTTCACGGCCCCTTCCAACTCTACTATTCTGTGATTCTGTGATTCTATGAGTAGCATGTAATTTAAACCAGGAAGAAACAAGTAATAGTTTAACTCCTTGATGTGTAAAATAACATATCGCTATATGCAGGAGGGAAAAACATGTTTTTCTGTCATGTTTCAAGAAGTACTTTCCCTTATGTTCCTTTGGGGGAAGTCTTACAGAATATTATATCTTTGTCCTCAATAATTGGAATCTTGTAAAATGACAGGGATGGAATATAGGGAAAAAGGATCTCTCCCCTCCTCCCTCCTGCTCTCTCTCTCTCTCTCTCTCTCTCTCTCTCTCTCTCTCTCTCTCTCTCTATGGGGTATATAATATTCTTAAGTATTTTATAGAAACTTGGGTGTGCTCAGATCATAGCTTCATCAGATATTTGCTAACTTGATCTCATCCTTGAACTTTGTATTTTTGACATAGCCAAATAGATGTTTTAACATCCTCCCACTACTTACCATATTACTGTTTCTTAGGTTTATATATCACCAAGCACTATTCCTTTTTTTTCTTGTTTTACCTCTTTCCCTGGGTGTAGGTTCTAAAGTTACTCCAAACACCCATCCTAATGGGAGGGAGGGGGTGATTTATTTATTTATTTATTTATTTATTTATTGCACAGTTTGGGGATTTTTTATTGTTCAACCTGAAGCAAGGTGACAAGTCACTCCAATTCTAGTTAAGATGCACTTAATGCTGATCTGCCTCCTTGCATTGCTATTCAGCAAGAAGGGGAGAAGGGAAGCAACACTTTATCACTGTTCACTGCTGCACTTGTCCCAGCAACCATGAACAGGGGTGGCTCTTCTTGTCCTCCAGGTCATGCTGAGATGATACCTGAGCCATGGGATTCTGCCTGAAGGGAGGGATAGCAAGACCCCATGTATTTGAACTCGAGGTTCCCCTGACTCAAACACGAAGTGCTTTCTTTTCTTTCTAGTCACATAGGCTGCTTCTTCCCATGATCCTCTGGCTGAAAGTTAGCACAGACAACTGAAAAATGGCTGGCATGGCAGGAAGTGAGCTTGCCTCACTCCTGACCAGTTCTAGAATTCAGTCATCTTCCAGCCATTTCCCTTCTGCAATCTCATCTGCACATTTAGTTTAGTTTTTATTACAAATGGAGAGAGAGTTGGTCATTGTACAGATGCTCCCTTCAGGTTTTTCTGAGAATGGGAATATAGAAAAAGGCTTTCCAGTACTAGTCTGTGAAACACAGACACAGGGTCACTGGCATATTTCTGTGCATCTTTTATTAAACTTCTATAGATTTTATATTTATATATGTATTGTGATTTTTAATTCCAATACAGGCAAAGCAGTAGTCAAATTAATTGTTCCTCTTTACAAAACTGTGTCACAGTTTTTTATACTTGTGATCTTTTATTCATTCCAACCAACTGGTGGGAACATAAAGAGCATATGATTTTGGATGGATTTGACAATATAAAATGAAGAGCAGGAGTAGCTACAGAATTCCATGATAATTTCATGAATTCATTTTGATTCTACGGTTTAAATAGAAACACCTGCTCATGAATTAAAGAAATTCCTACACAAGGAAGGTTAACTGGACCTGCTTTTCCTTCAGTAGTAGTTAATCATTTGGACTTACTACATCTAAAGATAATTAATGAGAGATGCACAAGAACCTGCTTGTAACAGAAAATCAAACATTGAAGTATATTAAGATGTTTTAGATATTCATTATTTCAAAGCACTGGCATTTGTAGAGCTAGTCCACACATGGCCCTTGACTATCTATGGCTTGATTAAGTCTTGCATACAGAAGTGACTTCCAGTGTTTCTGGTGATTCCTTTGGAGACCCATAAAAATGTAATATAAAAAACAGGTGGCTGTTCTAATAATGCCTAACATGGAACTTGCTATTTCACAGCAGTCACAGACTGGCTTTTTCACTGAGCTGTGCAGCACAACCCCAAGATCCCATTCATGGTCAGACACTGCTAACTCAGATTGCATCAGCTTATTCTTGAATTTGGGATTATTTTGCTCCAATATACATTACTTTACACTTGCTTGCATTGAATTCCATTTACCATTTTGATGTTCATTTTCCTGGTTTGGAGCAACCATTGTGGGAGCATCACTTTTGAATTATTCTAAGTCCATTCCCACCCACAGAACAGAGACACATCTCTAGCAATCCACTTGATGCTAACTGTTCACATCCCAGATCAATTACTTATAAATTGAAGAACGCTGGTCTCAAGTCAGATCCTTGTAGGACATCACTGTCTATATCTGAGAGAATTTACCATTCACACTACTTTCTGCTTGCAGTTCTTTAATCAGTTACTGATCTATAAGAGGACTTGTCTTACTCCATGATGGCAAATTTGCACTGTCCATGGGTTTCTTGGCATTCTCAAAGAGACAGCTTTTTCAGAAGCCATGTTGATTCTTTTTAAGCAAAACTTGTTCTTTTAAATGCTTACTGGTTTTATCATTAACAGTGTTTTCAACCAATTAACCTGGAAGAGACATTAAGTCATCCTTCTTGTAATTTCTTGAATTCTCCTGGATCTGTTTTTATATTGGTTGTTACATTGGCCCTTCTTGTTTGGTTACTGGGACAAATCATGTTTTTCAGTTAAAAGACCAGCCATTTCATAACTGAGTTCTTTGAGTACTTTAGATTCTTCTGCAATAATTGGAGAACTTATTTTCTTTCCAGTATTTGCCTGTGGCTATCCTCCTGAAAACATCTGTTCAAGCAGAGAAATATATCCTGTATTGTCTGCAGTAAACACAGATTAAAACATTATTCAATTTCTTTGCAATCTTGATATTCTACTCCAGTACTCTTATAACCTTGCCCAGTGGTCCAGCTGCCTCCCTAGGTGATTTCCTGATTCTGATATGTTTTAAAAACTCAGTATTCCTGTCCTTGATGTTGCTATCAATATGCTCCTCAAAACACATTTTTCACCTCTCATTGTCCACTTGCACATCCTTTGTGCAAGCTTGTGCCCCCCTTTGTTTATTTCTAAGAGGGTAAGGCTTTCAAAATTGATTTTTCCTCTTCCTATAAACATTTTCTGTTTTCTTTGTGGAAATACAGAAAACATAACTAGTCTCACACTGAATGGATGAAGGATGATGATGATGATGACGACGACGACATGTTTTTTATGTCAAGCAAGGAGGGACATTTCTTTTAGATACGTTTTTGCTTTGTACCACTTTTAAAGCCTGGGGGAGAAAGCCAATGTCTGATATTTTATCCATGGGAGCAGGGTATGGAAGTATGAAACAATGCCCCTCTGCTAGCAGTCAAACTCCATTAGATGAGCAGAGAAAAGGCTGCATAAATGGCCCTCCTTGCCCCCCCCCCCCGCCCCTTGGCTCTCTCCTTCATTTCAGGAAGGATATAGCCAGGTTAGAGTCAGTGCAGCGTAGGGCCACAAAGATGGTAGCCAGATTGCAGGGAAAGGCTTCGCCGAGGCTTCGGCGAATGGGGCGGCATAAAAACGTTTTAATAAATAAAATTAAATAAATAAATAAATAAATAAAAGCCATGTGAGGCGAGAGTGCGGGAACTGGGTCTTTTCAGCCTGGAGAAGTGGAGACTCCGAGGCGACCTATACGTATGCGAGGGGGCATCAGACAGAGGTGAAAAGAGACCTCCCCTTGCAGACACTCATGTCATGAGTGGAGCCGGCTTGAGCCAGGCATCAGACTAGATCTCCTGGGAGGCCCCTTCTGACTCGCTCTGCTTCTATGTTTCATTTCAAATTACTCTCATCTCCAGGGTGTCATATGGCTTTGGTTACATAGTGTTTCACCTTGCAAATGAGAATATGCGAAAGTAGGTTTTTTAAATTTGTATTACAGCTTGCAAGAACCATAGATTGGTTCTTCTCAATCACTGTCAACATGCCTTGCCTTCTTTTATGGGAAGCAGACAACACCAATATTAAGCAGAAGCTGCCCTATCGCCATGGTTCTCTACCCATCTTCTACTTGTATAGTTAACTGCAAGAGTGCTTTAATAGTTTCCACGTCAGCTGTCCTTTTGATTTCAGTGGGGTCCAAGCAGTGGGCTTCCAACAGCTGATTTGGATGGTCTATTGCAGTGGTTTTCAACTGCTGGTCTTCTGGCATTTCCTGCAGGTCCATAAAATTGCTGCTGTTGTGTGTGCACATGATGGGCATCTCACTTGCCACAGACCACTGTGGGGCTCACTGTGCTCTCACTGCAGATTCCTCCCCAGGGAGGGGAGAGGCAGCTCAATGGGATCCAGCCGGGAGCCATGTCATGCCGGGTCCGCCTTCTGGGTGGGTACCCAAGACCAGGCCTTTTCCTTTCTCTGCTGCATTTTCCGTTGGGAAGGGAAATGCTGAGATGGGCTTGTGTTAAGAGTGTTTTCTCAGGCAGTCTGTGCTGGTATGTATGGGGGTATGTATTGGAGAGGCAGTTCGTAGTATTTCAGTATATAAAATTACGATTATTATTGTATTAAGTAACTTTGTATTGCTCTGCTACTAATATGGTATTTAAATTTGTATTTGTTATAAGTATAGTATTGCATTTATATTGATTCTGTATTTTGCTGTTGTAAACTTTTGATCAAGTATTCTTGAAAAGAAACAACAGCAGATTTTGCAGTAGCCTTATTTGAATCATGTATTTCTCTAAAAAATTCAGTTGTATTTGATTACATTTAATTTCAATATTTAATTCTTTTATTAGCATTTTTACTACTCAGTTTCTGGTTATTTTGGATGATATTCTTTTTTTGTTATGACATTTTAAAAACAAATACACAAAATACTATATTATGTATATAATGCTTTTTATTTCTGCCTCAGCGGTTCCCAAAATAATTTTCCTATTTTTGCTGGTCCCCACCTGTAAAAAGGTTGAACACCACTGGTCTATTGCATTCTGGATTAATTTAATTTGATTTTTAATTTTTAATTTTTTTATTTTTATCCTGCCTTTTTCCTACAAAGGGCTCAAGGCAGCTTACATCATTCTCCTCCTCCATCTTATCCCCACAACAACAACCCTGTGAGGTAGGTTGGGCTGAGAGTCTGTGACTGGCCCAAAGTCACCCAGCTGGCTCCATGGCTGAACAGAGACTCGAACCTGCATCGTCTGAGTCCCAGTCCCACACTCTTAACCACTACACTGCACTGGTTCTCCTTGAATAACTTTTGCCCTAGTACTGGGCAAGGAAGGACCATGTTAAATTCCCAAGGGAATCTTTGTTGGCCACTGTGAGAGATACCATGTTGTTGCTGGTGTGTGAGTGTTTAAGCTGATCCATCATGGCAAATGTTCCAGGACTGAACTATCACCAGCAGTACCATCTGCCTTCCTGCTGCCTTTAAGTGAGATACAAAGGGACAGGCTGACATGGTGAGTGGTAATTTAAGCCTTCCTGCTCCTGCCTTGGTGAATCTGACCCTATCTATTTAGTCTATTGGTTGTGTCACTGCTATGAAACATCACCAGTAAAACCTCACACTACAAGATGAGTGTGACAAGATAAAATATGACAAGATGTTACTACAGGCAGATGTCTGCATCAGAAAGCTCTATGATATTTTTATGCTTGTGTTAATAAAGGCTTTCTTTTTATGGAATATGTATGCTTTTCAGTATCTTTTCCATTCCTTTCCATTTTTCTGAATTTTAAATTCTAGAATCTAAGAACTCATTGCCAGGAGATCTTCAAGTCATTGTCCAAGCAACACATAGATTTGGTTTATTCTTCATGTTTCTTCTACTTTTCCTAGTACTAACAACTAGACCAGTCACAATTCACTTTTGTATATCATAAGATGTTTTGTTAAACATATGATGTAAACTTTTTTGACTTTATACTTACAAAGGAAAGGATAGTACAAGTTATTAAAACAAATATGAATATGATGGATCATTTGCTTTAATCATCATAATCTATGTGAAAATTGTGGCAGTCATTATTCCTTTCAAACAGTTCTGTACTACACTCTGCATCACATGAGTGGAGTCCAGTATCAATAATGAAATAAGTAATACCCCAATATAATAGAATCATGAAATCATAGAATACTAGAGCTGGAAGGGGCCAGAAGGCCTTCAGGTTGAATCCCCTCCTATTGCAACCATTCGGATGACTATCCAGATGCTTTTTGAATGTCTTTAGTGAGAGAAAGTCCACAACTTCCCCATGTAATAGGTTTCATTGTCGTACTGTTCTGTCAGTGAGGTAATTCTTCCTGATTTCTAGTCAAAATCTAGCTGGAAGGGAGATGTAGGAAGGGAAGTGAAGAATTCTTTAATTCAAAATATTAAAATGTAATTTTTATTAGGACAATCCCAATACCCCCTACCCCCAAGTTTGCAGACGTACAAAAAGAAACAAGAAACAAAAAGAAAAACACTTTTAAGGAAGATAGTAGAATGGAGAACCAAAATATGCCATTGAAGACCAAACATGTTCAGTGTCCATGGAAAATTGACTGCTATCGAGAGGGTAAGAAATAGAAAAACTCTGTATGGCAACAATTTGTTGCATATCCTATGTGTTCTTAAATAAGGACTGCTGCTAGTTCTAGAATGCAGTAGAATGTACTGATGGTTTTGGAGAATCACTGCAACAGTGTAGGAGTGGAATTCTGACCTCCAGGATCTTTCAGTTTCAGTTCTTCAGATACATCACCCACACGGCAATATTTTGTATTTCCTCAAATTTCACTTGAAATAAAAGTTCCTTTTAATTTATGGTTTTATGAATCCATACTGAGAAATGTTGCCAGTGTTCTTAAAATCATTGTTCATTCCTGAGAAATGTCTTGAATATTCAGTAGAAGTCCAAAATTCCTTATGTCATCCTTGTCTGCTAAGGTCCTCTGGGAATGATCTTACAAATGGTCAACTACCCAGAGGACTTCATCAGTGGTTGCCCCTAAACTCTCTGCCAGGAGACATTCCAGATCACTCCCTTCAAAAGGCAGTTAAAGGCTTTTCCATTTTAGCTTCCAGCTTAGTTTTAATGTGCTCCGTGATATTGTTGTCTTTGTGATATGGAGTCTGGCAACCAGCACTTCATGCAATCATCACAAGAAGCAAACTGTGTTGAACATCACTGAGACTCCTGCACCTCAGGAGTTAACAGTTTGCTCACAGAAAAGTAATTCCCCTCAAAAGGGGAGGGAGCTTCCAAGCAAGCCCTTTATTATGCATTTATCCTGGCATGTTCACAAAATTTGAGGTAGGAGAGAGTTCAGCATAATGGAACTCAAGATAGCTGTGCAGTGCCTTTTCCTGGGCAGCACTACGAACCCTCCATCTGCAATCACTTGGAGAGTCCTCCACATCTTTTATTAGCTGCCAGGAGTTGTCTTTCAAGCAAAAAAGGATTATTGTGTCTCTTTTAGAATGGTTGTCCACATCTCCTTTTATTGTGAACACAATGTACAAGGATGCTCTTGATGATACAGCTTGTGGTAACCAGAGGAAATGCACATATGTTGGTTTCCAAATTGGAGATTACTTTTGTCTGATTGTGTGTGTGTGCATGCATGAATGTGCACACTTAGATGACCCTTGTGTGCATTCTGATTATGAATTTCAGAAGTTTAAGCTAGTCATATTTCTGCATTAACTGGATAGAATAGTGTGTGTTGGCCAAAATCCAATTTATGTGAAGCTTTGTAAACTGAATGTAAGCTGAATACATGCAGTCTCCCTGTACATTTTATGTCTCACTCCCTGCACTTCCACTTTTTCTAAGGAACTTAAAGAAAATAGCTCTGCGTGCAGCTATGCTTTCTCTGTTGTCACTTGCAGAAACTAGGTGATTTGGCACTGCATTAAAAACTCGGTTGAACAGGACAACTAATGAGCCAGTATTTGCAATACTTACTGAATGAAAAATACAAGCAATGTGCCTTTTTATAAGTCATGTGTGGCCAGGTTCTAATGCTCTTGGAGATTGTGCTTCTCTGCATTACAATTGTCAGATTCTCTTCTGTTTCTGAATTGAAGCAAGACTGAAGGTGACTTCTGAGGATTTGAAAATATAGACAGACGTATAAGAAATGTATAATGCGTCATGTATAATGTGATATATGGATATAATATTCTGTGTGTGTGGTGAGGGGGGTGAAATATCTCTGCATTTAAAAACATTGTAATGTGATCACAGAACAACTGCCCGTATCCTAATTATTAATTGCTAGTGATGTGCTTACCAGATAGTGGGCATGTGTATTGGAACAAAGCCATAAAAGATTCCAATCGCAATATTTTTTCTCATATTGATTTCTCCAGTAGTCCCTTTTTTGCATTCAGCCATAAAGGCTAAAATCTATCCTGGTACCCAACTTTGCAAGATAGGAAAACATATTTATTAGATTTATAGTCCACCCTTTTCTTTTTAAAAAAACTCAAAGGGGATAACTTTTTAATTGTTAATGGTATTTATTTTTATTCTTTGGCCAGGGCGACTTATTTTATACTGTTATATGTGTTTTATATTATTAATTTATGTATTTTAATTTATTTATTTGTAAGTCGCCCCGAGGCTTCGGCAAATGGGGCAGCCTAGAAATTTTCTAAATAAATAAATAAATAAATAAATAAATAACACAATTCTTTTCTCAATGTTGACCTCACAACAAGAACCCTATGAGGTGGGTTGGGCTGAAAGTCTGTGATGGCCCAAAGTCACCCAATTGGCTGCATGGCTGAGCATGGTCTAGAACCCAGGCCACCCTAGTCCCAGACTGTCAAACCCAATGTACCTCACAGAGTTATTCTTGTAAAGATAAAATTAAGAGGAAACTTACATAAGCTGCCTTGAATTCCTTGAAAGGAAAAAGAAAGGTATAATATAAATTTAATAAATAAATACCTATTTATAAAGTGTCGTATAGGGAGAACCAGTGTTGTTTAATGGTTAAGAGTGCTGGACTGGGACTCAAAAGATCTCAGTTCTAGTCCCCACTCAGCCATGAGAGGCACTGAATGGGTCTGGGCCAGTTGCTGCCTTTCAGGTTACCCTTCCTCACATTATTGCACATGATAATATTTTCCATTTATGGCTATGAGAGGAGAAATGAGACTTCATACAGAAAAGTGCTATAACAGGTCTAGCATATGGAGATGGACATAAAATTCAGCAAGCTGACCGTATTCTTTCAAGAAAATGTCATCCTTATGAAGAACGTGAGACGGTCCCCTTGTGAATAGTGGCTTATTTTCCCTGGCTTGCTGATACACAGAAGTGCACCGCTGTGATAATTTTTGACATTTTATGCTATTGCTGGAAATATAGGATGGAAGATCTCATGTCTGTACTAGGGGAGTGAATTCCCTAGCGTGCTGCTCTTGTTTCTAAACTTAGCTCGGAATTCAACAGAGCAAGAGTGCACAAAAAGAAAATGATGAATTCTGCTTCCAGAGGTAAGGCATGTCACATAACCATGAGGTATGAAGGAAAGAAAAAGAGAAGTGCAAACATAAAGGAGTTCATTTCTGGAGAGCGTCATGGAGGATGTGACAATGTTGAGTAGTTTATTGCTTTGGAATAGAGCTGGAAAACAGCTCTTGCTGGGATATACTTGTCAGCATGTTCTATTAGGAAGCAACATAGGGTGCCTTTTCAAGACAGCTTACAACCGTTGGATGGTTACTGCATTTAGGTTTGGTTCAGACTGTGGAAATGTGTGGCGCTAAGTACCAGGTTTACATCTTTTCAGGGGTTATGGAGAAGCAGCAATTACGTGCATAGGTCCTCCATGGTGGGGTGGCAGGCTGCATGCAGAGCTAGCACCCTTTCAGAGACGTTATGTGGTCACAGAAAGGATAGAAATGGAAGCCATCCTTCACCCTGCAGCGTTTAGTGAAATACACAACTCTTGGTGCCCAAAGGCTTTGGATGCCTTTGCAGAGGAAGGAAAATGGTTCCAGGAGCTGAAAAGAAGTGAGGAAAAGCAACACACAAGCTCTTGTGAAGGAATTTGTAGAGAGGAGGCACACAGCCCAAAATAACACCCACAGGGATGAACTATCTGCAGACCTCTAGACATTCAATATTAAAATACATAGTGAGTTGTATAAACAGGCTCTGAATAGTAATCATTAACGCTTTCCCTTGAGATTTTTCCTTCAATTACAAGGGAAGACCTGGACTGTTTAGTGCATAAAAATGATCAAGTGATGTGGGCAAATTACGACAATGCAATTAAAATGCTTTTGGCTGTATTCTTGTATCTCAATGTATACCTTATGCCAATTAATCTTAGTGAATCTGATTGTTCCTAACCAGGTGGAAAGATACTGCTTTGCTTTTAGTAATGCTTTGCACAACTATTATCCTGACCTTTCTACTAACCACAGATGCAGAGATGGTGATAATGATTTTTACAGGCATGGTAGTTTTAACCACCTCACTTAGAGGTAACAAGAGGAACAAGGTCAAGATCTTTTCTTGCTGATGCCAGAGTGTAGGACATGGAATAATCAGGTCAAGTTGCGACAACCCAGATTCAGGCTGGACATCAGGAAAAGCTTCCTCAGCATCAGAGCATTATGACAGTGGAACCAGCTGCCTAGAGAGGTGGTGGGCTCTCCCACATAAGAAACATTCAGAAAGAAACTGGACAGCCATCTGAGTGGGATGGTGTAATGTGGTGTCTGACAACAGTAGGGGATTGGGCCCAATGGCCTTCATGGCCCCTTCCAACTCTACTATACTATGATTTATTCAGGGGGTTAAAGTTAAAATCAACACCTTGAGCTGTGCCCAGAAAGCAATTTTTAATCAGTACAGGATGCTCAAGGCAGGTGTATGGTCCATTTTCCTGCACTAGTTAGCAGCATAGCTGCTACATTTTGTACCAATTGAAACTTCTGGGCACTTTTTAAGGATTCTTTACATTGGTCTGCTTAAGCGTGATGGTGCCAAGCATGGATAACTGTTGCCCCATCAAACTGACTTAAGCGCACTCAGCTAGTCAATCCTTGTCATGTCCAACCTGGAGGAGGGTTCATCTGATGCACAAGAGTAGGGAGAGAACCAGCAGTGTGGGTCCCAGTCAGAACCATGTGAGGCAATGGAAGATTTGGTTGACAGCTTTCCCACTCAGAAGAACAGCCTGGTCCCTCCTGGGTTGTTCCTGTACTTCCTGAAATGCAGGAATCAGGTTGAGACAATTCACCCCTTTACACAGTGTAGTATCAAATATGAGCAGCAGAAGTTCAAACAGAAGGCAAAGCATGCTTTAACAGAAAAATGCTGATCTGTAACCAGCTGTGCTGATTTATGACTTGCTATAATTTACCCTAGCTGGATCAAGCAAGTTGCAGCAAACACAGTGTTTTAATTCCGTGCTTTGCTGTGTTCCACTGGACCTGACAGCATTCCTGTTCCTTTTGCTATTCACTTGGACTACTCTCCCAGACATCCCTGACTTGCCTAGATACTTGAAATATGGACCCTCTAGACTGATCTGATCTCTCCTCTGCCTGCAGCCATTAACTGTACTGTAATTCTCATAGTTACTTCTGGACTGGACTGGTTTCTCTCTACATTATTCCTGAAAATACCCCCTTCTTGACCAAGGCACTTGCTGACCTAGGAGCAGAGCAGTCATTCCCACTGCCATCAAAAGATCTAGGAAGGGTCAGGGAGCATTCTACAAATGTGACCATCCATGGGTGCCATGGGTATTAGAGGCTCCTTCATGTGAGAAGAGGCCATCTGTCTTATAAGTGAGTTTCTCTGGATTCCTGGAGGATTTAGCCATCTAGACTTGTAGATGAATCACACTGAATTCTCATAGCAGGTTTAGGAGTTGCTAAATCAATTCCATATTTCATGGAATCCTGAAATGGGTCCTGGATCCAGCAAGGCTGTCTTTTTTTACATTGATGTTACTGACTCTACAGCTAGAAGGAATAATGGATTTGTTTGCTTGGTAATAAAATGTTCCAACTCTGCTAGTAACGACATGAAGAAAACAATAACTTTAGAGCTCTTCAATCTTTCATTCTCTTTCAAGGAACAATATCATGGAAGAAACTAATAAAAAGTAATATTAGCATCCTCTTTCTGAAATAGATTTTTTTCCATTTTTTCTTCCCAAAGAAGCCCTTTGTCCAAGTAACACAAAATAGAATTATTGGAGCTTATTATTAAACCTAGAGGGCAAAATAATAATCATTGTGTGCATGTAGATGGGGGAGCATGTTATGCTTACATGGACATTTATTTTCTTCCCCATTTGTTTGAATAATGCTGATGCTGTACTATGAGGTAGAAAACTTACCAGCATGCATCTGTTCCAAATCGCATGTGACTTCCTCTGCTTCTGTGACTTATTCCAGTAAACAGCAACAGCAAGGAGAATGAAGGAATAAAAGGCAGAGGCTAGGAAATTGCTGAGTAAGAGTTGACTTGTAGAAATGTGAGTGTTGGTTTACAATTTGCCCTACTCCTTACTGATAGCATAGCACCTGGTTTATATTGGTCCCTTTCAATGTTGAAGTATGTGAAATAATGCAAGCATCCCATGTGGTTTTTCCAAATATATCAGCAAATAAGTACATATGTAAATAATTTGGTGGCATGCATGTTTGTGTGTGGTTGTGTTACACAGGATATTTTTGTTATTTCACGTATTTTAATATTGAAAGGGAGCAAATCCTTTCAGCTTTCATAGTATCTTCTAGGTATATTTAATTTAAAAAGAATGCCTTTACATTTGCATGCAAATTTTGCTGCTGATTTTTGAACCTGCATTTCAGTTCCAGGTTAAGAATCTGATCTTTTGCTACATAATTGAAAAGCTTGAAATGTGACAGGCTTCAAAATGTCATTGATGAGAACTTTAAAGTTCATGTCAACTGACTTCTGCATATCTATCTATCTATCTATCTATCTATATTGCTTGGACTCTCCCTCCCACTTCATATATAGAATATTTTCTTTTTCTTCATGGTCTCTGTGCATCACAGATATGGGCTCTTTGTGCATGTGTGGAGAGGTTTTTGGGGAAATTCCAAAGCTGATTAATTAGTATTCAGTGGAAGCCTAGCCCCCATTGAGGCTAGCATGCGGACAGAGTTCCTGCTGAGACCTCAATTCTTCTTCAGCCGCCATTGTGAGCACATCGGGAACTTCTTCTCCTACGTAACTCATGAGTTATAGTTGAGATAACTATTTCTTCCTCACCTCTCGAAGCTGGGACTCACCAGCTGCTGCTGCCATGCTGCGTCACCACATGAAGACGACAGCCGGGAGATCTGTGCCCAGTGTCTGCTCCCTGCTGTCCTGCGCACCCCAAGACCCGTGCTTTTGCCCCTCCCCCATGACAATGGCTGGTGAGAGCAGACGTTGAGGGCAGGCAGGGCATCCATGGGGGGAAGGGTGGGGCAGTGTTGGAGGCCTCAATTTGCCAGCAGTGGCCTAGGCTGGTGGCCTTGGGTCAGCAGCTGAAGGACACTGCTGTTTGGGGCCATTCAGGGTCAGTCAGGGTTGGGTTGGGCCAAGGACTGGTGGGGTGGGACAAGCTGGTTAATCATTTCATTCTATTTATTTTTGTGGATTTATAGAGCCAGCCATCATCATTGGAGGGGGCAAAAGCGCAGGTGTTGGGGTGTGCAGGATGTGGGGGGGGGGCTGGGCGTAGATTTCCCAGCTGTTGTCTTCATGTCAGAGTGCAGCACAGCACAGCAGTAGCAACTGGTGAGTCCCGAGGGAGGGGCACTGCTGGCAATTTAAGGGCTCATTACAGAAGGGAGGGGAGATGCCTTATATCTGTCCCCTCTTCTGGTAATTGCTCCAACCAGAAGGTTCCAGGAAGTGATGTCAGCTGGCTTCCAGGCCTGGTGCTGCTGCTGCTGAATGCCAGGTGGGTCCAGAATAAACACTCATCCATAATGGGAGAAGCAGGGAGCATGTGGGTATCGGGTGCAGCAGCCTCTTGGAGGAAACAGACCATCTTGACCCATTTCAATCTGGGTTCAGACCTGGCTATGGAAAGGAATCTGTGTTGGTCACCCTGTATGATGACCTGTGCAGGGAGAGGGACAGGGGAGGTTTGGGCTGTGGAGTCACCAGTACGCTGATGACACCCAGTTCTACCTCTCTTTTATATCTACTCCAGGTGAGGCAATGACTGTCTTTAACTGGTGCCTGGCCAGGTAATGGGTTGGATGAGGGCCAATGGAGACTCAATCCAGATAAGACGGAAGTCCTGTTGGTAGGCGGGTCAGCCCTACAGGTGAGCGTCATATGCCCTGTTCTGGACATGGTTGCACTCCCCCTAAAGGACAGGATGCACAGTTTGGGGGTGCTCCTCAATCTGGAGCGGTCCCTGGAATCCCAGGTGGCAGGTGGTGAGGAGTGCCTTTCTCCAGCTTTGGCTGGTCTACCAAGTGCATCCTTACCTGGATGACCCATATGTGTGATGCACAGAGACCATGAAGAATAAAGACAGGTTTCCTTACCTGTTCTTTGAGTGGTCACTTCTGCATTCACACATACCCACCCGCCATCCCCTCTGGTGTCTCTTTTGATATGTGGATTTTTCTGAGCATCATTGACGCAATCATGATAGTGGTCTCAGCTTGAACTGAGATCTTGCCGGGGCCCCACCCTCACACTAGCCACATCTGGGGCTGGGCTCCCACCAAATACTAATTAATCAGCTTCGGAATCTTCTGGAAAAACTGTTCCACACATGTGTGAGGAGCCCATATGTGTGAATGCACAAAGGACCACTCAAAGAACAACAGTAACAGTTAACAGTTAAGGAAACCTTTATTTCCCTCCTTGCTAATCCTCATCTAGGTAATATCAGCTGGAGAGAGATATAAAAGGAAGAAATGAAATGCTCATCAGCCACTGGAGTTATCCTGCCTGCAATACCACTCCATGTACTTTGTTTAGGAAGATGAGCTTTTAAGTTACATTTAGGTCTTGTTAGATCCTATGGTTCTTTCTGAGATATGTCAGAAGGACTAGCTGCTGTACTGAAAGCTCTCTACTTCCAGGCATTGTGAAATATATCATACATTCCTCTTGATCTTAATGGAGAACCTATTATATAAAATAAAGGACTAATTTAACCATGCTATCCCTAGACCTCCCTTACACCTCCTTGTACCTCATATGCATGGGGTTTTCTTTGCAGAGATCTGGACGTTACAAATTGATATAAAGGACTTCAGCTAGGAACAGAATCTGGAAGTTAAACCAATATGTTCAGTCAAAAGGGTCATTTTCTATTTAGAATGTGGATTTCTTTCAATGTATGATTGCATTGTTTGGTTTTTTATGATAGCTGTTTCATATAACTATCTCAGTGAATATTTGAAGCACTGATCAAAGCCCACAGAAATGCCTAAATTGGTGGAGAAATGGGAATAGTTAAGGGCTTTTATTTGTTAGGACATTTGTATATTTGAAATGCAAGGTGGCCAATATCTCGACAGAGAGGTGACTACATCAGCCTTTTGTCAGAGTAATGAATTCACATGTTGGTAGCATGCTTCTTATAACTATACATTTTATTATGCCTTGACACTTCAGCTGTGGCTTAGTAATCTATGCTATTTTCCATTATATTCACTGGGAAGCATGAAGCATCAGATGCAAAGCAGTACAAAATATTCAGCTTCTGAAGTCTGTACAAAGTCAAAACAGGCATATGAATTTTTCATGTGCATGGGATTGTGCTTTTGAGCAAACCTGTAAAATGATTCTAAACTGAAGTGTGGCTTCAATGCTTCTATCAGGGGACTCCTAAAGCAATAAGTAGGAACCTCCATGATGGTACCATGTGAAGAGATGACAGTTACACCTCTAGACATATGCAACTGAAAATTTCTTATAGCATATGAATTCAGAAATATGAGTCCATACAGCATATTTTTCCTTACTATTGAAGATATGGTCTGTCTTCTCAATGGCACTTGAGATAGCTCAGTGGAATTAAGTTCATATACTCATACAAGTGCAGTGTTGAATTATTTACTCTGTGTTGAATAGCAAGTTGAAGTTGGATGGACTTTGTGTAAGAGTACTGCTTTCTATTACTCAGCAAATTTCCCTTTTTCATCCAAAGTCATAACCTAGGAGTAGTCAGATTAAAGCACAAACAAGGTACTCTGTACCTATGCTGCCTAATGTTGTTTCTAGAAATTATTTACTAAAACTTCTAGTAGTCTTCAGGAAGAGATCTTAGAGGAAAAACTTGTCCAGTTCTTTAAGAACATATGCATACTTTCTATATAATGCTTTGTAGCACTCTTGCAAATTGAGAAACTGAGGAGTTTTGGGATAGGCCAAAGCACTGTCTGATGGAGTAGGGCATGGTTGATGGACCAAAGGCTGAGGGTAACCATTATTGGGGAATCATCAGGATGGTGGTTTGTGATGAGTAGGAATGGGTGTCATAAGTACAGGTTAGGGGATAAGTGACTGAAGAGCAGCACTTGTGAAAAGGATCTCAGGGCATTGCATGCTAAATATGAGTCAGCAGTGTGATGTGGTGATCAAGAGGGTGAACACCACCCTTGGTTGCATAGCCAGAAGTATGGCTTCCAGATCGAGAGAGGTGTTACTAGCACTCTAAACAACTCTGATGCACTCACAAGTGGAATACTGTGTTCATTTCTGGGCTCCACATTACAGGAAGGATATAGCCAGGTTAGAATCGGTACAGCAAGGATGGTGGCTGGATTGCAGGGAAAGCCATATGAGGCAGGACTGAGGGAACTGGGTCTTTTCAGCCTGGAGAAGAGGAAACCCATAGGGGAACTGTTGATGACATATAGGTAGGTGAGGGGGTATCACACGGAGGTGAGTAGAGAGCTGTTCTCCCCTGCAGGGGAAGGCAGAACATGCTCCAAGACAACAAAGCTCAGGGAATGAACATTCAATTTGGTTCAATCAGGTTAGGACCCCAAAGGTATGGAATGGGCTTCCATAGGAGGTGGTTAAAGCCCCATCAGTGAAGGTGTTCAAGGATAGGCTGGACATGCGCATGGGTAGGGATGTCGTGAGCACAGCCGGCTGGAGCCAGGGGTCAGACTAGATGGTGCGGGAGACCCCTTCTGACTTGCTCTATGTTTCTATGTAATGGAACTCAGTTTAGCAAAGAACTGTGGTATACTTGTTGATCAAGGTTTGAAACTCAGAAACATGGTAGGATGCTTTGTAAATAAGAATCTGTTTTAAGGCTTTATAAGTTCTGAGGCTTCTTTATACTTAACTTGAATAATTTTAATTATGTATCAATAACATAATCTGCTCTTTCATTTGTTCTCTGTGCTTAGTTCTGTGTAAACCTGTTCATGTACCAATGCACCTGCTTTAAGTAAGATTAATGATTAAATATATAATCACTCAGTGACAGACTACTCCATACATCCTCACTGAATACCTAAGATTTTTATCTTATTTTTGTGCATTATATGTATAGGCATATATAATTCTCTTCTTCCTTTTGACATCATCCTCAAAACAAGAAGCCTGTCATGTAGGTTGGTCTGAGATTCCGTGAGTGGCTATCCAGTGAGCTCCATGGCTGAATGGGGGACTAGAATCTAGATCTCCCAAGTCCCAGTTGCATGATTTTAACCAGTACACCATACTGGCTCTCACAATGGCCCATGAAGAATTAAGAAAGGATTGAGAAAGCACATTTCACTAATGCTACCAAAGCACAAAATTAGTTGGGTTGCTCGTCAAAACTCATGTATTCATAACATCCATTTCTGTAGCAAGCAGGACCGTCTATTTAGGATGTAATCCTGTGGCTGTTGGCTGCTTTCTATATGGCTATAGGATAGGTCAGTCCCAGCTCAGACCTCAGAAATGCTTTGCCCAGCTCAAACTCTGATCATGATGTGTCCTCTCTCAACCTTCTAAGCTAGTGCAGTTCTTTCCTTGCCAGTGGGATCCCAAAAGTTCCAAGTGCATGGGGGAACAGAAGATTTCAGGTGGAGCTGTGTAGTCAGGCATCCTCATGCTGGAGGGGTGCCTCAACTCCTCCTGCTCCTTCTGCAAAAGGGCAGAAACCATCATGTGCTGAAATCAGCAGTCCTTTGAAGGAGAAGAGAATCATGGAGGCAGTCTTTGCCTCCACTCTCTTCCCATGTTCAATTTGATGCCCATAATCCTTTGAGTGTAGAAGTTTGCAGGCAGCCATATTAAATAGTGCCCTGCATGAATTTCACTATGCTTTGTTAGTTGATCTGGAACTGATTATGAGTGTTTGGCAGTCTGTGTCTAGACCAGGGGTCTCAAACTCAACTTACCGGGGGGCTGCTGGAAGTAGAGTCTGGGTGAGGCTGGGCCGCATCAAGTATTCCACCACCACGGTGGTGGTGGGCCGCTCATCCCAGGGCCGGACTGGGCGCCGCCAACGCTTTGAAGGCCGCAGGGCCCCTCCCCCGTGCCCCGCCCGTCCCGGCAATTGGCCCGCGGGCCACGAGTTTGAGACCTCTGGGCTAGACTGTGCCATTTTGGCACATGTTCATTGCTGGGTGGCTTAATCCTTTTTCTGTTGCAGAAGGAAATGTAATGATGATACTTCACCTTTTGGATACTGCTTCCAAAGCAGGCAGTGTAAAAATGTAGGATCTGAACTCGTTCCACAAAGCAATCACATCAGATCAAGCAGCCATGTCCATTGTTACTCAACCTGTGTCCCACATTTCTTTCTCACGTGTGGCTTGTGCATTTCAATATAATGCAGATGCACAAAAGCCTGTATATAGAGAACGAAATCTCATAATAATAGAGAACTCTAGTCTGAGATCAGATGGAGGAATTAATCACTTTCCAAGTGATAACAAATTCCTTTGGGGTAAGTTGCCCCATCACTGCATTTAACTCTGATTTCAAAGAAAGGTCAGGAAGGGAATTAGTAGCATGATAGGCTACCAGGATTTTGCATATACATCAAACTAAAAACCAGTGTATCAGTGCAGAAAATGCATTCACAAAATCAGGCTAGATATAATAATAGGGAAACAATAATTTAACAAATCATCAACAACTGATTGCACACTAAAATTATTAAATTAAATTTCTGAAATAATTCAATGCCCTGTATTATAACCTGTCACGGTAAAAACAAACAAAAGCCACTTCTTACTTTGAACCAGCTTAACAGATTTAGTAGAGTGGTGTGTCAAACTAATCTGTCCCAGCTAATAAAAGCCTTGTTTATAGAGGAGTTATTTTTAGCACCCGCCATAAGGTGATCAAGGCACCAAGCCCTTAACTCTAGATATAGAAGGCATTCCGGTGGGGCAGGGAGTGCACCAGGAGCATGCTGTCTTCCTTAATGCAACTGGGCCGTGTTTGTTCACCCTAATTTCACCACTATAATGCCCCTGACCTGACTGCAGGGTTTTCCATGATTAAGAGCCTTGTAAAATCATATAGGCAGATAAAAGCAAATATGGCCATTTTTCCAGAAATGACAAACTCTTTCACAACATGTTGGAACCACACTTGGCCAGTAGTGTACTAGTAGTCTGGAAGTCGGCATCAATCAGAGGTAGCCAGATGGATACTGCCACAATCACTTGCAACCCAACAGCTGATTAAGAAATGATTCAGGAATGATTTCATACATTTTGTTGTTCTGTGACTTCAAAGCACAGTCAGATGAGAGGAGAGGCCTGCTGAAAATTACAGTAAGCTACTTCTTCCTGAAGAACAAGAGGTCTCCATTCATTCGGTTGCCTTGGGTTCTAGAAACATCTAGGATTCTAGACAGACAATTACAGTGGTACCTCAGCTCACGAGCACCTCAGTTCATGACCAAATCAGGATGCAAACAGAAATTTCAGAAAAAAATTGCCTCAGGTCGCAAACTCCGCATCGGGTGATGATCGCGATTGTGCCCATCTTCTCTGTGTGAGTGCGACCACACTTGCACTCGGGGCGGGGGGGGAGATGGCCACAATCAAGGTCACACTCATGCAGGGAAGACGAGTGTGATCGCAGTCATGCTTGGTGGGGAGGAAGAGATGGCCATGATCTTTGTTCTTTGTTACTTTGTTGTTCTTTGTCACTTTGTTTCAAATTTTTGTGATTAAAGAAAAATGGTTACAGAATGGATTAACCTTATTTACATTGAACCTTATGGGGAAATTTGACTTGGGTCACAACCAATTTGGGTCACAACCAGAGTCGTGGAATGGATTAAGCTAGTGAGCCAAGGTTCCTCTGTATCCTGTTCTGGTTCCAAAGCTGTGGCATATGAGAGAAGCCAGCCAGGGCCCCACACATTCTCAATGAACACCTATAAGGGATGCATCAAAGTTCCATAGACTCTATTTGGACTCTGTTCCTTTAGCCTTCACAGACTTCTGCTTGTGCTTGGACCTGTCTAGGAAGGGGAGCCGAGCCAGGAGGAAGCCCATGAGCACTCATGGAATTAAGACACTGCAGCTGGCAACCTTCTGTGTCCCACCCAGTGGCACAAACAAAGCTGCTGCTCATGGCATGAAAGAGAAACCCTGCTTGCACAGCGTTCACATGGGGACTGATTCCTGGTGAGCGTCATGTGAATGCTGAGCATACTTGCTGAGAACTTGGACTCATGGCCATGTCAAAGCAGGCCAGAGTCTGGGAGCTGAGCCCAGGGAATCAGATGGGTTTCCACTCCCAAAGCAGATTCCACACGCATCCCTACTCCTAATGTAGGAGTATCATAAACACATATTATTCAGCCCTAAGAAATTTCCAAAGGTCCTTTTTCCATTCACTTTCTTATCCTGAACAAGTGCAACACAAGCAGAGAGATCGTACTGTACTCTTAGAACTGAGAAAGTGCTACACCTGCATTCATGTCTTGCTTCTCCAATCTCGAGTGACACAGCATACCCAACAGTGACAGGTGCTGAGCTGCTCTTGCGTATAAAAGGGAGAGAAGTGACTTCATCCACTATCAGCAAGTTAATTAGAAATGAACGGTCTGCTCTGCCATGAAGGCAGGAGCACCAATGTAATGTGGTTGTGTTAATTATTTTTACCATTTTACTTTCTCCTGTACTGCTGCATTGTGCAAGAGAGGCACTGCCTGCAAAGAGAAGGTGAGCAGAGGGCTCTGCCAGGCTTGTTCAACAGAAAATGATGTTTGTTGGATTCTTTTTTAATGGCTGCTGTTGTTCAGCCTTGAGGAGTGCAGACAGCCCTCACCAGACACTGTTGCCCTCTCCTCCTCTAAGATTCTTTCAGAGAAATACTTTATTTCCCCAAAAAGATAAGCATGTGACATGGAGCATCACTCATGAGCTAACTTTCTCAAGGACTTTTGTGTCAAGCTCCTTTTCTGCATTGTGTTCAGATATCAGATTTCCCCCTATATCCAGTTTTGTGCTATAGGGTGAAAGTGGGGAAAAGGATTTATAGGGTGCATTAGGAACATAGCTTGAAGCAATGCTTGGCTTCTCTACAGAATTTCATTTCTTTGATCCAGGAAAACAGATTTCTTCCTTATAGTTTCAAGCACCCCCAACATCAAGAATGTGGGTGTCAAATTAACTTTTAGCAACTCACTTCCAAGTCTGACTCAAGTCATGTCAGCATCTTGACTTGGACTCAACTCAGGAGCAATGAGCAAGTGCCTCAACTTGAAATACCTACATTTTTTACGATCGAGTCACTCCATGGCGTACCGTGTGACTGGATATCCTGGAAGGCGGGCACAAACACAGGAGAGGCAGAGGAGGGAGGGCATTTCAAGAGGATGGGGGCAGGATAGGAAGAAGGGCTTGTGATAGGGGAAGGGGTTGTGATAGGGCTTCAACTCTTTGTGTGAGGGAGGGAGGGAGGGAGGGAGGGAGTTTCAAGAGATGGAAGGATAGGGATTTTATTTATTTATTTATTTATTTAAATTGTGGTTGAAGTAAAGGACTTCAGTGCATCACTGAAAGTGCAGATGAAAACTTCAGGGGGGGGGTGTTACAACTACCCCACATCCCCCCACACACCCCACCCTTTTTTCTGTTCAAGTAGACTCTTGAGACTTGACTCAAAAAATCCTTGCAACAACTTGAGACTTGATATGGCCTTGAAAGTAAAGACTTGAGACTTGACTTGAGACTTGGAGTAAAGGAGTTGAACATATCACTGCCTTTTAGTGGATGAAACCATATTTAACAAAGCATGTTTGGCCACTACATGAAAACGTTCATCAGGACAGCTTTAAATTAAAACCTACGAGGGAGGGAGATTTGCAGCATGACATATCATCACCTGCAAAAAAATTGTATATTTCAACAGAGAAAAAACCTCAACCAGGTCCCAACACCAGTCTCCAAAAAGCATAGGAAGAAAGCAAGAATGCAGTTTAATGTATGGGAAACAAACAACACGAAATTGAGCTCATAGTACATGAGGCCAATTATGAGCTTATAAGAATAACCAAAACTTGGTGGGATGATTCTCATGACTGAAAGTCTAAAATTGATGGATACAACCTGTTTAAGAAAAACAGAAAGGACAAAAAGGGAGGTGGAGTTGCACTATATGTGAAAGACAGATAACTGCACAGAAATCCAAGAAGAGGAACTTAGTAGTCCCATTGAAAGCAGCTGCTTAAATTTAAAGGGAACAAAAATAAGAAAAACATAGTTATTGGCATATATTACCATCCACCCAGTCAAAAGGAGGACAAGGATGCAACCTTTGAAAAGCAACTTGCTAGCATTTCCAAGAAGAATGATGTCATCACGGGGGACTTCAATTTCCCTGATATATGCAGGGAGACAAATTCTGCCAAGCATGACCCCCTCCAAGAGATCCCTGACATGTGTCACCAACAACTGTCTCCAACAGAAAGTAGAGAAGGTACAAAAGGATCAGCTATCCCCGATTTAATACTAACTGATGGCCTGGTGGACAAAATAGCAGCCATGGGAACTCTGGGCAAAGTGATCATGCAATACTTAAATTTTCAATTGTAAAGGAGACAAAGGGTAACTGGAGCTAAACAATCATCCTGGACTTCAAGAAAGCCAACTTAACGAACTCAGAACAATGATAAGTGAAGTGCCATGGCAACACACCCTTAAGGGGAAAGGTGTCTAAGAGGAGTGGGAAATCTTGAAAAAGAAGATTCTCCTGGCACAGCTATGAACAATTCCATCAAGACAAATGTGAAGAAGGCAGCAGAGGAAACCCATGTAGTTCCACAAAGTTAAGTGACAGCCTGAAACAAAAAAAGAACATATACAGGAAGTAGAAGCAGGGCCAGGCAATAAAGGAAGAATATAAACAGTTAGCAAGAAATTGCAGGAATATCATCAGGGAGGGTAAAGCAGAAAATAAACTGAGAACAGCAAGGGATGCTAAGAACAACTGGGCTGGATGAGGGCCAATAAACTGAAGCGCAATCCAGAGAAAATGGCAGTCCTGTTGGTGGGTGGCTCGAGCGCCTGTGTAGGTGACTTGGACCTTGCCTTGAATGGGGTTGCACTCCCTCTAAAGGACAGGGTCCACAGCTTGGGAATGCTCCTCGACCTGGAGCTGTCCCTGGAAGCTCAGGTGACAGTGGTGGCGAGGAGCGCTTTCCTTCAGCTTTGGTTAATCCATCAGCTGTGTCCCTACCTGGAGGACAATTGTCTAGCGACAGTGACACATGCATTGGTTACTTCTCAGTTGAATTTCTGCAACGCGCTCTACGTGGGGCTGCCCTTGAAGATAGTTCAGATACTTCAGATGGTGCAAAACAGAGCAGCCAGGTTGCTGATGGGGACTGGGCGTTACTCTCATATAACCCCAGTTCTCTACCAGCTTCACTGGCTTCCCATCGAAGTCCGGGCTCAATTCAAGGTGGTAGTTATTACTTATAAAGCCCTTAATGGCTTGGGACCTGGATACCTAAAGGAACTCCTACTTCCTTATTTGCCCTCCCGCCCCTTGAGATCGGCAGCAGAGGCCCTCCTCCGGGAGCCCTCCGGGAGAGACATCAGGAGGCAAAGTACCTGGAGGAGGGCTTTCTCTGTGTTGGCGTCCCATCTGTGGAATGCCCTCCCCAGAGAGGTCTGCCTGGTGCCGTTATTATTTGTTTTTCAGCATCAGGCTAAGACCTTTTTATTTCAATGATATTTTAATAACTTTTAATATCAGTTTATAGGTTTTAATATGCAGGCAGGGTGGATCTGGATTTTATCTATATTATGTTTTATTTTATTTATGTAAGCCGTCCCGAGGCTATGTGATGGGACAGCATAAAAATGCTCTAAACAAACAAACAAACAACAAGAAAGCCTTTATCAGATACATCCAGCCCAAAAGGCGTAAGGGAGAGAAGGGTGTCCAACTACTTAAAGTGAATGGAAGAGTGATAACAGACAACAAGTAAAAGGCAGAGGTGCTCAATTCCTACTTTGGCTCAGTCTTCTCCCACAAAAAAGCTACAACTAAGAGGAAGTAGAAGCTGAAAGTGAGAGATGGCAGCCCAAGATTGGCAGACAGATGGTCAAGGAATACCTAGATGGAATAAACACATTCTAATCTCAAGGGGCCGATGAAATCCATACCAGAGTCATAAAAGAGAAAACGGCGGAACTCTCAGAGCCACTGGCTATTATCTTTGATAAATCTTGAAAAACAAGGGAAGTGCCAGAAGACTGGAGAAGGGCTGATGTTGTCCGTATCTTCAAAAAGGGCAAAATATGAACCTGGGAACTACAGACTAGTTAGTCTGACATAAATCCCTGGAAAAATTCTGGAGCAAATTATTAAAAAATCAGTCTGCAAGCATCTTCGAGAAAATAAACTAAGTAATAAAAGCCAACATAGATTTATCAAAAATAAATCCTGCCAGACTAATCTCATTTTTTTTTACTGGGTAACCTCCCAGACAGAGGAAAACAGTGTGGACATAATCTACCTACACTTTAGCAAAGCTTTCAACATAGTGCCACATGGCATTCTGCTAATCAAATTAGAAAAAACTGGACTAGATAGAAAAACGATTGGGTGGATCCAAAATTGGATAGGGGAGCACCAGCATCTTCCTGCCTGGATTCCGCAGCAATTGCTCTACAAAGGCATACGGCTTCTAGTTGAGGTAGCATTTAGCCATCAGGCTAGTAGCCATTGACAGCTTTCCCCTCCATGAAGTTGTCCAATTCCCTTTTTAATCTGTCCAAATTAGCAGTAGTCCCTACTTCTCATGGAAGTGGTTTCCATTGTTCATCTAAGTGCTGTCTGAAGAAATGCTTCTTTTGATCTGTCCTTTCTCTCCCACCAATCAGCTTCATGTTTGCTGATTTCATGAAGATAACAAAAAGCGGGAATATTTTAGTGCTTTATAGAACTGTTCTTGGTGCGGTAGGAGCAGACAGAAGGCTCTCATAATATGGGAGCTTGGGCTCTTCTCATGGAGCTGTACAGCAGTAGAATCAGGGTACAAATTTATAGCTTCAGGAATTCTGTATGGCAAAGTATACTGGCCTCTAGGTCAGGTGTGTGTAAGTGTGTGTGTGGGGGGTGTTTGTTCTACACAAGTATTAGAAACATCAATAAACAAGACTGCAATCCTATATACCCTCACCGGGAGTAAGTCCCACTGCATTCAGTGAAGCTTACTTCTAAATAGACATGCACAAGCTTTCACGTCTTGTCTCTCAGTGGCAACTAGCAATGATGGGCAAAGGGAAATTCTGTATCTGTATCTCTATATACTGATACTTCCTGGGCATGTCCCAGAAAAAAATATCTTTTTGAGCCAAAGCATGACAGTTATGGCACCCAGATCCGGATTGGCATCTAAGTCAGTGCGCATTGACCATTTCCTCCCTGCAGTGGTCTCAATCTGACCTGTTGTTTTCATTGAGTAGAAAGATTTTAGTGGGTGCTTTAAAAACAAAACAAAACTGTAATGGAATGCTAACAGGGATTGCCTGTTTCCCTTGACCAACTGGACCCTGAAGCCATCCAGAAATTTCCCAGCCCCCAAATCCTGGACCAGACACTGGATTTAGCATGTGATGACCCAAGTATAGGGAATAAAACAAGTTTATTGAAAGGATAAAGCATAGGGGTGGAGAGGGCTAAAACACTATGGTTAAAATTGATAAAACAGGGTAAAATGGGGAAGGGAGAGAGAAGCTGGAAAACAGCAGTTTTTACAAATCACAGAAAACCAAGCACCCACAATCCTGGGGTCCTGCTGAACCATTTGGACTCAAAAACAGCAAAGTTAACCCTCCTCTGAACTATGCATAAAAGATCCACCTTCTGCAGGTTGTAGCAAGGCATCACAAAATTCTTCGGCTCATATAGAAGGCAGCAGAACAGAACCTCCAAAAAGGAACATAAAACTTCTCAGCTCCCTGACCTTTATTCCCCTACAGCAGACCAGCTGACCCATGGGGAGATGGTCGATCTCCCAATCCTTTGAGACCACCCATTTGCTCCAGCTGCCGGCTATCAGTAATTTAGCTTTGCCATCTCTGGCATCCTTGACCTCATAATTCTGATAACTCCCAATAATATATCACAAAGGGATTGAATGATGCCCAAGACCTTGGGTGCCAGATTCCCACTGAGTCGGCACCAGAAATTATAACACTTAGAAGTTGAAGTCTAAACCCTATCCTCACCCAGGAAAGTCAGGAAGCCTGTTTCACATTACAAAAACTTAATAAAGACTCCATCCATGCAACTGCCTGAGTGGCTTCTAATGATGTGTGATCCTTTGATGTCCTTCTAGCCTTGAGGTATCTGCTGGTTGTTATTGCAAAGAGAATGTTGAACTAGGTGGATCTTGGTCTGATCCAATCAGGCAAATGCTGTAAAATACAAAGCTCTGTTGCTGGATCTGGGGAAAAAAGGACTTTCAAATATAAATAAGGAATGTTATCCACCCATCATGTGATTTTCCCTCGTGATGTTTTAGTGCTTTCATTTTGAGTCTTTGCAGGTGGGAATGAAAAAAAAAAAAATAATGGGTAGGGAAAGAGAGTTAAAAGATCATTTCCAAATGTCAGTAAAAGGTTTGGTTCACTTGGCATCAGGACCCTGAGTTGAAGGTTCAGATCACTGCTTTGGTTACCCTTGACTTCAACAGACTGAAAGGGAGTGCAAAGAAGAGACCACAGTGAATCTCAGTCATAAATGATTGGGCATTGTGCCAGCAGCCGAGCTATTAAAGCTGGCTTTCCCATCAACACTTAAGAAACAGGTTTTTGAGAAATCAGCTCTAAGAGGACAGCTAAAGTTAGATAAAGGGCTTTATGGCTTAAGCCCTAACTAATGAGCTCTTGAATGTTTTAAGGCCATTTTGTCAATCATTTTCTGCTTCCTCACATACAATCACCTTCTGCAGCAATTAAGGGTCTGTTTACATTTCAACTATGGGCCTAAAATTTTACAACTCCAACAAATTATGAGTGGAGGAGGGGATATGATGAATACTCAGCATTACAGCAACAATTCAAGGTGCTATTTATCCCCAGAATTGCCTCCCCCATATGTTTCTTTCTTTCCACATCTTAAGCTCAGCAGACAGCCTTTCTCTAGGTCCATTGCTGAAGTCTGTTCTTCACAAAGCTGGGCTTTTTGCTAGCAGTGTTGGAATCCCGTCCCTTGTCCCACCCCCTACATACACACTTCTGCTTTTATTTTGATTCTGGTTTGGTTTTCACTTTTGAAACTCAGAATTAAAAACAAATTTAAAGTACAATTAAAATCATATGGGTTTTGTAGAAGAACAGGCTCCATTGCCTGAGGTAGCAACTCTTTTTTAGCCCAAAGCTTGAACTCAATTCTGGAAATGCTCTCAGGGATTTCATTGCAGTGATGGGAACAAAGACAACACAGGATAGGTTCAGGTCTCTAAAATCAGTGAAACATTTAGCTTACAGCTCTTCTTGTTTGTAACTAAGTCTGAAGGGATCTTCTGCAGCCTTTTAAAACATGCATCAGCTAGGGGATCATCAAACAAAGTAGGAAATGGGGTAAGCCTAGGAGAAGGGGACATGGCCAGCTGAGGAACCCCAGAGGACTGGATTGGGTTCCCAGGAGGGCCAAATCTCCACTTCTGCATTGGAGTGAGTTGAGAGAGTGAGCCAAATCAGTAGCCTTCTATAAGTCACTAGCATATAAGAAAGCAAGAGAGATTGGAGAGACATGGCCTTGATGCAAATATGCCTGAGATGTGTAGATGTTTTCCCAATAACCTATAACTCCTTGGGAGAAAAAAAAGGCTTGCATTGGGCAATGAGACAGATTAACCTGTGCACACTGCGTAAAGTACACAGAATGAACCCTGGGAGTCCCTGAGCAGGGGCTACAGTAGTGTTATGATGGAACCCTGGAATTCATCCCTGTTCAGTGTGAGAACTTCCTCTTGTGCTCAGCTCTGTGTAGAAATTGGGCTGAGCTGACCACAAGGCCACAGGCGCTTGCAGAATTCCAGTTGCACAGCCAGAAACCTTCTTGCACTGCACAGGCAACAGCAGCAAAGGCTGCAATTCATGGGTGTGGAAGAGGGATGCTGCTTGTGCAGGACTCAAGTCCTGGCAAGTGCTGCAAGGACGCTCAGCATGCATACCAGCAAACTGGGCTTTTGGCAGTGAGAAAGCAGGCCAGAGTCTGTGCAGTCAAGCCCAGGGAACCTGGCAGATTCCCACTCCCAAAGTGAATTTCTCACACATCCCCTTTTAACCCTCAGTAGGAGCTGCTTGAATTCAGAGTTGGGTAAAGGGGCTCCTGAACTACTGCTCAGCTTGGGCTGAGCTATCTTCCTGGCAGTGAGGCTTCATTCAGTTTGCATAAGGATGCCAGAGCTGGGTCCCTGGGAATTTATTGGAGCTTTGCCACTTCACTAAGCAGGAACCTGTATGCACTAATGAGTTTCAGCAGCACTACAGAACATTATTCCCCCCCACACACACTCCACCCCCAGTGTGATCCACTCATTTGATTATTTATTTTAATTCCAGCCTGCCGCTGCTTCCTCTTGAGACATGGAACTCATTTTGTGAGGGTTCCTGGGAGATTAACAGAGCAGAAGAGGGCTCAGCAATAGCATATGCTGTTTTCTCTCGGACAGGTCAGAAAAACTGCTACAGGTACTGCCAGTGACGGGTGGTAGCGTTAGACTTCCCAATTAGGAGCTGGGGTCATTTGAGCGGAGCAGATGTTTTGCTTATCTTGGCGCTGCAAGTGTGTACATGGCGGTGGAGACAGAGACCCAGGGGAGCAGCTTTGGCTTCGTGTCTCATATAACATGTAGTTACTCCCTCTGAAGTTGGTTGGGGATGCCCCGTGTGAAAAGAAACAGGAATCCAACAATTGTTTCTACATTAATTGGTGTCGAGGGCTAGGCATCCCCTCCCAAGCAAGACAGTCTCTCCAGCTCGCCAGTCTCTCTCTTCTAAGAGTCTTTATTCTACACAGAAAACTGTAAGCATTCACAAGCCTCTGAGAATACACAAGGAGATGTGTTGACCCCTCTCTGCCCCCCTTCACCCAAAGCTTTGCTCGTGAACCCTTTGGAGCCTGTCTCTGGAATGAGAGGGGCTGTGACACTGGGCATGCCTCCATTCTGCACTCTGAGCTCCTAAATAGTACAGCCTGTGACTGTGTCCGCAGGCCCTCAGGTCCTCATCTTCAGGAGGCTGGTGTTCTCCATCCGAGAGGCTACTCATTCCACATCTCTCCGCTCTCATCCTTCGACTGCTCCATTCCCACAGGAGGGAGGGAGACTGGGCCCTGTGGGTGTCCTTGAGCTACTTTCACCCCGAGCAGGCTCAGACTGGCACTGTGGAGTCTGCAGGTGCCTGCCTGTCTGTTACAGCAATTCCAGTATCAGAGTTTGAGCTCTGAGCCTGGTCTGGTTCAGCCATCCCCAGGTCAACCTCAGGTATTAGTCTCACCAAGACAGGCCATTTCTTGTGCATGCTGGGGAATCTCATCAGCGCACAGGCACAGGACAATAGGTACCCTGCGATCATGATCACTGATCAAAGCCTCTACAGCTTGCTTATAGCCCTGGAGCTAGAAAGCAGGAAAGAGAGCAATATTCCCTTCCACACCTTTCCCAGTCTCACCAGTGCAATCTGATCCATATGTAAATGGAAGTCAGTCTGCTGAGTTCAGTGACACTGATTCCCAGATCCATGTGTATAGACTTGCAGCCTCAGTCTACCTCTTATCTGACTGGTGGACACTGTTGCCTCTATACCCAGGCAGTGCTGAACTGTACTTGGTAGTCATCAGCCCCCTTCTTGAATAATCCCAGGCCAAACTGCAACCATTGCATCACAATCGCTCTTATTACCTCTGGATGTAGGATCTGCCTATTCATTTAGTTTTTAAAAAGGCTAAGGCTGGGTATAGGGTTGTGCAACATTGGAAAACTGATTCTATTTGAGCTTGATGGACTTTCAACCCTTTTCCAACCTGATAGCCAAAAACAGGCCCAGCTGGGTTTCTGTTTTCTATTTTCATGACAATGCAATTCATAGTTTCAAGCTGCTGTTCTTGTAGCAGCTAACATGAGAAATCTGGTACCATCCTCTTTCTTGCTACATATGCCCACCTTGCATTTTCTGACAATTATTTAGATTTGTCCAAAATTGGGGCCTTTGCCCTCCAACTTGTGTGAATTTGCACAATTTGTGTACTTTGCAGAAGTCTCAGAGTTGAGGCCCAAAGCTTGCCCAAATTTCTCCAGCTTTTTTTAAAAGAGCAAACTACGGGCTATTTATTCCGGCATGACTCCCATCAGATCAATTCAGCACCAGTAGAGGGTGGGCAGAACGGAGTCCAGGGACCAAGTTGAGAAAGCCCAGTGGCTCCCCACACCCATCAGATTGCTTATGCATTCCTAGAAGGAAGTTCTGCACTCCACAGATGGAGATCTCACTCCCTTTGCATAGAGAAATAAGGGTTCTTTCCAGGTCCTGGTATTATTGATATTTGTAATTCACTCTGTGGGGCTTTTTCATCTGAAAAATAGAAATCAGGGTAAAAATGTTTTAAATGTATAAACAGTTGTTTATGAATGATTCATACAAACATGTTTGAAGAAACCTGACTAAAATTATACTTCTAAAGAAATGACAGAATTATGCTTGAAGACAAAGAAAAAGGGAATCCTTATCAATTAAATTCTCAGAGTTTCCTCATATTTTTTTTTGCAATCTGCCTTGTACTACAGTATTCTACAAATAGTATTGAATCAGATCCTTTCCCCGCACAACACCTACTCATTGCGTTGTATGAGAAATGATGTGAAAGACCATTTACAAGGAGTGACTTTGTGAATCGGAGAAAGAAGCTGCCGCAGGCAAATCAACTCATAACTACAATCAGAATGGAAAATCTCCTTGTCAATTCGTCTACATGATTGTTGGATGAAGGTCTTGCTTCGCAGGCATGCAGCTTGCTCACATGAGGACTAGAAGCAGTTGTGCAACCAAGCCCTGCATCAGTAGCCCCATCACCGGGACCCTGCCCTCCCTTCACTGAGTGGTGAGAGGTGAAGTGTGTGTGTTCAAGCAGATATAAGTTCAAAGCCCTTTGGATATTTTGCTGTCCCACACCACAAGCATAGGAACAGAGCGGGTAGCACCAGTTTGTGGGAACAAAGGTTCCTGTTTGCTACCTCACCTTTTACTTCTCACGCAGACATCTGAACACATGCACAATGTAAAGTGTTCAACACACACTAATACTGGAACATGATCTGTAGAAAGGCAACATACATTCCAGTTAATGGGAGATTAGCATTTTAGTCTTACTACATCATTCCTTCAGAAACCTGAGCAGGCCACATATTGTACTCTTTTTCTTCCAAAACCAGTATCACTTCCTTCAGATTTAAACTGGTTGCCATCTCTACTTGAATTCTGAGGGCGCAAACATGTTATGGAACAAAGAGTGAGGATAAAGGGAAATGATGTAACAGTAGTAGAAAATAATCCATGCCCCTCCCGCAAATGATCTGCAGATACTAAAACGGGAATAAAACAACCCAAGAAAGGGTGGGGCCACCACAATCATGAGCAGAGTGGATCATAACACAGTGACCAAAAGACAAAAGGGAGGTGGAATTTTTGTTTTTGTTGGAATTACTATAGAAAGTAGTTAACATAGTTTTAGAAGTAATGTTGATGAAAGGGATGACATTGCTAAAAGGTAGCAAAGGAATTTTGTGAAAAAGAATATCTAATTAAGGATAACTTGTAGGAAAAAGAACAACAGATATTGGCTCAATGCCCATATTAAAAATGAGAATGCCCCTATTATGAAGCATTCTTGGAGAATGCAGTTTTGTTTTCTAGTTTGCAGAGTGGAAGATGGGAATTGTATTTTGATAGGACATGGTGCACACTATGAATGATGTCAACTGCTTTGTTCTATGTTTTATCAGAAGGCACTGACAAAAGAGGCAGTAATGCAAATGGTGATGGGTCAAGAAGAATCTTCTATATAATTTTATTTTTCTTAGAGGTGGGTTAATAGATTTCTTTTAGCTGCTGCAGATTTGCTACACAGATTTTCTCCATGTATTAAAATTTCCCATGAAAAGTTTTAGGTAGAAATGAATACATTTTAATTGACTGTTCATTCTTGTGCTTTTTGTTTTGATCTAGATCATTAGGGATATGCTTTTTTTAGGGCCTGACCATTTTATAGATTTGTCCCAGAGTATGGAAGGCTAATTTGTTAATGTTTATATGAAATGGTGTTTAAATGCAGTTGAATGCATTGCCTGAAATTTCAAGGTAATAGTAAACACTGACATGGTTATGTGGGATGTTTCACAGTCTACATGTTTGATTTAAAAAGTAATAATAAGATAATTGTTATCTTATTATTGTGATAGACTGCCCCTGAGGAAGAATATTACCTGGAAAACATTGACTGCAGATTCTGCCCCTCTGACTACATTGTTAACATCCTACACTTGGTTCTGACCCACAGGGAGGATCTGGTAGTTGATGTGCAGGTTAGGGGAGCTCTGTATGCGAGTGACCACTCCATCCCATGCTTTGAGATCAGGGGAGTGGGGATGAGTGGTAGGTCACTCGGAGGTGGGACTTCAGGTGAAGGTCAGGCTGGGGAAAGTCTCCTGGGAGAGGCTACTGGAAGGCAAAGGAGTTCAGGAGGGGTGTATGGCTCTAAAAGGGGAAGCCTTCGAGGTGCAAGCCTTAATGATACCATTGATTAGCAAAGCAGGGAAGCGCAGAAGGAAACCACCATGGAAGTGGAGAGGGGTGGCAAGAGATACTGGGAAGAAACGGGACCTTCACAGGAAATGGATGCTGGGGCAAGTGGACAAAAGGGTTTACCAGGAAGAGGCAGGATGATGCAAAAGGATTCTTTTCAAGGCTGAGGCTGAGTATGAGCAAGGAATGTCAAGAACAACAAGACATGCTTCTACCTTAATGTAGATAGGAAGATAAAGGGGAGACAGGTGGTGGGACTGCTTAAAATGGTGAGAGGGGATCTGGTAACTAAGGGAACAGGCACAGATGTTAAATGATTATTTTGCTTTTGTGTTTTCCCCAAAGTGGGGGCTAGATGAGGTTGGGGTTGTGGGGGCACAGGCTGAAGTCACTTCCCTGGAATCTGAGGAGCTCCTTGGGGCCCTGGATGTTTCAAAGGCACATGGCCTTGATGGCCTATACTTGAGGGTATTTTGGGAATTGGTAGGTGAGCTCTTGCATCTGTTGGCCTTCATTTTTGAGGCCTCATGGAAAATGGGAGAAGTTCCAGAGGACTGGAGGGCAGCATCAGTGTTTCCAATCTTAAAAAAGGGTGGCAGAGGGGATATGTCCATTCTGGGAAAGACGGTGGAAAGGCTCATAATAGGGAAAACTCTAGAACCCCTAGGTAGGGATGAGAGGTTGGCAGCCACACAGCACAGATTCCATAAAACAAGATTCTGCCAGATGAACCTTGTGGAATTCTGTGAAAAGATCTCGAGGTGGTGGATGGAGGGGATGCAGTGGATATGGTTTACCTGGATTTCAGCAAGGCCTTTGACAGGGTGCCTCATTATATCCAGGTTAAGAAACTGTTGAGCACTGTGTGATGGAGTAGGGCTTGGTTGACAGATCGCAAGCAGAGGGTGACTATCAGTGGGGAATTATTAGGATGGCAGCCAGTGACCAATGGAATCCCTAGGGCTGAGTTCTGCAACCAATTCTATTCAACCTTGTTATCAATGATACAGAGAAGGGGATAACCAGTCTAGTGACTAAATTTGCAGATGATACCAAAGTTGGCTCAGTGGCCATGACTGAGGAGCAGGGGACAACAGGATGGCATTCAATGTGGATAAGTGCAAGGTCTTGCACTTGAGACACAGGAATAGGTGTCAAAGGTAGAGGATGAGGGACAAGTGACTGGAGAGCAGCACTTGTGAAAGGGATCTTGGGGTACTTGTCAACAGCTGACTGAACAGACTAGATGGCCCAGGAGACACCTTCCAACTTGCTTTTTTTCTATGTTTCTAAAATATTAAATGATTAAAGTTATTACAGTATTTTCCTGTAATAACTTCCTGCCAGCAGTTCATGCACAAAACCATATTGGTAGATTTAACTTTGATTTAAACATATATTGTATATATCACGCAGCATTGGCCTGTGAAGTACTGGTGTGAATCTAGCAGGATTGATCCTGGTGCTTTAGGAAAAAGTAATTGGGGTGGGAAGGATCGGCGGAAGTGCAATGGCAGAAGTTAATACACATCTTGTATTATTTTTCCTTTCCTTTTGACAGCAGCTCTGGTGTCACTTTTCTGTTGTTATTCAGTTTGTATTGGAAAACCTGTGCCTCTCCAGGGGTGGTTTCCTCCTTAATTAGCAGAAAAAGATTGGGCTGGTGTTTGCTCTCTGCCCTGATGACACCTGGTGGAACTGAACCTGGATGGAGTACAAGCACTGTAAAAGTGTCTGTTGTTCTTCTGGGAGTCCTGGTTTTGAAGTATGTATGTGATAGAAAGATAAAAATTCATAAGCCATGGTGGAGCTCAGACACTGTTGGATTCTGTTTATTCCTTTTGCCTTTCCCCCCTTCTTCTTCAAGAGCTTGACCAGGAATGTCCAGGGCAGATGAGTGTTTAAATCTCGGTTTCATTGAGTGCTATTATATCAACCCCTTGTTGTGTAACATCAGAATTCTAAACAACACACCATGAAGGGCAGAAATGAGATTGCCATTAAAAAATAGCACTCCTGGGTGCGGGTGCTCTGCGTCTTCTTCCTGACAACCCTCTCAAAACACATCTATATTTTAGCACAATACTACTGCTTCATGGCAGTGAATAGGAACCCAACATCAGAAAACCCCTTCCACAGTTAATAGGATATTGTTACTGTTTCTACTGTGACATTGTTATTTTTATCTATGCGTATATTTTTTAACTATGTAAACTGCCCAGGAACACCATTTAAATGTACTAGGATGCAGCATATAAATGGCATAAATTGGTGAGGGAGGTCTGTTGCCTGCCGGGCTCACGCATCCTGCATGTGAAGGACAGCATAGAGCATCTTGTTCCATCCGGGGGTCACCAGCCATTTCTGGTGATCCATGTGGGGACAAATTACAGAGCCAGGTAGGGGGTGGGTGGGATCACCAGGAACTTTGAATCTCTGGGCAAGAAACTCAGGGACCCAAGTGGCCTTTTCCTCTATCTTGCCAGTCTGGGGATTTGGACCAGCCAGGAAAATAAGGGTTGCCGAGGTGAATGACTGCCTCAGGGTGTGGTGTCGGAAGGAATGATTTGGGTTCCTCGACCATGGTATCTGGTTTCTTGCCAATGCACTTCTGGTGAGGGATGGGTTGCACCTCACGAGGATGGGGAAAAAGGCACTGGGACGAACAGACAAAAGTGTATACCGGGAGGGGGAGACCCGTTGCAGAAGGATTCTTCACAAGGCTAAGGCTGATTATGAGCTGAGACTTGCCAAGAATGTCAGGAGCAACAAAAAGGTGTTCTACCAGCATGTAAATGGCAAGAGGAAGGGGAGACAGGCAGTGGGACCACTTAATAGGGAGAAAGGGGATTCAGTGACTGATGTGAACAGGCACAGATTCTAAATGACTGTTTTGCTTCTGTGTTCCCCCCAAAGCAGGATGGGGGAGATCCGCATGGGGGATCAGATGAGGCTGGGGACTCAGGCACACAGATTAGAGTCACCACCGTAGAAGTCGAGGAGCTCCTCAGGGCACTGGATGTTACAAAGGCGATGGGCCCTGATGGGTTTCACCCAAGAGTAATTTGGCAGTTGACAGGGATCCTCTCACACCAACTGGCCTCCATTTTTGAGGTCTCGTGGAGAACGGGTAAGTTTCCAGAGGACTGGAGGGAGGTGCCAGTGGTCCCAATTTTCAAAAAAGGGTACGTGAGGGGACATGGGGTATTAGAGACCAGTTAGCCTTATGTCCATTGTAGGAAAGACAATGGAAAGGTTCGTAATAGTGAGTGGTCTTTTAACCCTACATAGGGAATGGATGTTGGTGGCCACACAGCACAACTTCTGCAAAAAAAAAAAAAAAAAAAAAAAAAAAGTCCTGCGAGACAAACTTTGTGGAATTCTATGACAAGATTTCAAGGTAGCTAGATGGAGAGGATGTGGGGGATGGAGTTTACCTGGATTTCAACAAGGCCTTTGACAAAGTGCGGCATGATATCCTGGTTGAGAAATTGTGGAGTTTTGGGATAGATCAATGCACTGTCCATTGGATTAGGACATAGCTGACTGACCAAAAGCAGAGGGTAATCATTACTGGGGAATCATCAGGCAGTCAAGATGGCAAATGCCACCCTTGGTTGCATAGCCAGAAGCATGGTTTCTAGATCGAGGGCAGTATTACTACCACTCTATACGACTCTGACGTGCCCATAACTGGAATATTGTGTTCAGTTCTGTGCTCCAAATTACAAGAAGGATATAGCCAGGTTAGAGACAGTGTAGGGCCACAAGGATGGTGGCTGGATTGTAGGGAAAGTCATATGAGGCGAGACTGAGGGAACTGGGTCTTTTCAGCTTGAAGAGGAGGAGACTCAGAGGGGATCTGTTGGCGACATACAGGTATGTGAGGGGGTGTCACACGGAGGTGGGTAGAGACCTGTTCTCCCCTGCAGAGGAAGGCAGGACCCACTCAGGGAACCAAGCTTCCATTTAGATGCCAGGAAGCACTTCCTGACAGTTAGGACCCTGAGGGTATGGAATGGGCTTCCACGGGAGGTGGTTGAGGCCCCATCAGTGAGGGTGTTCAAGGATAGGCTGGACATGCACATGGTAGGCATGTTGTGAGCAGAGCCAGCTGGAGCCGGGGGTCAGACTAGATGGGCCAGGGAACCCCTTCTGACTCACTCAGTTTCTATGTTTCTATAAACAAATAATAGCCAAATTCTCCCCTCTCCCCCACCAAGCATTCTTTTTTCCTTACAAGGACTGTGCTTGGTACACATATATGATATTAATGTTGAGGTTTAAGCTTTGTTAAATACACATTTTTCACCAAAAATGTGCAAATGCTAACATATCCAACAACTGAACAGCTGATCAGATGAATAGCATGTTCAGTCTGCAGTATAATTAGTGATTTTTTCATCATTCAAAATAACCTGTTTCATCATGTTGCTATATCTCAGCCCAACACATCTCCCCATAATTATCATATGTTGTTAATGGTTTCAATCTTTCCTTATTTCAATGTTTTGTAAAACATCCCCAAGTCACAATGAATCTAATGAAATTGATAGAAACATACAATAAAGTTGTGGTGGTGGTGTTTTTGTTTTCTAGTAATATATTAGATTGGATTTTCTTTATCAATTCTATGTGTGTCCATCTGTGTAATTACCATTTTTTCCTCCAGTATATTGCTTTTTGTGATAGAGATGACTGCCAGTAATAGCTAGCCATGCAAAGCTCAGGCCAGAATACAGCTCTCTTGTGTTTGTTAGACTTCTTTCCTCTGCTAAACCCTGGCCAGTAAGTGAGGTGAGCCAAAGTCAACTCCACAACTCTCAGGACCTCCAACCTCATGCCATTGTGCAAAGTATGTAATTCTTTGTGCAAAATACACAATTCTTTACTCAAAGTATGCAAAGGCTGCGAGTCATGCATGCAGAGCCAAACATGGCTCTCACAGAGGGTGCTCGGGCAGCATGTGCTTGAGCCAGCCTTGCGGATTTGCTTGGACGTGCTTCCTGCCGGATGCCCATGTGAACGGTCAGCATGAGGCAGACTTAGGACACAGAGAGAGCAGACCAGAGACCTGGGAGCTGATCCAAGGAAACCTGATCGATTACCACCCAAAGCTGGATTCCTCACACATTGCTACTGGTAGCATTTCCAATTCAGATCTGCCATTGCTGACACAAAGCCACAAACCCTGCTTCTTTACTCCAGATGTCAGTAGATGAGATTACCAAGGGGAAAGGAACAACACTCTGTATGTGCCGTGTACCTACCAGTATGTAAGCAGAGAGACAAGCCATTCAGAATTTGAGTTCTGAGGCCTCACACTGTCTCTATTTGGACTGTGATAAGCATAGCGGCTATTGGGACTATAGTCTCAGTGGCTCACCATAGTGGTTGAATTGCCAAGGAGTCATCTCCTGGCAACAGGGAAGATCTGTGTGAGTGAGAGTGAGGTGCTAACTTTCACCATCCATGTTGCCGTCACTTTAGAGGTATACAAGACAATATCATTCAGACCACACATTGTTCTCTAGTGCCACATATTATATTTAAAGGACATTTGACATGCTGCCATTATCTTTTTCTTTTCCCTGCTGAAGAGTCCTAAAAATCACCTAATGGGGAACATGCTCCATGTCCAGAATAATAGTGTAGGGTCTCGCTATACTTTCCTCTGGCTGGCTAATCTCACTTGAGATGGTACAACATGAGCTGCATTCATGGGACCAAGATTCTAAAACCAAGTTCTTGTTCAGCTTTCTGAAGTATGCAAGAGATAAGAAAATGGTATCAGCAGGTCAAGGCTTCAGGGATTTGACTGGGTCATGAATCTTTATAAATAAAACATACAATAAATTGTCTGTATTGAGGCTTCAGTTCACACTCACAGTATCCTGAGCTACTCCACTCTTGACACATGCAGATTTTGAAATATGATGCTAATTTAAAGACATATAAATAAACACACATATTTGCCAGGGTGACTTCTTAATTCCTGGAGGCCAACGATCTAAAATTCCTGTTTGTAATTATTTGTTTTCTTTCTTTTCTTCCCCATTAGGTATAAAATGGTCAGCTCCAGCAGCCTGTGGAGAGCATCGCCAAAGTGAGTGGCATCCTCACACTGCTTTTCATGATGTAAATATCCTTTTACCAATGGGCAGCTGAACCATGGACAGACTAAAACAAAATTTCTGGACTGCATTTTAAAACCAGCTCTTTCCTTCACCCATGGAAGCCTATTAAAAGAATACAGTAGGGAAGGGAACACAAAGAAAGGGGAAGAGAGCATCTGGAAGTGGAAAGTGATCCTACAATGAGAATTACGAGCACATCTTGCATCTGTCCAGTCCTAGTTTGTCTCTGTTTTGTGCAGAGGTGTTATGGAACTGGGCATCATGGCTCCATCAAGGTGACACGAAACCAAACAAAACATATAGAAGGAGAAACGGAAGTGCATCATCGCCCAAAACGTGGATGGGTGTGGAACCAGTTCTTTGTTTTAGAAGAACACATGGGACCAGATCCACAGTATGTTGGAAAGGCAAGTTTGATCTTGTGTTCTTTATTTTTTTTCTGTGATGCAAGTAAGCAACAGTGTGTTCAACCAGTTAAGATGTATGGTATCAGAATATCAATCAATTCTTTACTGCACACATCCAATTTTTAAAAGAATGTATAACACATGCTTGCCTCTCTAATAATATGACATTTTTAACCACACACATACATGGTGCCAGTACCTCATTTTCCACACATTACGGCATCAAGATCCACAGAGTTAAAGTTATCTTCCTATGCACCAATTTAAATTTTGATTGCTGGATGTGCTGAGTTGGTAGGCTTTTTCAGCCGTTTGTAGATGTTCACAAGAACTTCAGTATTTCCATGGAAACACTTCTAAATCTCCTGAGTGCAGGAGGAAGCAATTGCTTTCACTTGTAATGCATTTCAAAAACTTTTGGTTATGTGCTATGTATTTTTTTTCCCCTAAACAAAATATGCAGTCAAGAGGTGCGGGTTCTCCATTAGGAATGAGGGTACAATTGAAATATCTGTTGGACTCTATTTGCAGTAGTCATTCTGGTTCTAAACAAGAAAAGTTCTTGGAGTATTTAGCCTTGCTGTCTACAATAACTCTGATGTCTTTTTTCTTGTTCAGTTCTGTTCAGCCACATATTCCCCATCTTGTATTGATACATTGGTTTTCTTTTTCCTAAGTGGAGGACATGGCACTTGTCCCTCTTGAATCTCATTCTATTGAATTCTCATTCTGTTGCTTTCTGTTTATCAATGTTGCCCTGAATCTTCATTCTGTCTTCTAGGGTATTTGTTTGCTATGCCACCCAGTTTAGCATCATCTGCAAATATGAATATCTTTCCTTGTACTTCCTCATCTAAATCATTAATAAAGGTGTTGAAGAGCACTGGGCTCAGGACTGACCCTCTGGCACCGCACTAGTTATCTTCCTCCAGTTTTTGAAGGTGCCATTGATGAGCACTCTTTCTGTTTGATTTCGCAGTCAATTTTGTCACATGGAGGTGGGTAGAGACCTGTTCTCCCCTGCAGTAGAAGGCAGGACACGTTCCAACGGAGCAAAGCTCAAGGAATCAAGTTTCAATTTGGATGCCAGGAAGTACTTCCCGACAGTTAGGACCTCTAGGGTATGGAATAGGCTTCCATGGGAGGTGGTTGAAGTCCCATCAGTGATGGTGTTCATGGATAAGCTAGATATGCACATGGTAGGTGTGTCATGAGTGGAGCCAGCTGGAGACGTGGGTCAGACTAGATGGCCTGGGAGACCCCTTCTGACTAATTCAGTTTCTACGTTTCTATTTTTTTACTCTTCATTTTCTCTAACCAATCTTTCAACCTAATAACATGTTTACTCTTCAGTTCTCCTCAGACTCACTGGGAATCTTTCTAGTTCTGTAATTGGATATAACAGCCAAATCAATCGGATAAATATACCCCTATATTTATTCCAAATTCTGACCATATTCTTAAGAAAAGGTTTCCTATTTTTTAATAACATGTTTATTTTGTTGAAGAATAAATATTTAATAAGGATCCCTCTATATCTTGATATTCTAATTTACCCCATATAATCTGGCTGTAGTATAATATTCAGTATATGCCTTATCTGATTACGAATACTTTGTAGTTGTGCTTGGAGAATCTTCTATTTCAAGATATTCCACCTTTCTTGGACTCCTTTTCCCTTAAGAGTGAGTTGCTTTGGTATTTGCTTAACACACTTCTGAGTTTGCCAAAGTTGGCTTTTTTGAAGTCCAGAATACACATTTGGCAGCAGCTAACCTTTGTCTCCTGTATAATTAAGAATTCAGGTACTGCATGATCTCTTTCCCCCAGAGTTTCCATGGTTGTTATTTTGCCCACCAGGCCATCCCTGTTAGCATTAAATTGAGGATAGCTGATGCTCTTGTTCCTTCCTCTACCTTCTGCCTGGAGGAAGTTGTTGGCAACACATGGCAGGAATCTCTTGAAGGGGCCATGTTGGGCAGAAATTGTCTCCCAGCATATGTTAGAGAAGTCCCCCATGATGACTTCCTCATTCTTCTTGGAAATGCTAGCAAGTTGCTTTTCAAAGGTTTCATCCTTGTCCTCGTTTTGACTGGGTGGGTGGTAATAGACACCAATAACTGTGTTTCTCTTATTTTTTGCTCCCTTTAAATTAAGCCAGATGCTTTCAATGGAACTACTAAGTTCCTCTTCTTGTATTTCTGTGCAGATATATGGCATTACACAGGGTTCCATTTTATCCCCCATGCACTTTAACTTCTACAAGAAACCACTGGGAGGGGTCATCCAAGGTTTTGGCTGCAGAGTCATCATGTGATGACACCCAGCTTTATCTCCCTTTTACATCTCGTCCAGATGAGGCACTGTTGGACCTTAATTGGTGTCTGACTGGGGTATTGGGTCAAATTTAGGCTTAACCCAGACAAGACAGAGGTCCTGTTGGTAGGTGATTTGGCCTTCCAGGCAAGTGATTTTTGCCCTGTTCTGGATGGGGTTGCACTTCCTGGAAAGGACAGGCTATGTAGCCTGGGAGTGCTCCTCAACCCTGACCTGTTCCTGGAGTACCAGGTGTTGGCAATGGAAAGGAGCTCTTTCGTTCAGCTTCAGCTGATACGTCAGCTGTGCCTTTACCTGGATGAGCAGTGCCTGGCAATGGTGACCCATTCTCTGGTAACTTCCCATTTGGACTGTTGGAATGCGCTCTATGTGGAGCTGCCCTTAAAGACAGTCTGGATATTTCAGTTGGTCTGGAATAAAGCTGCCAGGTTATTAATGTGGATTGGCAGATACTCCCATATCACGGCAGTCCTATAGCATCTACACTGGCTGCCAATTGAAGTCTGGGCCCAATTTAAGGTGCTGGTAATGACCTATAAAGCCCTAAATGGCTTGGGTCCTGGATACCTGAAGGAGCACCTTCTTCTCTATGTGTCTGCCCACCCCCTTGACATCTGAGGCAGAGGTCCTTCTCCAGGAGCCCTCTTTGAAGGAAATTAGGAGGGTAGCTACCTGGAGAAGGGCCTTTTTGGTGGTGGCACCCTGACTTTGGAACATTCTCCCAGGGAGGTTCATCTGGCGCAATCACTTTATTCTTTTTGGCATCAGGTGAAATCCTTTTAATTTTCCCAACATTTTAACATTCAATTGGTTTTATCTTTGAGTTTATCAATGGTCAGATGCAGTGTGTTGTTTCTTGGTACCTTGTTGTTTTTTGTTTTTTTGTAAGCTGTCCAGAGATTCTGGTATTGGATGGCATATAAAAACTTTAAATAAATGAATAAATGTCTCTGTCACATATAGTACAACTCCACCTTCCTTTTTGTCCTTTGTATTTTTCTTGAGCAGGTTGTATCCATCAATAGTAGAATTCCAGTCATGTGAGTCATCCCACCATGTTTCAAGAATCCCTCCCTCACTGAATGTATGAAGGGGAGAGTCAGATTATTCTTGCTGCACTCCTTGAACTCCCTCCATACATTTACTTGAAGATCTGAGCAGAGCCTGTGCACCTTAAGTCTTTCCTTCTGTTGGGTACCCATTTGCACAGCCTAAACAACATGGTTGTGCATGAATGATTCAGAACAGCTGCTGGACATGTTAGTCAGGATCAGGGGCAGCACACATGGTCCTTTTCCACTTCTTCAACAAACAAACAGCTTCTGTTGCATCTGGTTTGGCCTGTCGGGGCATTATGTTCAGGGGGGAACTCTCAGCTCAGTACAAGTTCAGCACTCTCATTTTTCTGTCCATCTCACTGCACAGTGGAAGTAACATGACTGCTCTATCATATATTTATTGAGCATTTCTGACCTCCCACATCTGTCCTCAGAAAGAATTGGGGACAGCAGATTTAATCAGGTGACCAATGAGATGCTTGTATTTAATTAAATGCATTTAATGTAGATGCCCATTAATCTATGCATCTTGCAAAGATCCTGCATCAAGCTGCACAAATACCTTGTAAATATTTAGATTCTTCTGATAAGCCACAAGTTCCATAAATATTAAAAAGCATGTATAATATTAAGAAGTAGACCTACTTCACTTGATCAGAACAACTCACCACAGTTTAATCTCTTGGGTAGTCTGGTTTGAATGCTAACACAAAGATTAGACCCATTTATTTATAGCACATTAATTTATCCTGACAGATTGTGGCCTTCACTGAATGTTTCACTGATATCTGAACTAGTTATTCTTAAACTAATATGGACCATGAGTGGATCCCTTTCCCACTTAATAGTCAACAAAAGCAACATATGCTTCAGATACGAGTGCTCTAAAGGAAGAATGACTTCTTATGTGTTACATTCATCATATCTTCTGCGTATGTCAAAAATGAGAAAAACGGCCATGAGATATTTTGGGAAGTGAACTAAAACTGGAAAACACTTCAGAGTTGAATACTCTAAGACAATAGAAACTGTGGAAGAAAGTACAGATGGGGCTTAGACTCATGTATCCTGTGGGTAACACATAAGAAAATGTGTTGGGCAGCAGTGCTAACAAGGATCTGAAGTAAAGGTATTATTCCCAAATCATAGCTAGCAATTATGCAAAAAATAATAGTTAATATGCTGAGTTTAAGTTCCATTCTTTGTAAAGCATCAGATGAGCAGTCCATTTAAATTATATAAATATATGCCACAAAACAGAGAAACCTCAGGAAACCTGTACTCATTTTGATTTTCTACTCCTTTTGATATACACTCAGATATGTTCCTTGGGTAGAATCATAGGATCATAGAATGATAGAGCTGGAAGGGGCATGGCTGCCCAGTTTCTTTTTGGATGCCTCTAGTGTGGGAGAGCCCACCACCTCCCTAGGCAGCTGGTTCCACTGTCATATTGCTCTGATAGTGAGGGAGGAAGCTTTTCCTGATATCTAGCCTGATTTTGGATTGTCACAACTGTCTGGCACCCTGGTATCAGCAAGAAAAGATCCTGACCTTCCTCTTTGTGTCAGCCCTTGAGATACTTATAGAGGGATATCATGTCCCGCCTCAATCTTCTCTTCCCAAGGCTGAACATGCCCATTTCTCAGTTTCTCCTCATAGGGCAATGTTTCCAAACTGTGGATCATTTTTGTTGCCTTCCTCTGGACCCTTTCTAATTTTCCTGCATCTTTCTTACATTTTGGTGCCCAGAATAGGACACAAGTATTCCAGATGAGGTCTGACTAGTGAGGAGTATAGAAGAACTACTACTTCTCATGATTTGGAAGTAATACTTCTGTTAATGCACCCCAAAATAGCATTTGCCTTTAGGGTGGCTGCATTGCATTGTTGGTTCATGTTCAGCCTCTTGTCCACAATTACTTTGAGATCTTTTTCTTGTTCAGTTCTGTTGAGCCACGTATTCCCCATCTTGCACTGATGCCTTTGGCTTCTTTTTCCTAGGTGGAGGAATTGGCGCTTGTCCCTATTGAATCTAATTCTTTTGCATTCAGCCCAGTGTTCAAGTTTAGCAAGATTGCCCTGGACCGTCATTCTGTCTTCTAGGGTATTTGTTTGCTATTCCACCGAGTTTTGTGTCATCTGCAAATTTGATTATCTTTCCTTGTACTTCTTACTCTAAACCATTAATAAATGGATTAGGTAAGATATTGCTCTCCTTTAAAAGAAATCATGCTCCTGAAACCATTCTTAAAAGCGTAATTTTTGAAACGTGAGTTCATATTTGTTTATCACCTATGCTGTTTTATCACATTTGATATTCATGTAAGGATTCCTTAAAATTCATTAGAAGTAACAATTGAAAGTGGGGAAAAACTTGCCTGATATCAGAAACCTTAAAAGTATTTGTGTGTTCATCTTTGCTTTGGTCTCAAAATGAAAATACAGCCCTAGGAAATAGAATGGGATATGCTCACTGCTTATCCTTGCTTAAGCTAAAAACAGAAATCCCATCTCATAAATTCTCTTGTAAAGAACAGATTGAGCACTGGAGAAAAAAATGTGAACATGTATACAAACATGCACTAGTTTTGTGTTGTTGCCAATGTTGCAAGAAATAGATGTGTGCAAGAAAGAAAGCCAGTGTGCTTGTTCCTGTAATTGTAGTGCTTCTGCTTGGAGTAACTGACTTCTCCAGTCAATCATTACACCCTTACAGTCTGTTCTTTATTAACTGATGATAATATACAATTACTAGGTTAGCTTTGCTGCTAATTTTACTGGAAATGTTTATTCCACTAATGTAAATAAAAGAACTATGGGTAAATCTCTGTAATATCAGCTTGACAACTTGACCTCTCCAGGTTATTCATTTCACTGGTTTGTTCTCATCATTGCTATTGCATTACATATCTGTCCTTTCATATCTGTTATAGCCATGTTGGAACAAGGGCCAAATCATAGCACCAGAATCATTTTACACTCATACACAAATGCATATATTCTAGATAATTGCAAAATGGCTTCGTGGTCAAGGTGGTGAGGCAGCTCATGCATTTTGTTCAACAATATGTCTCAACATGTGTGATAGCCCTGAATCTCTCCCCTAGCTTGTAGCTTATATAATGCTTCTGAGAACAATATTGTATAGGGGCTGGAGATTTTGTAGGAAATTATGTTTTAGTAGGGCAGGGAACATGGCCATGTTTTCAAGGAGTTATATTCAATCATGAAAAGAGAACCCAGGATTATTAGTGCAGACTATTTCCTGAGCTTTCTGTTAGAAAATACCACAGCAAACTAGTTATTTTTCTTCCTAAATTGTAAAATTTTAATTTAATTTAATTTAAATTGTAAAATTGTAAAAATGCCTAAATTGTAGCTTGGATACTAACAGCTATAAATGTGTTGGTTGGGGAATGTTCTCATTCTCTGTGTTTATTCAAGAACATGCCACTTACACCTTTTCCTACTTTCCGTGGTGGGACCGTACAGCCTTTTCAAGCAACTATCTGTTAAGCCAGGAGAATCCTGATGAATTGCACATCTTAAAATAGAACCAAATGATGTAGCAACAGTAGGGAGAGCAGTGAGCTGTAAATCTGAGCAGAAAAACACTGGAAAAATAAATGCTGTAGTCTCCCCCCATCCCACCCCCAGCTATTTGTTTAATGTAAGTGGGCCAGAAGCAGGATACTGAGTCAAAGACACAAAGAATGTGTGTCTCCTACCACCCACTCACACATAATTTCCACTCTGCATTGATGAGACCCCACTAGCCTTTACATTTGCAGAGCTAGAGATTAAATGTAGATGACTCTGCAACCACAAAATGTAAAGGAACCAAACTGGGAAGGTTACTGATTGGCACTTAGAGTATATGTTCCCTTTAATATTGGGAAAGCCAGGACCATTCTCTGAATCCTTTTTAAAATTATTTGCTCACACTGGAGAGGGGAGCTGCTAATTTTGTCATAGAAGCAGCACAGGAGGTTGTCAAAGCATTCAATTCTACCCTCCTCTTCCTCTTCCTCCCCCTGTTACATGCACACACACATACACAGTGGGCAGGTTCACATGGCAGGAGAAGCCATGGTAATACAGTGATACCATTATAGATCTGTTTTGTCATCCAGTTCCTGCATGGTAGCATTAGTTTTTTGGAACTATGGAGAGAATCAGTGGTCTATCTAAGATTTCCACATTTCACCATGACTTCTCCTAAAATGCTCACTTCTAGTTTTTGAACTCTGCTGCCCTCAGTGCCCTTGCAGTGGATGTATCATTGCTTCCTTTATGCCTATTGGCCAAGCAAAGTTTCATGAGCTGTGTTTCTCCCTCTGACCAGACCAGCCTCAAACTGTTCCTTGCTTAATAATCCTCATTGTTTCTACATATAAATCATCCAGCTATATCCCTGAGAATAACACAAAGTGGTTAGTTGACCTCAGTCTAGTGATCACTCCCCAAAACTTCCCTTATGAGTGCACTTGTGTTCCAACGCTTGAGGAGGAGCTCTGTGAAAGTGTGTACGCCTCCACTCTACATGTTTTATATCCAATTGTGCTTCTTGCTTCTGCTGCCACCTAGCCATGGGACTCAGCTTGGTAATACCCATTTGCACTCTCTCTCCATACAGTGGTCCCTCCTGCTGATTATCTCCTTCCTGTTCCCATGTTCTAGCAGCACCTCCTCCATGTCCCGGCTAGCTCTAATCTCATCTAATTCCATGCCCTCTGGTTCGTTCCCAATACTTTAGAAACATAGAAACAGAGCAAGTCAGAAGGGGTCTCCCGGGCCATCTAGTCTGACCCCCAGCTCCAGCCAACTCTGCTCACAACATGCCTACCATGTGCATGTCTAGCCTATCCTTGAACACGCTCACATGGTAGGCATGCCCAGTTTCTATGTTTCTAATACGTTTGTTGTACAAATAAAATGTTATGTGGTTTATTATTAACTCAGAGTCATGTTTGATTATCAGTTTGATTAATTCAAAGGCTCTTTGATTATCAGTGTCTCATCCTCAGAATCATATAGTCCAACAAAAGAGCCCTATAACCTGTGGCACAATACTGTGGGAGAAGTCAAGTAATAAGATTGAAATTAAATTCCTGGTAGCAGCTTTACATACTGAGAGAAAGAGAGGGAAATAGCAAGTTAAAGACATACCACATCCGAACAAAATATAAGAGCAGTTTCATGACAAGCCCCCTGTTGCTCAAACCCAACAAAATATTCAGGTTCTTCTGAATCTGAATTGGCAAAAAACAGCATGACTGGGTGTCCCACGGCTACACTTGCCAAAGTCTGCCATCAGGCTTTCTCACAACTCAATGTATCCCTGTTTCCTTGTAGACAGTGCAAAAATATATGGAGTAAAAAAGGGGGCACACTTTTTTCATTAATTAGAAATATCCATAAGGTTTGGGGGTGCTGGAAACTGCCACAAACAAGCAGGTTTACTTGGGGGGAGGGCAAACCCATCTCAGGGCCATGATGGACCCATCAGGAGGCAGCTGCTGTGATCCACGGACAAGAATAGGGAAAGGATGGATATTTTCCTCTCAGGTATTGCCTCTCAGGACGGAGGTATTGCCTCTCAGGCAGTGTGCAAGCTGTGCTGTTCAGGTAACTACATGATCATCTGGCTGGAAAGTTCAGACAAAAAACACACACCATGGAAACAGTGCACAGTTGTTTGCCATGTTGTGTGAACCCAGCAACTGTATGCAGTGCTGTGTAACAGCCAGCCCATATTCAGATAATAGCTTTCCATCTTGGCTCCCCAAAATTCACAGTCTTGTGGGCAGACCAAGTATAATTTTGCATGTTCACCTTGTGATTGCAGTTAAGATGTCAGTTGGGAAATCTTTAATAACTGAAACTGTTTTAGAATATTTGAGTCTGTGATGGCCTGAACTTTTCATGTAGCCTGTAAAATGCATGCCACAGATTGGAAAAAAAGAGAAAAATGCACGTAAGTAGAGATAATGAGGTTGCACTAAGGGTGGTGGGAGGCACAGCTGAGGTTCTTCCTCACAAAGGGAAGAGTGAAGATGAAGTACCTTCTTTTGTGAATGATCTTTTCCACAGCATCAGTTGCTCTCAAGAATAATAAAGGAGAATACATAGCTAGAACAATGAGAATGTAATTGTTTAAAACAAAAAAAAGTTTTCTCTTTGTGGGTATCCATGTCTCTGTGCCTCTCTGTACATAGAAATACAGATGTCCACTTTCTTTCCTTTTCTGTTCCAGGGAGCTTTTTGAATGTTCAGGTCTTTTCTTTCATGTTCCATTTAATTAGATTATGGATGACAAAGCTTTTGTTCCAGCAATTCGTAGGCAGAAGCAACTTTGTATGACTCATCTCTGAATGCACAGAAAGCTACTACCTTAATCATGACCCACTTAGACTTGGTGTTAAATTGGCTTGGAATCCTTGATCTCAATGTGTCTTAGTTGGCTTAAATAGTCTAGAAGTTTGCTACATCACAGGCTCCCCTAACCATTGAGAATGGAGGTATTTATCAAGGAAGGGGAAAATGGCATTTGTCAGAATCTAAGATGTGTCCTTTTCATTGCATGGTCTCCCCTCCATTTTTCCCTCAAGCTTGTGAAATTTTGGAGCCATTCTCTACAGTGGGCTTAAGAACCATGAGCTGCAAAATTATTATCCAGAGATGAGTATCTTGGAATGGGTTGATGTTTGGGAGATCATCAGCCATTAGAGGTTTCATGGATATCTACAGATAAATTGGTGGCAGAAGCTTTAAACATTGTCATAGGGGACATTAGCAACTGAGCTTCTCTGTGTTGCTGTTGTTGTGTCATATGTGAGTGCTGGCTGTGGTCTGGTTCACATTAAGCCATGATGTGGGTTATTGAAATCTGGCTTCTCTATTTTGTACCCATCCCTGCAAACAAACCATGGTTTATTATGCAGCTTTACAACAGAAGAAGAGGACATGCTTTTTTTGACCTATGAAATTTGACTTCTTCATATCATGACAGATCTTGAAGCCTGAACCCAGATTGCTTCAAGGCTGCCTGCCTGGAAAGAGAGGTACTTGATGATGAAAGAGATCTAACTGCTGTCAAAAGGGTCAGAAAAGAAGCCAGAAATAGAGATTTTGCCCTCACTCTGTTTGCTTAGTGACGACAGTTCATAGCTAAAGAAAAAATGCATGTTAATAAAAACCATGGTTTACTGTGAATGCAGCCAATGTGGGAGAGAAATCAGAAGAGAAATTGAAACAACAGGTAGGATTTTCATCATGGTAAAAGATGACATGAACAACCCGTGATGTTTATTACTGCAGCTTATTTAGCAATGGCTTGCAGGTGCTGACTGTAAATCCATATTCCCCCCTCAAGGTTTGTGTGGATTCCTAACTGTCCCTGATCCCACTTTTAAGCAGAAATGTACCTTATTCCTATTTGTGACGGAAACTGGCATTTTGTATTGAAATGCTTAACATTTTAAAATCTATCTGTATATGACACCTATAACATGTCTAAAAGATTTAAATATTAAAACCTATGAAAAATCTTTTACATTTTATTTTTAAAGTTTAAATCTGTAGAATATATAAACTGGATGCACTAGGGTGGTCATTCATGGGTTCCTGAAGTGCTGCATCATGCACATCTGACTACCTACTTGTATGCAAGGTTTTTATTTGTAATGATCCACCTAACTGCTAGCTATTACTATGGGTTTTGTATTTTCAGAGATCAAATCATAGGAATCCCTCTGAAACAACAAGGCAGAGGACTGGAAGTAAAGGTCCCAACAGCACAGCTATCTCATCCTAGTCCAGGGACTGAGTTTCAGCTTCTGCCATCCCAGTAGGTGGCCATTTTCCTTGAATATCACAAAACACCATTGAAGGAATGCCTGTAAGGGATGGGAGAATTGAGCAGTGATGAAGTAGGACACTTGGGGTTTGATGTCTTTCATGCCCTTCAGAGCCAGGTCCCATGGTCCAAATATGGGCTGATATTCTCCAGCACAGGCTTTCATAGCTTGTGCTCCACCAGTCCACATACCATTTACCATCTAAATGTGTCAGCCCACTTGGTACTTGGTATACCTCCCCCTTTGCTGCCTACATGGAGCTATAAATGGAGCTTGTGGAGTACCTAGTAGGCTGATATGTCATGGAAGATCATAGGTGGAAGAGAGCTTGAGTAGTTGTTGGATAAATTTACACTGAACATGCTGGCTATTTACTTGGAAAACAACAAAATAACCTACTCATGAGTTCAGACAAGAATTCTACATTAACATGTATAAAAGTTTCTGTGCATGCACTATATTAAAGTACATCTTGGGAGCAGTACATTGTACAATGTGGCACGTCATCATAGATCACCACATTAGATATCCCACTTCCAGATGGTGGTGGTAGTGGAGCATAGAAGATATCACAACTTCTCTAAAATGTGGGATGCCATATATAAGACAGTAATAGGGTGGTTTCTGTTTAGAAATCCTCACTGAAGGTATGTCATTTAACCTTTATAGCTATTTTTTTTTTCACTTAGTCTGCTTGCATGATGTGATAGTTATTGCTGATTACTCATCTTCCTGGTGATGACAAGAAAACAGCAACTAGTGATGTACGCACTAGTTCTTTCAAGGGCTAAGGGAATAATCCTAAAGAGATGAGCATGCACCCCCAAACTCAGAGGCTTATGCTCACACTCATCTAATGCAGAACTGATGGAATGGTAAAGATAGTCTTTGCCTCCGCATTCCTTCCTCTATGCATTTTTGCTAGATAGATTTCCTGAGATAAAATTTTCCAATTTTTTGACACAATTTTATATTATGCATTTCTGGTTAAAACTGTAGAATTTAGAACAAAAATAAAAATGTTTCTTTCTTTATTTCTTTATTTAGGGGACTTCTATGCCGCCCCATTCGCTGAACCCTCGGGGTGGCTCACAACCATAAATAAAAAGAATCCAATAAAACAATATAAATTAACAATATAAATTAAGTCACCCTGGCCAAAGAATAATAATAATATTAACAATTAAAATAACGTTTGAATAAAAAGGTCTTCGCCTGGCTATGAAAAACAACGGACCAGGCGGACCTCTCTGGGGAGCGCATTCCATAGATTGGGCAGAATGTTGGCAGAATATGAGCTTTAACTACCACAATTATCTTTAATAATGATATTTTAATTTATCCTGTTTCTTAATTTTCTTCCTTATTTCATTATACATATATTTATAATTTCTATATGTCAATGGATTTATAATCTTTGTTAGTCAAATTCCCAAATATTTAAATATCTAGTGTGAAATGCAGAGTTGCCGTGGAAGGAGGATTGGCAATACCAAATTTAATAAAATATTATGAAGCCTTCCAAATGTCCCAAACTGTAAAGCTTATATAAATGAACAAGACTCCTGATTGGATTCAAATGGAGGGAGCAGAGGGAAAGCATATGGTTAATTATTATTTATATATACCTAAATAGTTGAAGAATAAAGAACAAATTCAAAACCCTTTTATCAAGGAAACTATATTAATATGTTGTAAATATATGAAACCCTAGTACCATCAGTATTTCCATTGTGTCCCTTTTTGCAGCATCCTAAATTTAAATCTCAAGAAATATTATGTACAATTTTAGAGGTTGGAAAGAAATAGGCATCTATAGAATTAGAGATTTATTTGTACATAGGAAATCAATTTCAGTTAGGCAGTTAAAAGAAAAGATTAGTCAAATAAAAAGTAATTGGTTGCAATTGATTCAAATAAGAGATTTTGCAAAAAAAACTATACATAACTTTAGGTCTTATTAGAACATTGAAAGTATTAGAAAATTATTAATAAATAAAGGAAATGGTATTGAAGACAATTCATAGATGGCCCTTATCCCCCTCAAAACTTCATAAAATAAATACGGAAATATCAGATATGTGTTGTCAACATTGTGGGGTAAAAGGGTTGCTTGAACATATGCGGATATCTTGCCCAAAAATGGAAGTATACTGGAAAGAGGTAATTAAATGGTTAAAAAAGTTAACACATCAAAAAATAATTTGTAATGAAACTCTCCTATTATTCTCCCTCTTTACAAATGGGAACTAGAATCTAAATAATTAAGAGCTAGTGCAGATCCTCATGGGAGCAGCAAGATTAGAAATTGTGCAGAATTGAAAAGAGGGACTTTCAAAGGGCTCTCCTTTCAAAGATATTTAGGAAAGATACAGGAAGTTGCACTAATGAAGAACTGCAGTACGTGGGCTAGAATCCTGAGAGGTGAAATAAAAATAGATAATTTCATTAAAATTTGGCACCTCTTACTGATGAATCTGGAATGAAATATTGAAATAAATAAGTTGGATAACCCACTAGTATATTGGTCTGCTGTTAAGTCCATAAATTTTTTATATTTGTATCTTTTTGTGGAATACATTTGGAACAGAGATGTAATTAAAGCTTCTATTTCTATTGTTATGTAGAAAATATACATGCTGTAGGATGATTATACGTGTTTGTTGTTATTAAGGATTGTAAAAAATATATTTTTTAAAATTGCTAGACAGACAGTTTTGGCCCAGTTTGGAAAGGAAGAAGACTGCAGCACATCAGGTTATCTCTTATCCTGGCTGCTCCAAACTTTTCCCTCCCTGACTCCAAAATGCTCCCTTTACGTCATCTCCAAAATTGCTTGACTTACCAAAGAGAGAAACCAGAGTGGTTCTTTCCTCATTAACAGTGAGACATTGGGGGAAGTGACATCTAAACTATGAGATTGGAGTGCTTTGTTGGAGCTAAGACTTCAAACTATCCTGTGGCCCCTGGGACAATGTCTAGCTCCTTTCCTTCCCTAAACCAATCAACTGAGTTCATGCTTAGGAATTGTGTTGTTTAGATGCAAATTCTACACACAAGCAATTCTGAACTTAAACAAATTCGTAACATACTTACACAGCATCGTACGAAAATCAGCACTGAAAATGGATGAGTTTTCACCAATGCACTAACTGATTATAGATTTGACATCATGACTTGCCTCAAGTGATAAAGGGTGTGTTTTTTAAGGCTGGTAGGGCAGAGAGGAATAATCTAATTACTATCTAATAATAAGTAGCTAATGTGCATTTAGTCACAACTCTAGCCAACTCATATGTGGTGTCACATGGAAGAGGGTTGTGACCTATTCTCCCCTGTGGTAGAGGACAGGACTCAATCCACTATGGCAAAGCTCAGGGAAGCAGGTTTCAGGTCAGATGTGAGGAAGTACTTCCTGATGTTTAGGACCCTAGTATATGGAATGGGCTTCCATGGGAGGTGGTGGAGGCCCCATCAGTGAGAGCATTCAAAGAAAGATTGGACACCCACATGTTGCGTATTACACGAGCAAAGTTGACTGAAGCCAGGGCTCAGACTGGGAGACCCCTTCTGGCTCACTATGTTTCCATGTATATAGTAAATGCTTGCTGAGAGCATTTTACTCTTGTTATGTCTCTCTTTAACTGTAGATTGTGGAAACACTGTTTATTTGTTTGTTTTACTCTTCAACAGACAACCCCTTGTTAAAAAAAAAAAAAAAAGGAAGGAAGGGCAAAGCAGGCCTTTTGTTGTTGTTAGTCGCGAAGTCGTGTCCAACCCATCGCGACCCCATGGACAACATTCCTCCAGGCCTTTTGAGACTTCCACCAAAAGTTAAAAATTTAAAAAATGATAAAAATAAGGTTGTAGTGCTTTGACACTCATAAAAAGAATTTCTGTTCTTGTTGACAATTGCCACTATTAAAGAAAGTCAGAAAAAAGCAAGGCTACCCTGGCCCGACACCCTCTTGGCAATTGTATTAGGATGGTAAACAACTATTTCTTAGTATCAGGGAATGTGCTGGCAAATACACTGCAGGACGCATATTAATGGCCTAATTTGTCCAGCAATAATGTGACCATTCCAGGTTATTACTTTGGCAGCATTGTTTCAGGCGCTTAGCACATGGCCCACTCCTTGTAGTAGTCACAGTCAGGGCACTCACAGTGAGTTTACAATGCAACCGAGCCACTCCAAAGTGTTAATTGCTTAATAAATGTAACCAAATGTCTTCGGTGCTTGACTGAGCCTAATTGCTTTTCAGTGTCATAGTGCAATAATGGGTGAGGATGCAATAATTACTTAAGGGATGAATTGGTTGCTGAAAAGGTAGTCAGGAATGCCAGGCAGAAGTATGCTTTTTTAATGCAGAGTTACATACAACAAAGAATTAGATAGTTGAAACAGGTACCTGGGTTAAATGGTTTGCGTGGCATGCATGGTCTTAGCAGAAATGGCCTTATTAGAGCACTGCATGTTTGAAGGAAGGAAGGAAGGAAGGAAGGAAGGAAGGAAGGAAGGTTGGTTTTACTGTTCTCTTTGATATTATTTATTGTTGTTTCAATGGTCAGTGACTCTAGGACTTGAACCAGAAACTTCATATTTGGCACACTTATTGGAGAATACCTATCTACAGTGTAAACAGAAGTATGAATTTTAGTTCCAATTCAAAATTCAAGCTGTAGTTTTTCAAGCTGTGATCAAACTACGATGTAGGAGTCAATGAATTCTCCTTTGTTATGCAGTACTGGCCAGTTTCCAAATCAATGGCATATTTTGAATGATTTCTTAGGGAAATTGCCAGAAGGGTAAATGCGAAATAAAGTGAACAGTCCAACTGTAATTTCACTGTTAACATTATACTCAGATCTGGAGTAACACACATGCACATCTGAAAATGAGCACACTGCATACTATAAACAAGCAATCTTCAGATGTACCTGAATATATGTGCATTGAGATTCTCCCCCCACCCCCTGCTGTGGAACAAACTATAAGGGGTGGCCATGAAATTTGTGATCAGTGGAAATTAAAAGAGACTTACTCCCTAATGGGCTTGTGAAGGATTGCAGACTGAAAGAGGCACAGCAGGATCCCTGGATCTCTTGGCTTGGTTTCTGTGTTTTCAGCTAATGTGGTTGACCAAAGTCTGAAAGAGAGGTCGTAAAGTGCCATACAGTGCCAAAGAAAGTCCTAAAGTGCTGAGATAAGAGTGAACAAAATTGGGGAAAAGAAATATATATACTTTGTTTGTGTTTAGTTTGAGTAACTAGTGTATTTGAGCTTACTTTGCAGCTTGCTGCCTACCACTGCTGCTGAAGGGTCCCTTCCTTGTTATCCTATGGTGTATTGTGTAGGGTTTACTGTCATCGGTGGTTTCAGGCATTTGCTGGGGGGCTTGGAACGGATCCACATGGATACAGGGTCCTGCTATATTTATGAATTGTGCAGCATCATGAGCAGTTTGTAAATGCTCTGGTATCTTGGACTGTTGGCCTGGACCTCTCCTAGTGATCCATCGCATACTCCGAATCATTTCAGCATGAAGGAAATAAAGCTATGCAATGTTAATTTCTTTCCTTGGCAAGCAAAGCCTAACCTTCTTCTGCCCTTGCCCAGTACGTGTATTTCTTCCTAGAACCCTACCAATACCCCACTCCTGGAAATTCATCCTATACCACCACTTTCTCTAGTTACTTTCCTCTGGGGCTCCCACCTGGAAGTGTTTGGATCAGATCTAGACTTGGGATAGCTACAGTTGTTATGCTATGCTGAGAGGTAGGTAGGGGCTGACATGTATGCATTTATTTTATTACATCTGTATGTTCCTTTCCTTGCCTATCTTTTCTTGCATATCTGTAGTCTCTCACCTAGCCTAGTGACAAGACTTACTTGGTTTCATTGAGCTTGTTGTATGATGCGAGCATACCCCTGGGATTGCTTACAAAAGGGGTAGAATCTAGAAGAGGCCAGACAGACCATGAGGGAGATATTTTATGGATCCTAAAGTACTTTTAGTTGGCAAAGGCTGGTTTAAACAAACAGCTCAACGTGTAGTTAATACATTTCTGTGCCATTGTATTCGTATTATGCTACCCCTATGATTGAATCCTTCAATGAAACGTGTGTGTGCATGTGCGCATGCACTCAGTTGTGGAATGTGACACTGTCCCTCCTACATGCTTCTGCCACAAGAGTTATTTGTGCAGATCAGTGTATTGTGTTAATTACCCACTTTGACAGAACAGCATTAGCAGTAATTTAGCTTAAAAGTTACCAAGCAGCATGGTGTAGTTCGAGTGCTGGACTGCGATTTAGGAGAGCTAAGTTCAAGTCCCCACTTGACCATGGGGCTTACACAGGACACCTTGGGGCTAATTACTGACTCTAAAATATGAGATGTAAGTATAATAAATATGAGAACTAGGTGGGGTGGATTACTGAGGTCTTTCCCAGTGGGGTGCTGATTGCTGGGGAAAGTTCTTACAGTTTGCCCCATTGACACGGCCATGACATTTACACAAGCATGCTATAACTGTCTGCAGTGATGCCTGGCAGAAACTGCCCTCACGCGGCTGGGAGACAGTGTGCAAAGAACTGGAGCCCAGTGTTTCAAAATAACACGAGAACCAAAATTACTTTGAGCACAAATGTGTATACCTTAAACTTAATCCACTGATTAGAATTAATTGTTGATTAAAATGGATTTCTGATGGTTAATCTATTCACTCTTTAGCTGAAGAGCTTACTAATTAAGAGAACAATCTTAGGCATGTAAGACCGTTGTTTGTTTGCTTTTCCTGATAGCCAGTGTAGCATAATACTTAGTGTTGCAGGAGGACTTGAGAGATCTGGCTTCTGGTCCCCACATGAACATGAAGCTCCCTGTGTGACTTTGGCTAATTACTGACTCTCAGCCCACCCAACTGCACAAGGTTTATTTATGGATAAAATAGAAACGAAGACTATGTAAGTTGCCTTGGGTTTATTGTGGAAAACAGTGGGAGACAAAGCATGCATGCATGTAAGCAAGCAAGCAAGCAAAAGAGAATATAGTGCAACTTCATCATTAGCACTATATGTATAAGCTGCTACCATTCCATTTCTTTCATTATATCCATTATCAAATCCACTGTTATCAAGACCTTTTTTAAACAACTGGTACTAGCTTTCCTCAGCTCTTTCCTGATTGGTCATGCCCTTCCCGCTGAATTATAGTTTAACTGACTGAACATTAAAAACAGAGGGAACACTTATCTAAAGCATACAAAATGTAATGAAAAACTGGTATCACATCATCTTGGTTAAGGTCAACATTCTGCATTGGTTGTGAAATGAAAATATAGCGCCAACTAACAATGAATGCATAATGTATCTGAAATACATATATCCTAACAGTTCCAAATTTCCTCATTTTTCAGATATAGTTCTGTGCAGATAACATCCATTTTTGAAAAAGCTCACTCCCAACCACCATCTCAACCATAATGTTAAGGAAAGTCCTGAATATAGAAATGTGAATTTGTAAGACCAAGTCATTGACATGAAGTTAGGGAGCAGGTGAAGGAACATGCTAAGAGTAGAATAAATAACTTCTTTTCTTCTGCTTAGATTTACTTAGTTGGAAGAAGGAAAGCAACAAAATGTGCTTAATTTTCTTACTCTGTTGCTGTAAAAGATGACCTGCATTATAAAGTGTGAAAATTGCTGTCTTTGAAACATGTTGATAGTGTTGTGATAAAAAGCTAATTTATTATTCTTTAGAGCAAATTTCCTAAAATTGAAGGCATTGTATGAATACATTTTTAAATTATTGGCAGGAAGTTTAAATCCGACTGGTTCAGTTAGTCTGAAGTTACTGTTGGCACACAGGCAGTACCAGGCATGTGCATGAGTGGGGACGGGCACCCGTTCGCAGACATGTCAAGTCTCTTTCTTAATGCATTGAATCACTCCAGTGTCCCTTCCTCCCAATGAACTGCCCCATTACATTTTTCCTGGTGCCATTACTGCTACCAGAAACTAGTGTTACTTTTTTGGAATGAGCAGAGCTATACTACTCCTACCTGTTTGTAGTTTCTCTCTCAAAAAATAAATTTCCCTCTCCCTTTCCTTCTAATGCATACCATTTTTCTTTCTTTTTTTAAAAAAGGGCTCCTTGAAATTTAATTACCTCCCAGTGCTATAAATCAACAACTGTGCATTGACTTAGACCATCTTTCCTTTGTATGATCTGCATGACCCAGCTGCATTGAATAAAGCATAGAGAGTTCACTTAGAAACATTAGAATGGTCCACGTTCACAATTTTGTATTGTTATACTCAGTAAACTATGGTATGAAAAAACAGGCAATTGAAAACCATTGAGTATGCACACACTAATGTGAATTGTTGAAGGCTTTATCTAGTCAAGTGCACTCTTGATCTAAATGCTTATATTATTGTGGCAATGATGTTATTTCAGTTATGAGTTCAGGGTTACGCTGAAATATTCTCTGGTCTTGTGACAATTGGACAGGATGTATGTGGTGCTTGCCTTGCTTCCCATTGCACGTGTCAGATACGCAGGCATAATAAACTACATGAAATTTCCTCTGCTAAAGAAAAAAGCAACTCAAGACCTTTAACTTCAAACTGCCACTCACGCCTCAAGCATGGGTTTTCTTGGCTGACTTTTGAAGAAAACAAAGCATCTCATTATATGGGTCAGAAAGAACTTGCTCCTTCATGTTAGACAAGTTAGAGGCAGTAGGGAATTGGAGGTGTGCTTTCCAAGGGCGCCTTGTTTGATCAGAATTTGCACAGAAAATTCTTGTCACACATTTCTGGTGGGATTCCTGAAACTTCTCTTTCCTTTTCTAGCATGCATTTCACTAGAATACTTCTACAATACTACTTTAAACCTATGCCACTGCTGTGGCTCCCTCTCTTAACTGAAGTGGGCAAGTGTAGGAACAAACTTGTGAACAATCCCTAGACTCATTTGAGCCACTGTCCAACAATTTAGGATTCCTTGGTTCAGACCCAGAATAGTTAGACAGATTTAAAACTGGTAAGAGGCAGCTCCCCTAATACATAATGTATACAAGAATTACCCCACCCCCAATACAATTCAGAAAGAAATTGAGGTGTTTGTTCTGAATGGAATATGCTGACATCCTGTTTAGAGAGAGAAGAGGTTTTTAGAAGGTTACTTCATTTTAGCAAACATGAATGACTTGAAGGTAAGAATTCCATTTTAACCATGGTTTCAGTCCAGGCAGGTGCTACTAGGTTGGCAGAATTTACTATAAGGCATATTGATCCAAGAGCAGGAAGTTCGGAGATGCTCCAGCTTACAAGATTTCACAACTGCTAACAATTGAAGACAGCAAATTGCAGTGGTAATGGAAGATGAATGAATAATGTTTATCTTGCTTCTGGAGGGGGTGCTGTTTGATTAGGAGGTAACTGTATTTCCTAATGTAGCTTGTCAAAACCCCAAGATTATTATGATGTAGGAATGCATAGGAAACACTCCTCACCCCCTGCCCCTGTATTTACAAACTAGTCATAGCAATTTTATTGCTCATAATTAACACGTTGGAATACAGAAGTGGACAGGAAGAAGTGTTTAGGTGACTTACAAAGCTCTTAGCAACAGATGGTAGGAAAAGGGGAACATATTGCAGTAAGGCACACATTTACCTAGAAGTAAACCCCATGGAACTCAGTGGAACTTATCTCTGAGTAGACATATAAGATTACAGTGGAACACAGGCTATGCTGCTTCTAACAGAGTGGGACTTATAATTGTTTCTCTGGCAAAGACCAAGAACCTGAATGGCAGCTGATTACCGAAAACTTGCCTTTATATATGCTGAAAAAAATATTTTCAATCCTTTTGACTTATCTCCATATAAAATATGGCAAATTGTTTACTGGGGCCTGCTGGTTGGCAGTAGGAATTATTGTGCAAGGAATTGTAATATATGATATTAATTACTCTATTAATTACTTTTTTTGGTTAAGTTTCACCTGCCTGAATCAGGCCAGATTGTATTTTTATTTTTTATGAGAAACAGGCACTGTTTATTAGCACTGAAGCTTCACATATTAAGCTAAATAGCTTATTTTTTAATTAGCTGGAGATTTCTTATGTACACAAGTGAACAAACATCTCAAGAGCTTTAGCTACATTATATTTTGTTTTTCTTTTGGTAATGACAGGCAAAGACAGTGTACCACTTAAGAAATGTCTGGCATTCCCACCATCTGGGTCTCAAGCAGCAGATGCCACCCCGGCGGTGGAGTCAAGACCTTTCCTCAGGGGAGGGAAGGGGGGATGTTTCATAGAATCGTAGAATTGTAGAGTTGGGAAAGGGTCAAGAAGCCCATCAGGTCCAGTCCTCTACTTGGGCAGGACACCAGTTTACACCATCCTACTCAGATGGCTGTCCAGTTTCTTTTTGAATGGCTCTAGTGTGGGAGAGCCCATCTAGTGTGGCTCTAGTGTGGGAGAGCCCATCAATGGCTCTAGTGTGGGAGAGCCCATCACCTCTCTAGGCAACTGTCATACCGCTCTGACAGTGAGGAAGCTTTTCCTGATGACCAGTCTGAATTGATCATTTTGTGTCATACACTCTGGCATCAGCGAGAAGAGATCTGGTCCTTCCTCTTTGTGATGATTTTTCTAATATCTTCATATGGGCAGATGTTCCTCCCCCCAATCTCAAAGAAAACATTACTCTGATTTATACTGTTTTGTAACCCATTAAGCTTTAATAAAAGCTTTGAAGTCTTACTTGAATCTGCTGGAGAAGAAAAATGGGAGGGAGACCTGTTCACAACGATACACACCAATCCCCAGACCAGAGTATATACACACCAGGGAAACTCTAGACCATACACAAAAACACTGGACTAGACTATAGCAATCATACACATCCACTCTACCATGGACTATAGCCACAGCCTCAGAGAGACCATGTACACACATACTCACCAGGCTAAACTGCATCTACACACACACACACACACACACACACACACACACACAACCTAGACCATACACACAATCCCCGAATAAAACATACTAACCTATATACATGCACAAAGTCCCCCAGAGAGTAAATAACAGCATATCTGTAATAGGGAGGAGAAGGGTGCTGCTGCTGAAGCTGCTCTGACCAGCTAGCTCCTCAAGGAAAGGCAGACTATGCTTGCACTGGCTGCTGGGATACTCCACCATGTCCAAAAGTCCTCCTCCCTTGATAAGGAAAGGGGTCATCTCTTATTAGACTGCTCAGGCTACCAGCTACCAACTTGAGTGCAGTGATATTTTGCTGCACCTCTGCTCTGAGGTCAAGGGTTGAAGGTTAGGGTGCCAGCAGGCTCAGACCCTTTCACAGCGATGCTCTGAGCTTGGTGTCATGACCTGATCCTTTCTCTCCTTCCCTCTGGTTCCAAAATTCAAAGCAACCTTTTGAAACACAGTTCTTTTATTGAGAATGGCTTGAGCTCTGAATTGCCTTCTACCAAAGCTGAAAAAAGAAGCATCTGCTCATTTAAATCATTGAATCTAAACTAGAAACTTTCCCAAGAGTCTCTCTGTTCCAGTAAAGTGTCAGGGTGGCTCTTGCTGCTGGATAGACCAGCAAAGCCCCTCCAATTGAACAGCTCATTTCTCCTGATGCCTCCCTGCTGGGTCAAAGACAGGGTCTCATGCCTGCTGCCCCTCCCTCCTGAAAGCCCTTGCATCCCTTCCAAACCAGGCTGATTCTCATGCTAGGCCTAAGAAAGTTCACTAGGGACAGTTGACAGAGCTTCAAAGGCCCTGCCCCTTCACTCCCTGCTCCTCCTCCTCCTCCCAAAAATCAACCATGACTCCTGCCGTCGGCAGTGTGTGAGAGACTGGCCCACTCTATGCATGCATGGGAGTTTGCACATGATCAGTTAAGTGTATGAACTGCCAGGAGTACTAGAAACCAGAGCAACAACTGTAGCCAGCTGCTATGGCTACTCAGTAAATAACTTTAAAAAAAAAAGGTACGGAAGGTCATAGCTCAGCATGCCCCCTAGCAAGACGTACTTCTCTTGAGAATATTATCATAGTGATTTGTGCAATGCACAACTGTAATTGAGAGTCTTATGGCAAAAACTGCATAGGGGTTGTTACAGGTAACTCTTCTGTATGTTTAATGCCAGCGTGTGTGCTTTCCTGTTTGTTTTATTTCTATAAGTAGAACACAGGAGTAGCCAGCTCTCTGAGTGTAGGCAAGGGCAACACATGGGGGTATTTGCTGATGTTCTGACTCCTGGGCATTTCAGTCAGGGGAAATGCACACCGTGCCGGTAACTGAGAACATGTAAAAGAAAAGCCCATGTCTACCTACACATGACCTGAGATTGGGGTCATTCTGTACTCTGCTACTGCCGATGTCTAATCCCACAGGCAGCCTATGTTGTAAATTCTGGAGAACATTCATCCCCTAAACACATATTTACACATATTTACATTTTAGAGTATGATGTTTGATGATTTCCAACAGAATGTTTTCTATGTTTATAAGTATTTAGAATGCTTTCTGTCAGTCTGTTGGACTACTTTGCTGAGGAGGTGAGACAAGTATCAGGCAGGGAAAATACTCAATAGTAATAGATATTTGGGAAACCTGAAACCTTTCTTCTAGGAGTGAACTTTTCAAATTTTTGTTCGTGACCCTATTTGGTCGTGAACCAAGGCGTTCGTGAGCCTAGGTAGCACTGTACTTCATATACATTCCCTCTTATATATCATGGAAACTTGATCACCATGAAATCAGAAGAATGTGTTTCAATGAGTATAATTCTTTTCCCAGCAATATTGTTTATTTTAGTCTGTATAGAGGTAATGATTCATAAGCCAGATCTGCAACATCTTGTCTTCTCTATAATTGCTTCCTCACCTCATTAGATTATTTGCATGCATGGCTTCTTTCAGTAGTCTCAAACTGATGTAAAAGGTTGGGAAACATCAATTTATGTTCAAGGGACTTGAGTTGTGCTGTTTTTAATTCAATAAAAATGGGAAAGGCAAAAGGGGAGACATATTATCAGTGAGGGACATTTTGTGCATTGTTTTCCTTCTGTTTTGCAACTTTTCCCCTTCTGTTATGGGGCTCCATCATAGTTTTATTAGAGATGGGGGAAATCTCAAGAACCCTGCTGAAATGCAGTGACATGAAGGACTTCCTATAATTTTGATTGCTTAATAAATATACAGATATAGAATTATGTAAATCATTTCAGATGGAGCTAAGCCATTAGAGCAAAAGCAGAATTAGGCTTGTATTTGTGGAAAGTATTATGGTGATTATTGTTAACCTCTTCTGCTTTTCTGTATTACTGGAAGTTTGGTGAGAAGACTTTCAGGTCTACTTAGCATCTCAGATAGGTGGACTTCCCTGACAAGTAGACATTCAGCCTCTATTTTAAAAACTCTATTTTAAAAATTTTTAATGGAATCCCCTCCCCAACACACTTTTTGAGGCAGTCTATTTATTCCTCTTTGATAATGGAAAGGTGCCCACTAATCTTGGAGTAACTGCTGAGCTTTGGGCTGCCCATTATATGACAATCTTCAGAGTTTAATACCACAACTCCTTTCCATGCACTACTGCAGCTGCTCTTGGATCATTTCTTTTGTTGGCTTGTTTGTTCATACTATACACAGATATAAAATATGGTGGCACTTGTTCTGATGGGTTGGGGGCATGACAAAAGTGCAGTTGTGGTGCTAATACATGGTGTGGTACATGTAGCTCATGATGAACTCCTGTCGTCTCTCTCCCTCTACTGGAATATCTAATTATCAGCAGTGGAAGGTCGATGCATACCTCCCAATCTTTAACCAGGTCTCTTTATACTTGGGTATAAATTACTTAGTGGATGTGGAACATTGAGATTCTGTTGTACACATCCCTTGGCATGCAAGCTCTGAGCCTGTATCCGTGTGCTTCTGAGCGTAGATGAGCTTCCTATAATTGTTCATTTTTATATTCCATTCTTCTGCCAAATAATGCAGTGTGGTGCAAATGAGAGAGATCATATTTTGTACCCTCTCAAGAACTCTATCAAACAGATAGGTCAAAAGTATGTGACCTGTCCAAAGCTTCATGACTGAGTTGGTGTTCAGACCTGGATCTTCCTGGCTCGGTAGTCTAATCATCATTCTTAATTGTTGGTGCTCCCCCATTTCACTGCACTGTTGGGGTTTCTGGTTATTAAGAATCTACACTCTGATGAGGTTTGAGAGGAGAAGATAAACCTTTCAGAAAGCTCGTGAACATTATTTCTAGGAGAAAAGCTTGAAAAATGTCACACTGCATGTTGAAAATTGAGGAGACTGATTTGAAAAAAGGTAGTTTAATAGCAGGTGAGTTGGACTGTATAATATAGGAAGCCCAGTGTTTCAGCATGGTCACATTGTGAATTATGGAGGCACAAAGTAATGTCTGTTTGTCTCACAAAGTAATGTGAGTTGTGGAACTGGGAGGAAAAGGAAAACTGACAAGCTGAGGTTAAATGAAGAGCCTTGAACATAGGCATTCTTCAGTCTAGTTAATTGATTTGGGAAATAAAGTAGTTGCATTTTTAGGGGTGGTAGTATTTAAATGTTTGAGGAGTAGTTTCTCACACCTTTATTTACTCCACTGTGATATTTTTCCTCTAAAAAAGCACACGCGCACACACACAGACACACTAATCTTCTTCAGTATCAGGGATAGGTAAATCTGCTAGTGCTTTGGTTATTGATTTATTTTTAACTCATCACCACTCATGGGCTTACATTCCAACCAAGCTTCCATTTCACTTTGTTATAATTTTTATGTGACAGCTTGCTCATCTAGCTGGAATCTTCTGTGTTGATTTTAAGAAGGCTTCTTTTTTTTTGTTAAATCAGCTTGACTGCAGGGTAGCTGTAATCCTTCCCAATATTATGCTAGATAAATATCCCAGTTCTCATTCCTAATGCAGTCTTGGCTGTGTTCCAAGTGAACATGTGGTTTAGCATGCAATTAGCATGCCTTTTTGCTTAGGAAATGCCTGCTGAATTAATGCTTTTCAAAATATGTTCTGCAGAACCCAGTGGAGGGAGTGTTTCCATTAGGAAGAGCAGACACATGTGCATGGAAGACAGGACCTGTTTCCCCCGGCAGTGTGCATCCACCAACAAAAGTGTGTTCTGCATCTGGGTACATTGTCCCACAGTTCATTCTTATGTAGTCATACTGAAGACATGGAGCTGACCAGCACTCCACATATACTGAACACAAATTCCCTTAAACCAGACATTTGAAAAGCACCAAAATAAAAATTGAGTATTGGACAGACCTCCCTCCCTCCCTCCTTCCTTTCTCTTAACAATTTAAATCAATGTATTCTGTTTCTTTCTAATTAGATCTAGTGCTCAGCTCTTGTCTATCCAAGGCTTCCTCCACAGAGTCAATCCATCTCATAGGTGGTCTTCCTTTTTTTCTTCTGCCTTCGACTTTCTTTAGTATGATTGTCATCTCCAGGCAGTCTTTCCTTCTCATGATGTGCCTAAACTATGACAGCCTCAATTTTGTCTTTTTTGTTTTTGCTTTGAAATATAATGAATAAAATACATACATTAAAAAGTATGCACGAATAGATAAATAGTTTTGCTGACCCAGCTTTAGAACCTGCAGGATACCTTCCTTGCTTCACCAGATGTCCTGCCCAGGCTGAACTTGCATCATCCAGTCCATGGGGGATACCCTTCCTGCCAGTCGAAGTCTCTGACTCAGCCCTTCCTCTGGCATCCTCTCATGTATTCAGGTTTGGCAGAAGCAGGCATTTGTCATTGTTGTTAGGCTGCGTTTGGACTTGTGGGCCACAACTTGTATAGTATTCCCTTCTGCTTTCAGCTTTACTTCCTGGGAGAAGATGGCAGTAGAAATTTAGCTCTCTTATTTGGAAGGCTTGTTTCTTGAAGGCATCTGTCTTTTCTTTCTGGAAAATATAGCCGATGAGGTATGAGAAATTATTTTTAGTTTGTTTTTAATTCAGGTTTTTCCCAGTTTGCCCCTATTGGACTGAACCTGGACTCAGATGCAATCTGTAGTCAAGGTCCATACATTTCTGAACTTGCAGGTCATCCAACAATGTGCTTGACAGCATGCATGCATTCAAAAATGAGCTTGAAAAATGCATTCTTTCTGGAAATACTTTAACTAGTGGTAGAAGAATTCAAGTTTTGAAAATGTGCTCAACTGATGTATATGAAAAGAAAAGGGGGGAAAAACAACACACACAATCTCAGAATCTGATACTGATTTGACTCAGATGAAAATTCAAAATAGAAGTCAGAGAACCTTGGCAATCTTGAGTTTTGCTGATCTGCACATTCCTGGTTATAACAGAGAAGACCCCCACCACCTGCACATCCACTCAAAATTTTGTTCGTACAGATTTAAAAAAAACAAAACACCTGATTGTTGCATGTGCTCAGGTAGAACAGTGCTAGTAGAGGTCACAGTTCATCTTAAGGCATGTAGACATTCCAGCTGTACGATTCCAGCTTCACAGAAGTCTTATATTGCCATGGGACCTGGATACCTAAAGGAACGCCTCCTTCCATATTTGCCCTCCCGCCCCCTGAGATCGGCAGCAGAGGCCCTTCTCCGGGAACCCTCCGTGAAAGATATTAGGAGGGTGAATACCTAGAAGAGGACTTTCTCTGCGGTGGCACCCCATCTGTGGAATGCACTCCCCAGAGAGGTCCGCCTGGTGCCGTCGTTATTTGTTTTTCGGCACCAGGCCAAGACCTTTTTATTCAAACAATATTTTAACAATTTTTAATATTATCTATAGGTTTTAATTTGCAGCCAGGGTGAATCTGGATTTTATGTGCACTATTTGTACGGTTGTTTATTTATTGTATGGAAGCCGTCCCGAGGCTCATGCAAATGGGACGGCATACAAAAATTCTAAATAAATAAATAAATAAACAAATATCGCTTGATGTGTGCCCCCTGGCAGTCAGTGTCTTCAAATCCCTGGTTTCATGACATGAGCAGTGTTTGGAACAGAAAGATACAGATTTGTAGTCAGAAAGAGCTTGAGGCACACCTCTCCGCCGCAGTGCTAAACAAGGCAAACCACAGCCACTGCAGTGGCAGCAGTGTTGCTGTCCCAGGCATGCTTCGTACTTCAATGGAGCTTGAAATTAATGAGCAGTCATGCTGGCTAATGGTAGTTCCAGAGCTCTGTGTTCCACAAAGCAGCTGCATTGAGCTTGTGGTGCGCCAAGATAAATGGCATGTCTGTGAAGAGATCATGCCGCTCTTTGTTAAGATGCTGGGAAATTTGGCACAGTTGTATTTATTTTAGAAGCCATTAGTTTTTTGTCCAGAGGAACTATTTTTTTCTCTGCTAATGGTTCAGAAATGATGGTTAGATCACCTGAATACCAGCAGAATGTGATTGGAAACATTTGAAGTGTCTGATATTAAAATCACCTAAAAGTTACAGTACAGAGGTTCACATTACTAGATATTTCAGTGCCAGTGATGGTTACTTGGTGTGCGGGAAGCATGTTGAGAACATCCTACAAGTGTAGAAAAGGAATATCTGTTAATGTAGGTTGATAGAAAGATCACCCACTAGTGAAATAATGTGGCCAATAGACGCATAGAAACTGAGCAAGTCAGAAGGGGCTTCCCAGGCCATCTAGTCTGACCCCTGGCTCTAGTTGACTCCGCTCATGACATGCCTACCATGTGTATGTCCAGCCTATCCTTGAACACCCTCACCAAAGCCCATTCCATACCCTCGGGGTCCTAACTGTCAGGAAGTGCTTCCTGGCATCCAAATGGAACCTTGGCTCCCTGAGTTGGCTGTGTTGGAGCGCATCCTGCCCTGCTCTGCAGGGGAGAACAGGTCTCTGCCCTCCTCCATGTGACACCCCCTCATGTATCTATATGTCACCAACAGATTCCCTTGAAGTCTCCTCTTCTCCAGGCTGAATGAGGTGCTTCAAAGCCCAAATTAAACTGCAGTTCCAGTTATGTAGTAAAAGCAGAGCTTCTACAGCCCTAAGTGGCCGAGGAAGCTGCTCTCATCTTGGCAGGCTAAGAGTTAACTTACTTGCCTTGATGGCAATGTCTGAAATGAGTCCTGCCACAAAAATGACAACTGAAGTAATATTTTGGAATTATATTTATGGATGCAAGAAAGGGAAACCCTCTTGGAGGCTGTGATGGGCCATGAGCAGAAGGGAGACCAGTTCAAATAAAGTCCTTCACAAACAGCCTTAAAATCCACTGGGTCTCTCATAGACGCCTATAGGTTTTGACTTTGAGGTCACTGCCTCAGTGTGGATCAGAAGAACTCACACCTCTGCATTTTCCCCTTCTACAGTCAGTTCTTTGAACAAACACTTTTCAGCTGCAACATTCATGAATATAAATTTTCTAAATAAATAAATAAAAATAAAATATAACCCTAACTCTATCCTTTGCTCAAATGGAAAATAACCCACTAAAACTTTAGTAAACTGCCAATCTTGCCCCACTGCTTTCTGCCCCCCCCTCCCCCGTGCCATCATGTATCATGAGAGCAGCTGCGTTTTTTCAGCATGTAGAAGGAAGACCAAGCAAAATAGCCAGGCTCTGCTCCTGGGTAAAATCTTGACCAGAACCAAACCTTAACAAATATCTCATACACTGACACACAAAACTAAACTATGAAAGCAAATGCATAAGAAAATAACCCAGTTAAACCTTTCAAACTGCATCGAGTCCTTATTTTCTCAATGCTTCTCCAAGTGTTCAGCTTCTCAGCATTCAGCACTTCTTAAACATCACCCTGATTCCTTTTCTATTTCTTGTTTTCTTCCAAGATTCTTCTCTTTCAGGCTTCGTCTGATTCTTATTTTTATTTTCAGACTCAACATTTATAAGTTAAAAGTAACTGGTACACTCAAATCTTGACCAGTCTGGAAGACTCACTCTTCCGCCATCTTCCTCCTGCTGAGTTCATTGCAAACTTTGCTTCAGAAAATGAAATTATTTCTTGCAACCTGCAGACTTCTTGGCAGCCTGTTCTGCACACTCCTTATCTTTCTGAGCTCCTGATGAACCTTCTGTTCTTATTGGCACCTGTTCTTTCTTTGACTGTCTGATGCTTTGACCATCTCATTTTAGAAAATAATAAAATTTAATAATATGTACATCAAACTATAGTGAAAATTTTAAAACTGTTCTATTCTTTCATGGAGCAAAAGACATCTGATGATTAATTAAATTTCTTGAGAAGGATGGAATATTGGTGGAGGAGCTAAATTTAGCACACACACGATTGCCACTGGTTTTTTCCTAAAACAAAACTTACTGGTCGGCATTTTTTGTAAATTGAAGGAGAATCGGTTGTTTTGATTTGTGGCTAATTTTGAATTAAGTAGCTATGCTGGGACAATACAAGGTTTTCTTCCTATTTCTGCCTTATCCTTCAGGAGTTTGGGATAGATGATTGGACAGTTATTGCAGATGTTCCCGTGTGCGCCCCAAAGTAATATAAATCTCCAAATATTAACTGTTTAACACATAATCAGGCACTGCTGATGGATACTGATTGTCTGGTCCGAGTTTCTACCTGGTTATGGGATGAATCAGCTTTGGTTGCCCTGATTATCCTTATCAGCAGAGGACAACTTGTGGCTCTCCAAATATGTTGGCCTACAACTTCCATGACTCCTGACCATTGGCTATGCTGGCTAGGGCTGATGGGAGTTGTAGGCCAAAATATCTGGAGGGCCACAATTTGTTCACCCCCGCTATAGTGAAAGATATGGCTAGTGATACAAATCAACCCTGGCTGTTCTCATTGTCCCATGGCCCTTTATGTGAATAGGCAAATAAGTGTATAGTGGTATGAATGAGCAACTCATTGTCAGTGTGAGAACTTGCACTTGGTGGACCACTCACTGCTGCCATAGCAAAGGAAACAATTTTAGATGGTGTTCTTCAAGCAAGTTAAACCAGGTCAAGATTGTCAAAGCAAATTACATGAATTGAAAGCTAGCTGTCAACATGTACAAATTTGAAGTTGAATATTCAGGGGGAGGAAAAAACTTGCCAGAACTGTTTATAAGTTCAGAAAGTATTGCTTGTTTTGACTCAGAAGATGACCTGCCTTATGCAATGGTATTATGTAACTTAGCTCATTAATGGGTCGGGACAAAGAGAGCATTGTAGCAACACCAATATAAGAGTTTAGTTTCAGAGAACGTATCAGCTAATATTCTGTTGCATCTGCTCATTCTGTTGTGTTAGAAAATGCTTTACAAAGGATTGTTTTATATAAGGCACACAAGCAGCACTTAGTCATGCAGAGTTTCATGTTTCCAAGTGTTTCATTAATTCATGCTTTAGCTCCTTGATGTGCATTGTTGATTGACTGTAGTTTGTGAACATTGTGTGGAAAAGGAATCTGCCTAGGTTAAGTCTCCTTTCAGTGAGAGGTAACTTTCTGCATGGCTAAGGCCTTTTCATTTTTTTCTCTTCTCCAAACTTAGCAGTTATGGCAGCAATTAGTCAGTTACAAATCAGAGGTTATCAGATTTTCCAGGGACAAGCTCTACCATATTGGATTATACTATATATACATATACTAAGTAAGTAGAAACTTATCTATGATTGCTTTGCTCTCCTATGGTTTAGTGCTATCAAGGAGCCGTCTACTTGGATGATGTTCACACATGCTTTGCACACAGTCTGGCTCAAAGTATTTCAGATTTAACCAAAGAAGCCCAAAACTTGCTGAAATCAAGTTGAAATAAAGCTAATTGTTTCAGCCATTACCTAACTGACATAATTGATACAGTGACCATATTGACTAATGAGCAGGACAGAAATATAGTAAATAAATACATAAATAAATAAATCCCCTCCTGTGCATTGTGTGTAAGATGTCAAGGAAGAGCTAGGAGCTCTGCAGATCAAGCAATGGTTTCCTCCAGTAGGAATGGACAAATTTTTGATGTTGAAATTCACTGAGGTTCTCTGGATTCTTCCTCAAAGCTTGTTTCTTCTTATTTGCATTCCCACACATAAGCCTCTTTACTTTCTTTTTCTGATAGGCAAAATTGCATAAAGTGTATACTTTTTCCCAGTTAAAAAGGAGCAGTTTAAAATGTGCATATTTCCAGACTGAACGTGTTCATTTCTCTACACAGGCTAAGCTTGAATATGTGAAATAACAGGAATTTGTACATGTACAATTGTGTCAATGTGTATGTTTGCAAGTTCACATTTTCAGAAGTGTGTCTTGTGCACAACTGTACATTTTCAGAAGAATGAATATACATGTTTAAGAAATGCACTTTTGAACACATGCACAAGTTGTCATGAGCAGAGCCAGCTGCAGCCGGGGGTCAGACTAGATGGCCTGGGAGGTCCCTTCTGACTTACTCAATTTCTGTGTTTCTATACATTTGGGAAATTGTGCAAAGTTCCCAACTAATATATTCCTATGCATGTTTGCATTTTGGGTTGTGAATGGGTGTATGGACCCATACGTCCTATGGTTTATGAACAGGAGTGAAATTCTCATACATCCCTATCCTATGGACTGAAGAATCCATTCTTGAAGGCTAATCCACTGGTATTTGCTGCTGCCAAAGACACAAGTAGCCATACAAGCCCATTTGAAAGGGGGGGGGGAACCCAGTAGGAATGGGGAGTAGCCAGGGTTATGGGACAATCTTCTCAGCTTGTCTGGGGAAGGACATGTTAGATTGTATTAGCAAGTGTGGAGATGCTGTCACAGAAAGAGGGAGGGAGAGTCAGCACACAGCTTTTGTGCATGCACATGTGTGCTCAGGGCCCCACCAAATTAGACTCTCCACAGACATAAGAATTCCTTGAGCTGCTCTGTTCCTTTTCAGTTCTGGTCCTGCCCACCACTAAGATGTGGCTCCCAACCGGTTCCCAAGAGAATGCAGTCTTAGAATCATGCGCACACACTCGGCCCACAATGCTGTCCCACCAAAAATTGCAACTGGGGGAAAGAATCTTTCCTGCCAAAACTGCTGCAGAGACTGAAACACAACAAATATTAACCTGAAAACTAGCCAAACTATCACACTTGTAAGCATGACCTGAGTGAACTGGAAGCCCCAATATGCCTTTGTTGTGGACTCTAGATGAAGATAGTTTTGCAAGCAAAATTGGCTGTTCCAAAGTAAGTTGGGAATGGCTATGATCTCTTGAAAGTAAAAGAACCTGAAGGTTTTCAAATATGTACCTGGCAGTATTAAAACTCCCATTACCCCTTAGGAGAAAGAGACCACAAGTATGAATGATCAGAGAACAAATTTTTGTCTGCTGGAAAAGCCCATCAGGGCAAGCAATAGCTTGTGAATCTACACATTCCTTTTTCCATTGTAAAATCTCTTCCATGCAGATTGGGCTTCTATCAGGTCAGCAACCTCATTGGCCTTTTCCCTCTTCAGGGTGCATCTCTCTCCCAGAAAGAGTTCAGAGGAGTGTAAGAGTGATGATCTGGGGACTGGAAACAAAGCCCTATGAGGAGAGATTGAAAGAACTGGGAATCGAGAAGAGTGAGGAGAAATAGGATAGTACTCTTCAGGTACCTCAGGTCAGGCTCTCTTCTTGATCAGTGCAGAGTGGAGGACTTGAAATAATGGGTTCAAGTTACAGGAAGCCAGGTTCTGGATGAATACTGGGAAGAACTTCCTGAGTGTTACAGCAATACAACCATGGAAGTAATTGCTGAGTGAGGTTATGAGTTCTTCCACACTAAAGGCATTCAAAATGCAACTGGAAAGCCATTTGAGGGGAATGGATTAATTTAGGGTCATGTACTGAACACGCAGGGGTTGGACCCAAAGGCCTTCTTTACCCCTTCCAATTCTACTGGTTCTGATTTTGGGAGTCTCCCTCTCCTTTCCCTTCCACAGTGGACTTAGAACAACCCTTAGAAGCAAGTACCTTGCTCACATCATCAGGCATCAATAACTGAAACTCATCCAATGAAATCAGACCAGACAGTGTTCTGGATGCCTCTTTCAAAGGAACTATATTGAATGCAGAACCCAATTCATGGCAAATCTGGGTGACTTTATCATTAAAGTGCTGTGCAGATTCATCACATTGAGCTAGCAAGGGTTCTATGGTTTCTTTCTCTTGGCCAGATTGTAAAAGGCTATGAACCACTCAGGAAAGCTTTGCTGGTGGAAAAGAATTGCCTCTTTGCCACCCTCCCTACCACCCATGGCTTGATAATGGTCCCTAAGCCATGTTCAGTCAGATTCAGCACACATTTTCCTCCATCTGCTTTTTAGCCATCTGCTTTCTAGCCATCTCCATCTGCTTCATAGACTTCAGCTCAGATGTATATCAATCAGCTGCTCAAGGGAAGAGGGCACTTGAGTGCTATCATGTCAATCACCCGAGTCATTTCTGCATTCCATGGAGTGACCTGGACTTTGACAGGAGCACCAGCCACATCAACTAGAAAATCCACCAGAGCCCTCTGGAGACTGTCAGGATCCATTAGCTTCTGGAGGAAGATCATTCTAATATGTCCCCTACCCTTACAGAGGGCAAACTTCAAAAGGAAAAGGATCCAACTATGACAAAGAGGTTAATACTATCCCCCCCCCTCACTTCTGGGTCACCATCCTCCTGTCTGGTCAAAAAGAAGGGAGGAGGAAGGGGAAAAAAACAGGTCCAGGGTATGGCCTTTTACGTATCTTGGTCTGGTGACACGTAAGACAGCCCTGGATAAAGCAGCTTCAAACATAGAAGTTGAAATTCCCCAGAACCATCAGAGGTCTGTGACTACCTCTGTCAGCTCAGGCAGGGAGTCTGATGGGCAGTGGGGTGGGAGGTACACCAGCAGAATCCCTAATCTGTCTTGAAGACCCAGCAAAAGGTACAAACACTCAAATCCCACCTTTGAGTGAACAGGAAGCCTAGAGAGGTAGGTTGTATTCCTGTAGACCATGGCCATCACCCTTCCCAGCCCTCAGGGTGAGGCTGGTGCTGCACCAAGTACCCAGATGGACAGAGCTGTGAGATAGTGACCCCTCTTGCTTCACCCAACTAGGTCTTGGTAAGGCAGGCTAGGTCAGCCCCCACTCCCACAGTCAAATCATAGCTGAGTGAGATTTTATGCTGGGCTGATTTGGCATCTTGCAGCAGTAGCAGCAAGTCCAAGAGTAATCTCGTATGGCTGCCAGGAATTGCCTGGTTGGGGGAAAATCAGAAGAGGGTACAGCTGTAAAATATCTGAGCCCTCTCATCCTTCACTGTCTTGTTAATCCCACAGCACCATACATCCCCCTACAAACAATAATGGGGTACCGCCTTGCTCCCCATATCCCTCAGAGACATAAAATGTATGTAAAATGATCAAATACTAAAATCTGATGCTATACCTCAACGGCAGTTACTATGGAAATTGCAGAGTGCTATGCTATCCTCTCTTCCACCAAAGAACCTGGCACCCAAACTGGCATCCAACAGGTACCACCCTTTCACAGCCATTCAAGGGCTGTGCCCAAACGTGCCACCTCAGGTGCAGAGTTGCTGAAGGGCCCAGCCAAGGTGATGTGCCTGCCCTGGGGCCACAGGTGCAGCGCTTCTCACTCTGGCTCCAGTCTCTTTCACTTACTAGGGTTGGTGTGCAGATGGAAGGTACGAGGAGATCGGCCTGGGCCAGCATCCATGTCCATCCGGTGGCAGTCAGGTGCCGAGTTGTAAGAGTGCCTCTTCCTCTTATTAATGTTGAATTAAAAAGTGAACAAGTAATTACAAATGACTTTGGCAGAATCTCTGGGTCACTGGAACAGACACAACATGAATATATGGAAGAGAGTAAGACTTTAATGAGCTACCGGCAAATTTAAGTAACCAGCTGCTTGTCTAAAGGAAGGCCACCCCCACGAACCAACTCAGATAGCATATGCCTCACTCTATGAGTTGGAAAGCTTTATAACAGGATTATTCATCTGTGTGGGGTTTAAGGAGAATGCAATCTGATTAATGCATGTACTGTGTCTGCAGTAATTGAATGAAAATGTTTGGATTTAAAACGCTTTAAAGGGAACTGATTAGGCAGACTACATTGGCTGGCTGAATACTTGTCCTGATCAAAAGAAAGAACCATCTGTTAATGATGCTACTGATGAGCTAATGGTATAGTAGAGCACAGGTGGAAGCTGCTCAGTGTCTCTACAGTTAAAGGGGTGGGGGTGGGGGAGATGATGTGGGAGTTTTGGTGCCTGTTGAGTTTTCTTGTCTGATCTGAGGCATACCAGATACTTTTTGTGGGAATTATTGACCATAAAGGAAGAGTATATGGATGTGCGTGCCTGTGCAACACTTACAATAGATCAGCATATGATTAACTGCTACCTCACACTTTAGATTTCTCTTTTTTGCTAGATTTTCATGAAGTGAAGGAGCAGAACATCTCCTCCTTACCACGCCGACAATGTCCTTTATAAGACTGTCTTGGGGCATAGTTATTCCATCTTTTGTTTTTATGAAGGGAAAAAACATCTGTGCAATGAGGTGTTAGCATAGGCTGCACGGTTCTTACATGAAGCCAAGTGCATAAGGAAGAGGAGACATCCTGGTCCACTAACTTACAGAGTCCCCTGGGAAGTGTCTGGATCATGGGCTCTGTTAAGGCCTTATCTACATATGCAAAAACATCATATGATACAGTTTTGCCTGCACCCTTCTACCTGAGACTGCAACTGGGAATTGCTTCATTTCTTCTCTAGTTGGGGAGAGAACTGTAGGTCAGAGGTAGGCAATCTTTTCAGTTCATGGAAGCTATGGACCAGGTAATCTTTATATTCTAAACGACTTCCTTGACTAATTAATCCTTACACTAGGAATAGAGAGAAATGAATTTCTAGCATTTTGTTCCATTGTTGACATTTGTCCTGTACTGCATTCTTTGGGGGTGCTACCTATTGGCTTCCAATTGGAACCAGTAAGTATCAGGCCCTAGCAGTTGCGTCTTTTCAGTGGTTATCCCATTCTATGGAAATCCCTTGAGAAAAGGATATCTGGTTTCATGGGTGGCTGAATTTTAAAAGGAATATGAAAACATCCTTCTTTGCTGTTTTTTCCCCCAATGAAATCTACTTGATGGAGTTTGCGGCTGCTGCTATACATAAATATGTATTTTATTTATTTATTAAAACATTTTTATGCCGCCCCATTTGCCGAAGCCTCGGGGTGGCTTACAACAATAAATAAAATAATTATAATATAAATTACAATAAATATAAACATTAAAAATCCAAAAATACGATATAAAATAAGCTGCCCTGGCCAGATAAGATCAAATAATACTAACAGTTAAAATGCCGCTTAAATAAAAAGGTCTTCGCCTGGCGCCGAAAAGCAAATAACGACGGCACCAGGCGGACCTCTCTGGGGAGTGCATCCCATAACTTAGGCGCCACCGCAGAGAAAGCCCTCCTCCGAGTACCCACCCTCCTAATTTCTTTCACGGAGGGTTCCCGGAGAAGGGCCTCTCCCGCTGATCTCAGGGGGCAGCCGGCATATATGGATGTAAGCGCTCCTTCAGGTAACCAGGACCCAAGCCGTTTAGGGCTTTATAGGTCATCACCAACACCTTGAATTGGGCCCGGACTTCAATGGGAAGCCAGTGAAGCTGACGGAGAACTGGAGTCATGTGACCATAACGCCCAGTCCCCATCAGCAGCCTGGCAGCTCTATGTTGAACCAACTGAAGTATCCGGACCGTCTTCAAGGGTAGCCCCACGTAGAGCTCGTTACAGAAGTCAAGGCGGGAAGTCACCAGTGCATGTGTCACTGTCGCCAGGCAGTTATACTCCAGGTAGGGGCGCAGCTGATGAATCAGCCGAAGCTGGAGGAAAGCGCTCCTCGCCACTGCTGTTACCTGAGTATGCATGCATGCATGCATGTATAATTTTACTCTTGTATATTTTGTTGTTGTTGCTGGTCACGAAGTCATGTTCGACCCATTAATAACCCTTGGACAACATTCCTCCAGGACTTTCTTCCCCCACCGTCCCCCGGAGTCCTCCTAAGCTCACACCAACTGCTTCAGTGACTCCATCTAGCCACCTCATCCTCTGCCGTCCCCTTCTTCTTTTGCCATCTGTTGTTCCCAGCATTAGGCTCTTCTCCAGGGACTCCTTCCTTCTCATTAGGTGGCCAAAGTATTTGAGTTTCATCTTCAGTATCTGGCCTTCTAAAGAGCAGTCAGGGTTGATCTCCTCTGGGACTGACTGATTTGATTTCCTTGCAGCCCAAGGGACTCGCAGGAGTCTCCTCCAGCACCATAAATCAAAGGCCTCAATTCTTCAGTGCTCAGCCTTCCGTATGATCCAGTTTTCACAGCGATACATTGGAACTGGGAAAGCCATAACCTTGACTATACACACTTTTGTTGGCAGGGTGATGTCTCTGCTTTTTAGTATGCTGTCTAGATTTGCCATAGCTTTCCTCATAGTTGGCCCAGTCGCTTCATTCTTCCTGGCACTACTAGTACTAGCCCTCTGCTCTTCCTCAGTAGCACATTGGACACTTTCCAACCTGCGGGGCTCATCTTCCAGGGTCTTATCTCTTTGCCTTTTGATGCTCTCCATGGGGTTTTCATGGCAAGGGTACTGGACTGGGTTGCCATTTCCTTCTCCAGTGGATCACCTTTTGTCAGAGCTCCCTGGTATGACCTGTCCGTCTCGGGTGCCCCTGCACGGCATAGCTCATAACTTCATTGCGCTATACAAGCCCCTTCACCATGACGAGGCAGTGATCCATGAAAGGGCTTGCATATTTTAAGCCATGTCAAAAGGCAGCTGAATAAATAACCCAAGAAGCCTTTACTAGCTAGTTAGAATTATGACACAGTGCAGTTCCATCTTCTATTTTATGGACCTTGAAGAAGATCGGTAGCTTCTGAAAGTCTCTTTTAACAGGTTGCTACCTATGTATGTCTTTCTCTCAAGCACATAAGAAGCACATCCACTATTTCTATTCTGCTTATTTTTTTCTGTCTCTGTGCTGTATTGTGACATTGCTATTCAAAATAATGGTTGAATTTTAGTTGACATACGCTGTCAGCACTGAAAAGTTTAATGTAAAGGTCATTGAACTGTGTGAGTTCAAACTAAGGATGTGATGCAGTTTGTTTCAGAAAGAAAGCTTTTTCTACAATCTTGCTCAGCTAATTAAATATGGATACAAGACAGCCAGAATCTGATGTTATTTGCCCAGGGTCTGCACTGGGACTGCAAGGACCCTCCATTTGCTGCAAAAACACACACATGCAAATATCCATGTGTAAGGATTTGTTTGATTGAGTCACAGACAAACACCTTGTGAGACAAACGATGAAAACTTGTTCACATATGTGTACTGTAATTTACAGCAATTCCAAAAACTGAAATAATTGCTCTTAGAATTTATATTTAAGACTAAAGTCTTGCTCAAGTACTTTAGAAAAAGAAAAGAAAAAAGCGTACATGTTAAAATTGCAGAAATTCCTCAACTGCATGTTTCTGGCCCTTTCAATTATTTGTATTTCCAACTATTTGTTTTGTTTAGCCTTAATTACTACTAAACAGTAGTTAATTCTAATCTTCACAGGATGCTACGAAGAAGTGTTATATTTGATCGGCAGCAGGGCAGGGGTGTGCTTAGTCTCAGTTTTTTATCACTATGGGTTGAACAAATCACTGTTTCCCAAATTTGGCTGTAATGGGAAACTGCAGTTTGTTTTAGAACTCAAAAGGACATTTTAAAGCTTTATTTCCTTGAGTATGAGAAAAAGGAATCTGAGGTTTGGCACTGTCCATTGTAATAAGTGAAATATATCATTTTTGTTACTTCAGAACTGGATCTATTTTGTGTTGTGAAGCTGGTTTTGAAAACTTGGGTTTCCTTTGCTGCCTTTTCCATTACTGTACAATTTTCACAGCAGTAGAAATATATATATGGCTTGATCATGAGGCCTCTTCAAACACTGTGTGAACGAACATACCTCTATGTAGTTTCATAGGGAAGTCAGATAAAAGCAGGTTGGTTTAGAAGACTATTAGGACCTTCTGTCACAATGCACTATACTCATATGGACCTCCTGGACTAAGGAGTTTAACCTCTAATGAAGCTGAGGTAAAATGTAAGAGCAATTGAACCAAGGGTGTATCCCTTGACATTCTCCAAAATGCCATTTATTTATTACATTTTTAATACTGCCCAATCTCTTAAGCTCTCTGGGTAGTTCACAACAATTTCAAACAATACAATATAAAATGGAGTCAAAAAATAAATAATTAAGACAACAGTATAAAATAAACATGTAGAAGCTGTAGAATGTCATACAGAGTTTAAAACAGACCAAAACTAAAATTACTAGGAGGAATTCCTGGGGAAATAAAGTCTTTACCCGGTGCCACAAACTGCCGGTTCCACATGAGCCTTTCTAGAAGTTCCAGAGTCCCTTTTCCTACCTGATGTTATTTGGCTACCCACCTACCCACCTGGCAAGTGCTGAGAAGGACCACTGAGAATGAGAATGAGGCAAAATCAGTCCTAGCCCCTATCTCTTCTTTCAGCAGAGATCAATCTACTCATGAGACATTTAGAATACTTCTTTCATTTGTGAATAGCAATGATTTTTTTCTAATCCTGCCTGTGTTGGAAGGAATGACATGATGCTTTCCTTTGTGTTGTTGTCATCACTGTTGTTGTTGGTAGTAATGCTGCCAAGATGTATTGATACAAAGCATTGTACACATCTCGGATTTATGTATACCTGGTTAGGATTGACTGGTTTTTCTTCTGAAAAAACAGCCTGAGTATGTAGCACCCTTTAAAGAAATGCCAACCATTATTCCTCAAAATGAAGCATTTTTTGTTAAGGATTTCACTTGTCATACTGTTATCCTATCAAATTGCCCAATGACACATAAGGTGCTTAATTTGTAGTGCAGAGCAACATAATCCAAAGCTGCTGGAACATTCATTAAAGGCTTCTCTGGGAGGTAAAAATCACTGAAACATAGATGATAGATGACAACCCTCCATCCTAGTGTAGGAGACAGTGCTGAAACTCACACAAAGGCCCCCAAAGGAGAGGGAAGACCTGATTCTCTGAGTGTCTGTAATTAATTTATCATGTTTCATATACTCCAGAATTCTGTTCAGAGAGAAGGGTCAAATAACAGAGCGCTGCAGTGGGCAGAGAAAATGTTCAGAGATTTCATGGATACTTCCAGCGATATCTCCTGAGTTTTTCTGAACTGAGTGACACTTGTGGGAGTGGGAGAGGTTGGAGGAGAGAAGAACTTGCTAATCTTTGATATTTGTGGATTTTTGCAGACCCTGATTATCGTTCTAAAAGTGCTGTTGGCATAATGAGAATACATTGAAAGTCTAGCTACAGGGCAAACAAGACATGCAGCAATAAAGAAGCCCCGACTTTGAAAATGGAATTCAGCCTTTGGTCACCATGATTGGGAGTGGAGGAAAAGTAGCTGGGAATTGTAGTGGAGTTGGAAAGGCCATCAGGTCCAACACTCTACTCTGCTCCCCTCCCACACGTGGTCACCCACCTGCTGCAGGCGTGTGCCTTTTCCAACAGTCCAAATACAAATACACCTGCTAAACTGCATGGTAGATGGGTTTGTGGGGGCTATTTTTAACAGAACCATCCTGTTTGAGTCATTTGACTAAAGGAATTGTATAAAAATGCCTCAAACCAACAGAATAATGGCAGGCAAGATAGGAAGGCAAACACCTTACCTCTCCTACTTATACAAGCAAACCAACAAAAAGAAACCAGGAATTTATTACATGCATGTGTGATTCATAGTTTGTCCCTAAAATAACAGAGTATGGATTAATTATTTCTTTAAACTAATATGCCCTTTGGGTTGGCATAGCAAACTGTCCCTGTTATTTACAGTTTCATCTTTATGTCCATAACCTCCTGCGCCATAACAGACATCTATGCACAATTTGAATGGAGCATCCAGGGCTGTGGGGGTTTTATTCACTGCCTTTTCCAAATTAAGGGCCCCCACTGGGAGACTTTTCTGTGACAGCCCCCAAATCCTGGAGCTGGCATTGCTAGATCTCTTAATAAGAAATACAAGTAACTGTTGCTACAATTATGATTAGTATGCTTGGTTTTTATCTCAGTTATTTGCTGGGGAGTGTCTTACATAAACTAGCATCCTGGAACATCTACGTTTATAGCAAACTATCAGTTCTGTAATCTGAGAATAAAGAGGAGCTTCCTACTGATTATTATGAACAATCCAAAGAGCCACTTTCAGATAATACCAGCACTGTATTATTAACAATCACAGCTATTTATCATTTCATAATAGCCCTGGCTGATGACTGATGATCTCATTATTTAAATACTAATAGTATCAAGAGACAAGGAAACTGGCAGAGTCTGGAAATGAGCCTGAAGAATCTAGCACTTCTTAATGTTTTGTTTGCATTTGGAGGGCTATGCTGTTTATCCAAATTTCAGGATAGGCAAATACATTAAGTCAGGATGCCATGCGAGAAGAGACAACTTCACTTTGGACATGCCTGTCCAGGGTTGCTACCATGAAAGCTGGAGTCATGCACAGTTCCTGCATCCCTCTCATTACAAAAGGCTGGGAGCAGGCCAGAGGTGGCTGTCTGTTCATGAGCATCCCAGGCACTGTCCCTGGAGACCAAATGGCAGGGTTCCTAGGCAGATATTTGATCTAATCCAGTGAGGTAATTCATGCGTTCTTATGTTGTCCATATATATATATATATATATATATAACTATGTATGTGTTCATGTTTAAAATTCATTTCCTTTGCATTTGCTTGCACTTGTGTTTGCCTTGACACCCTGCGATTATCTTCCAGTCAGTGACATATGGCCAGATGCTTTTTTGCACTTAGCAACATGACCTGAGTTTGCTGAGCTGTTCAAGCAGGAGAAGATCACTCAAGTGTATATTTTGTCTTGAAACATTTTATTCTGTTTTGCATTTGCCTCCTTATTGTCTGAGGTCCTAGAAAGGACATTTATGTGAGCCCAAAGTCACCCAGAAAAAAATGGGCTGCTCCCCTACTTTGATTCAGCTACAGACAGGGTATATCTTGCCAACCAGTACCTAGGCCCAGTTTAATATTCTGGTTATTGCCAATAACAGAGGTAGGCAACTATGTTGCTAGTCCCTCCAGAAAATGAACTACAACTTCCATAACACATCACCATTCCTAGGCCAGCTAGGTGGACTGCCCTTAATGGACTGCCCAACCCTGGCCTTACAGCCTGAAATCAAGTTTCCAAATGTGGTGCCACCAGATGTTTTAAACTCAACTCTCATCATCCCCAGCCACCATGGCCATTGGTCATGACTTGCATCTTTGGCAGGACATCCACCAACAATACCAGGATTTAGGGCATCCTTGGCCGGACACCAACCCAGGGATCAATTGGGGTGGCTTATTCTCTACCTGAGCCTCATATGTTACACTAAAGAAGAGACTGCTCTGCTCTGTCCATTGCTCAGGTATTGTGCAGTCGCTGACCTCTTTTCATTCCTCCAGACAAGTGATCAGCAACGGTGGGAAGAAACAGCAAGATGCCCTCTGTGTTCTATCCCTGCTACTATAGCCCTTTACAACCATTGCCACTGAAATGTTTCAGTGAGTTGAAAGGCATCCCTTTGTAGGACATACCCAGGTGGCCAGCATTAGATGAGAGCTGGCCAGTCATGTCCCAAGCATACACACAACAATAGAGAACCTACAGCACAGTTACAATCCAACAGAGAATCACCAGTGGCCAGAGACTGAGCAATCTTCCACCCAAAAGCCTCCACCTCAGCTCACCAGTAGACCTGCCTCCTCAGTGTGTGCAGCACTCACATAGATTCAAATGTGCCAGCCATGGATTCAAATGTGCCAATGGTGGGAATTTCAACCCAGTAAGCAGTTGTCCTTGCTACCTGGTCAGACAGGGTATAAAAGGGAACTCTACCATGCTCCTGCAGTCAATTGCCATTTTGCTGTGATCAAAGTTAGTCTTAAGAATAAAAATACCTTTTCGTTCTCTCCCCCTTGCCATACTTAATTGGGCTGAGCAGGCTCAAGGCCCAGACTCCTTGTGTCTAACACATTGATCACAAGAAGAAGGATGAGCAGCCATCCTTATGGAGCTCCCTGGAGAACAGCATTCTCAAATGGGAAAGTATAGTGGAGTTTTGCTTCTGCACACCTGACCTGTGGGCATTGCATACTTCATGAACCGGAATTCCTGAGTGTGTGTGAACTTTATCTCGGCCCAGCTTGCCAGGGCCAAGCATTGGAAAAAAAGTCCAGTAAGTACAAGAGACCAAGATTCCAGATGGATCTTCATGTCTATAATTAGTCTTGTGCACAAGGCATTTGAAACTTGTTAAGAAATACTCCCTCCCCCAACGCACATGCATCATAAAAGGGTGCATGTAATTTTTGTTGCCATTTTAAATTACACCTTGACACTGTGTTAGTGCAATAACAAAGGGCTAAATCATTGTATTTTAAAACTAATGATACTGTTTTCCATGAAGCCTTGGGTTCCTCTGTGTTCCTTGTCTTGTGCCATTCATGCATCCATGTGCACTTACTATGTTATGGACATTGAAAAAATTGCCTATTGAATCCCATCCATATACTGCTGACTTTCTTGTCTTTTGGTGTGGTGGAAAAATGATTTCCAAAATGTGCTGGCTGAATTGTTGTTTTGCCTTTGCAGAGTTTCTCCGTACGTGATCTTCTTTTTACTGACTTCTGCATTAGCATTAGTGCTGCTTTATGCATAGGGAAAGGGTAAAAGAACAAGGCAATGCCTTCCCATATTTGCTTATGGAAGCGAAACACACACACACAAACACATGAAAGCAGCTGTGGTGCATGTTTGTCTAAAGTGGCTCACATCCAGAATATCTGCACAGCTAGCATGTTGTTATGCAGGGTGGCTGACCCATTCATCGCCCCCTCCAAACCCTGTTCTTTTGCTCTGTAACTGGTTTCAGACCTCTCACTGCCTGAGTTAAATTGAAAGAAATCTATTCTCAAAACTGCTGGTGGCTAGTGTGCTCTGTAATAGAAGTGTTACTTCCAAATCATGAGAAGTAATAGTTCCCCTATACTCTTCATTAGTCAGACCTCATCTAGATTACTGTGTCCAGTTCTTAGCACCAAGATTTAAGAAAGATGCAGCTAAATTAGAAAGGGTCCAGAGAAGAACCAGTATTTGGAGATACTGCCCTATGAAGAGAGATGGAGAAAACAGGGTATGTTCAGCCTTGAGAAGAGAAGGCTGAGGGGAGACATGATATCATTCTGTAAGTACCTCGAAGGCTGTCACAAAGAGAAAGGTCATGATCTCTTCTCATTGATACCAGAGTGTAAGGCACATAATAATCAATTCAAGTTGTGACAATCCAGATTCAGGCTGGACATCAGGGAAACTTCCCTCACTGTCAGAGCAATACAGCAGTGAAACCAGTTGCCTAGAGAAGTTGTGGGCTCTCCTGCTCTAGAGACATTTAATGTGAAACTGGACAGCCATCTGAATGGGATGGTGTTACCTGGTGTCCTGCGGCAGCAGGGGCTGGACCTGATGACCCTCTTGGTGCCTTCCAACTGTACTATTCTATGATTCTTTTATTTTTAAGCATTTTTCCAATCTTTCCATTATTTTTCTTGGTGAAGACTTGCTTGTCCCAGTTGAGTGATTTTCCAAGTATGTTCCTAGGAGTTTTGGGGCTCTTCAGGTTCAATTTCAGTTACTGTGGGCTATGCTCCCTGAATGAGAGTTTGGCCACAGACAACACAAAGAACCAGGAGGTCTGGGAACAAACAATGCATCATAGAATCCATTATGACATCTTCCTTCCTTCATCAATGGCCAAAGCAAAGAGCTTCCTCAGAAAATGAATGTGGAATGGATTCAATTTTTATTTCTCTGATTTATTGCAAGGCATATGCAAGGAATCCATTTAGGAATCAGATTCCCTGAGTTTGACTTCCTGGATTCCAGTTCACTTTGCAGCAGCCCTGAACCTGGGGCTCACCAGGAATCAAGCAGTGCCTTTCTTCCATGTCTGGTGCTGGTAGAAGAAACTCAGTTGCCTGGAATGGCACCTGGCCTGCCTGCTCACATCCTGCAGCCACTCTTTATGTGGCTGAACCTGATGGGGAAAGTTGCAGGTTCTGTGAATGTTTGTGAACTTCGACTTGTCTCAACTTGCTTTGCAGAGCCAAGCCAAATGCAAGAGGAAATCCATGAATTCTAGATGGACCAATCCAAAAGGGTTCATCTCAACCCTAATGGCAGTCTTATTTAAATACGTGCCTGGCATTCACAAGCCACTAGCAGTTGCATCCAGGCAAGTGACCAAGGTGGCAGAGGAGGCACACAATGTCCTGCTCCTTCTCTGTGCTTAGCATAAGCATGCAGTGAAGGAAGGGTGGAACACTGTCCCGCCACTGCCATCCATCAGCCCCTAGGCTAGTTCAATGTTTTGTAGCTAGCAACAGTTGCAGGCTTATGTGCAAGATTTGACTTATTTACATTAAACTTTGCACCACCACCACCACAACCCCCATTTACTTCTAAAGTACTGTTGGCAGCAAGTCTTGAAGTTCCTCAGGCACTTTGATGAGAATAGTGTCATTTTGTTGGGTGGAGGGGAAATCACATCCTAAGTCATTATCGTGTTGACTAATGACTTAGTCATTAAAGCACCACCACCCAAAGCCAAATATGTAAGGAAGCCAAGAGGAATTCCAGAAAGAGTGATAGAATTCTCTTTTTGGATTCTGGGAGCATAGCTCAGTGGTAGATCCCATGCTTAGCCTGCAGAAGGTTCCATCCCTGGCAAGTCCAGTTAAATGGGAGCTGCTCCTTAGATTTCAGAATTCTGCTGTTTGTCTGAGTAGACACTACTGGGTTATGTGGACAAATAGTCTGATCTGATATAAGGCAGGCTCCTGGATTCCTTCCTTTCCCTGAATGAGAGAAGGATACATGAATTTCCTTGTATCAAATGGTCTCTGTGAGCAAAGCTCCTGACAGTTCTTGCATCGGTGAAGCAATGCAAGCAATATGGCCAAGTTTTCATTTGTTGAGCAAAATACTGTGGTGACCAGTGATGGCTTGTGGTAAACATGCCAAAAATCAGACTGAAATGATCAGTAGATATGTAGCTCATACCCTGGTGTATTGTTTTTCTGTAGTCTGCTTAGCTGATCAACAGCACAGTTCCACAAAGTCAGGCAAGGCTCCACTGGGATAATTGGGGTCTGTTGTCTGGGTTCCTGGAGAGCCTGACCCGATGTAATGTAGCGTTCCAACATTTTAGAATACTAAAACACGGCAACTACCCAAGCAATAACAAGGAGAGCAAGAAAAATAGTAATCAGTAATGTAAAATCAATATCTGACGATCTTCCAAGAAGGAAAGGTCTAGTATCTCTGTCTGCACTTTGCCAAGGAGGACTATTTGCATCGAGACACTTACTGTAAATTCCCTTTTCTTGTTCGGAGCCAACTAACTGTGCAAAGTAAAGGTATCTGGAGCTCCCCTTGGCTGCCCTGGAGGGGGTTCTGTTCATATCCTTTGACACGTCTTGTCTTAGCTCTTCGTGTCTGAAAGTTGTCTACCTTTGGCAATAGAAGTAATTATCATTGATCACTTACATCAATCCCTGTTTTCAGGTGTTCTTTCAAAAACACAAATGCACCGGTATGCCCCAGATATGGCTCAAATATAGGGAAGGGATGGACTTCAAATGAGTACATCTTAAAGCAGAAACAGACACTTGTCTGCTACTGTGTGGGTTATCAAAATAAATGCTATCTCTCTCCTTTCTTGATACAATTTCTATCAAATCATTTGCTGCACACTTAAAAAATCTTTCACCAGATGGGCCAATTTAAATTTTGCTTTTTTGTTATCATTCACTGACCTAGCGCAGAAAACTTGTTTCTTCTTCATTTGTAGTCAGGTATAGGTAAAAGAAAGTTATTACCTGTAAGGTTGCCTGCATCTGTATTATATATAGGGTAGGCATACTTTTCCAAAAAAGAAGAAATGCTTCACCAAAAAGAGGATAACTGTGACCACAGTTTTGATAGTCTACTTGTACTAATTCATATGTGTAGATGAAGATTTTGAAATAATTACTGTAACTGAAATAAAAATTAAGCCCATCTCACTAGATAGCCTTCTGCTCTTCTAGCTCCAGCTGGGTTTTGGATTTTTATCTTTAAACCAATGTCTGGTTGGACATTCCTTCCAAAAGAGAGAACCTTTGAAAGCAGGACTACCTTTTGGTAGTCCGTCAAATAGAGAATATACCTCTGTAAAGTAGGGTACCTGACTACCATATATATGTAGTTCATAGCTTGGTAAAGTTCTTAAGGATGAAAGGGAAAGGGGTTCTACTTTGCTTCTGGAGATCTCTGCAAGGCCTGCTTGTTGTGTTGTGCTGTGCTGTGTTGTTCCTGGATGACAGGATAATGAACCTTCAATGTAGGGATATGTGAGGAATCAATTTTGGGGGGTAGGAATTCATTGGATTCCCTTCACTCAGCTCCCTGGATTCTGGCCCACTGTCTTGCAGCCATGAATCTGACTTCCTGGCAGTTACCCAAGTGAATGATATGCAAGTGGCACCCCTCTTCTGCGCACATGATCTTCGACCTTTTTGTGCTGCACGTGCTGCCAAAGAAGGTCAATGGTTGTGCAAGCACACTTGACTTCCTCTTAGCTCAGCTTAGTTCCTAAGGGAGACTCAAGCACCATTGGAAGTCCAGTGGACAGAAGAAGTCTGGATTCTCAGGAAGATTGTTGCAACCCTACTTCACTTGCCTTCTGAATCCTTCCTTTGTCCCATGCTTAGGAGTCATTGGCATTTGAGATTTAGTATAAATCCCTGTTGCTTGGTATTCTACCCTCTTCTTCCCAAATGCCACACCTCTGTTTGACCATAACAAGCGATATACAAAAATGCATTGCCTGACGGAATTACCAGACCCAGGCAACACCACAAGAAATTGTAAGGGAGAACAAGGGCCATAGTGCAGGTTGGGGCACTACTGAACAGGGCTGGGTAAGCCTCTAAGGGAGTATGAGGCCACCCAATGGGATGAGAAGAAATGAGCCAATGTGATGTGGTGCTGGTGGGGGGCACAGGCCGGGGCAGGGGAGAGGGGCACGCGTGCGGCGTGGCGAGGCGGGGGTGGATGGGTGTGGCGAGGCAGCGACTTGCTCACGTGGAGATCGTTTTCGCTGAGCCAGTTCAAAACGATCTCCATGTGAGCAAGCCGATGCCTTGCTGTGCATGCGCGTGCACACAGCAAGTCCAAAACCTCTGAGCCAGCCAGAGAAATGGGCATGGCGGGCTGGATCCATGCGGGCCCATGTATTAGAACTTTCTAGGCAGCGATGGGGTTCCTAGTCAGCCCTCTTCTACTGGACTTGCAAGGATGCAGCATGCATACGAGCCAGTGTTGTAGTGCTAAGGCAGTGCTTTTGGACTCTCCTCTGTGCATCTTCATGCTATCAAGCAGGATTCTCATTATGCATTATTTATCCTATTGAGTAGCCTATGCTTCATTACTTTCAACCCCTGTTTCAGTGCATTAACATTTTCATAAATTGCATGCTATGTCCACTGGTCAGAAATAGTTCCAGAAACCAGCTTGATTGCATTTGTGTGGTGAGGAACCGAAGGCACTGCTCTGTAATTTTGTGCATTAGCCTGTATTAGCTCCTGTTTCCTTAGTCCTGCATTTTGGGAATGCAGTCAGTTGCCAGGAGTCATTCTATATAGCTGATGATTGTTGCTGGGCTTCACATGCCTGTCTGGATCCTTGTTCCTTAAGGTCAGTCCCTTCTTTGGTTGCATATATGCCTTTGTTAGGGCTGTCATATGGCAAGAGATCCAAGAACCACAGCAAACCTGAGATTTCTGCTGCTTGGGTAAGCTGGCGTGTCTATGCAGCTGTTGGCATGTCAGTACAGCATACCGGATGGTCTTCCTGCAGTTTCAGGAATGGGATGGTCAAGGCAAATGGCTTGAATGATGCTGTGCTTTCTTCCTTTTTGGAACATGTAAAAGGGAGGTGAAAGGATCTGGTATACATAGAAATATAGAAACAGAGCGAGTCAGAAGGGGCCTCCCTGGCATCACTACCACTTCGACGTCAAGGCCAGGCAGGACTGTTCTTTCAGCCGAACTGTCCTCTCCACTGTTCTCCACTCATGACACCTCCCATGTCCAGACTCGGTGAGCTTGCTTGTCACCCGTATGTGAGATACAATGAGACCATGAAGAAGAAAGTACAGTTGCTTACTTGTAATTATTGTTCTTCAAATGGTCATCTGTGCATTCACAAAACCCACTCATCAGCTCCACATCAGTTTTGGTGTCTTCAGACCAGCTCTTACTCTGAGACAATCTCACCAGAGCTGGACAGCAAAAACTCCAGCTGGACGGACAAAGGGTAAGAGCCCTGCCTATTTATACTAGCAGTGAGGGGGTCAGAGCTCCCACCAAAACTGTTATGCAAGGAGAATCTTCCCAAATGTATGCACCGTGCAGGTTCAGCACCACCCTATGCATGAATGCACAGATGACCACTTGGAGAATGACAGTTACAGTTAAGCAACCATACTTGCTTAATTGTGGCTTTTGTGGGCTTTTTTAGCTGACTGCGCACTTCTGCTTGTTGATCATCTTTCATTTAGATTGGAGGTCTATATTAAAGCCCTTTATACTCTCTTTTCACTCTCAGGGACTGACGCTTTCTCTCCCGCCTCATCCTGTGTATTCTATGTATTGGTTTTCACTCTCTTCCCAAGCAGCATCCAGTTCAGCTTTCCTGCACTTAGCATTATGTGCAATCCTTTCCCACAGGGACATTGGCACACACATTAGTCACAAAGCAGTCTGTGGGATTTAATTGCCTCAGATGCAACTTAGTCTTGCAAAACTAATCTGCCTTTAGCCAGATAAACCTGTTTACATTCATATCTAAAGCCTCATGGAATTGAGTGGTGGTGTTACTACTTGCACTTCTGCTGTGTCTCTTTGTTCAGGGTGGATTCTGAGGAAATTAGAAATTAGCTTCAGCACGTAACAGCAGAAGCACAGCCATTGCTTGTGTACGAAAGCTTTTCATTCCTACTGCAGTGATAGTTTCATATACTCCACACAAAGACGGTGCTCTCATCTCTGATGTGTGAATCTGGGAATGGAAATAAAGCTCAAAATCTCCAAATTCAGATGCCTGGTTTTTAAATGTTGTTGTAGAGTATGCATTAACCAAAGCATGTGTTGGCTGAAGATCATGGAAGTTCTAATCAAACTTGTCTGGAGGGCACTGGAACAGAAAAGTTTGTGTTAATGAAGCCTTCCTCTAGCTGGCGCATCCCGTATGTGTTAGACTTTATTCCCTACCTGCTGTAGCCACTGTGATGAATGGTTAGATATACTGAAAGTTATAGTTTAAAATATTTGGTGTGCACCAGGTTAGGGAAGGATATGCTAATACTCTAAGTGCTTGATAGCTTTATGAAATCCTTCAATTCAGAGGTGATATGCCCAGATTAGTTCTTAATAATGGCTAGAGCTATTTCTTTCTAGGGGTGTGTAAGGAATCTGATGGGGCAGGGGCTGAAAATCCAATGCATTTTCTTGACTCATGCAGCAGATTCCAGTTCATCAACACTGTACTGGCTCAAACTTGATCTGATGCAAGCTGAAGCAGAAGCAGCTGGACTACTGCGGGCTACACTTTGTACCTTTCTTTTAAACTAGAGAAAGTCGTGCAAAAAATAGGGTCCACTCTGCACTTTGCACCAGTTGTGCTAATTGTGGAGCAGAAGCCTGAATTTTGTCCAGATCTATCAGTAAACTGTTGGTAAATTCCAGGTGACCAAAGTGGAGTACATGCATATGTAATGAGAGAGTGCTGTCTCTGTACTACACATGTTAAACACCACAGTAAGAATAAAGAAAATTATTCAAATCTGATGAATCAGGACCAATATGAACGATTTATGAAATTTGCACAAATTGTATTAGCAATATGCAGTTCTCAGCTCCAAATCTATGTGAATATTTGGGGCCATTTTATAGAAGCTGAAATGTCTCCTGACCCCCAATGACTCATCCCAATTTTGGCCTTAAGGTTGGAAACCCTTTTATACTCTGTCAAGGTCAAATGGAACGTGCTCTCCATCCCGTTGCCCTGTGCATGGATTTCCCAGAGTTATTTGGTTAGCTAGCTTAGAAAACTGGATTCTGCTCTCAATGGACCTTTCGGTTGCATTTGGGAAGACTCTTCTTACATTCTTGTGTTCATAGTTCTCCATTCCATTAATAAAACAGTACACACATAGGCGTTTCCAGTAGAAGGGCTAGTGCACATGTTCCAGCTGAAACTGTGTTGAGACCATTTCTGGTTGGGCTTGTGCAAATGATCAGCCAAATGGTTTGTGCCCGTGCCCAATGTTTAGTGAAAGTTAAACAGTAAAAGAAGATAAAGATAAGTGCTGATGCCTGACACAGTACACTTCACGCTTATGCTACATGTATGAGTGGGAATCAGGAAATAAAACTTATTCATTTATTTATTAATTAGAATATTTTTATCCCATCCTACACGGATCGTCTCTGGATGGCTTATAGTGTGATAAATATCCATAAATACAGTAAAAAGTGGTATGCAGAGCAGGGAAGAGAAAAATACAACTTTGTCAAGGTATTTGCTGTGACTGGAAACTGATGGAGCCAGCCGTATATTTTCCTTTTCATATACAAAGCCTCTGTGGGGCCGATATGAATTACTTTATACCATAGAAACTGGAAGTTTCTTGTCCTTCTTTTCTCTGCTTCTCATACCTTTGCACACCAGCTCACCATTATGGTAGACGTCTTTCTTTCCTGCCTTATCTTAAAAGCATTCCTCAGAAGGTATTTGTGCTGGGGTATAAACAAACATTAGCTATAAAAGTGTTTGACAGTGTTCTATTGCATAAAGAACCACTATATTTCATGAGTCCTTAGATAATTAAAAAATGAAGGGGGGAAAAGGGAGATAACTAACAGGACCTGAATAAGAACAACATTCCACAAAATATAAGGAGCGCTCAGGTTCAATTCTCTGCTCTAGGTTAGTCATGTGTTAAAGAAAACGGGCAGTTAAAAAATGAAGAGACATCATAAATCAATCTAAAGCCAAACTTTTCTTAGATAAGTTACAAACTGAAGCCCTCTAAGCTGATAAAAAGGGCCTGCTGAGTTTTATTGTCTTCAAAGCTATTATTTTCAGTTTCTTATATTTCAGACCACATAACAGTGCAGGCAAGTAAGGACAATGTCAGCCTTTGGACGTATCTGTATCAGCTAGGGATGAGCCAATGTGAAATAACTGAAAAAGGTTGTCTGAATTCTTCCTCAAAATGTCCATTCTGAAACTGACTTTTTCTTTTGTTTTTGATCAGGATAAATGGACATTTTTGAGTCTGAAAATAGTATTTTGCCCTCATTAAAATTTTGCATTTTCCTGCCATAGGCTGAAGCATGGACATTTATGGGGGCATTTATGCACAACATTACAAAAATTTCCCAAGAATTGTATTCCTTTTCACATTCCTATTAAGGGATGAAGGAGGCATGTTTGTATGAACTGCGCATAGCAATGACATTCTGATAAATTCCTAATTCTAACAGCGTACGTTTTCAGCAAAGTCAGTTGGTGGCTACCAAGCATGGTCTCTTTAATATGATTATAGTGCAATAGTGTACTGAAATTCAGTGAGTTTTATGTAGGTAAGCCTGAGATCCTACACATGCTAACACTGAAATAAGCCCTACAGCTCATGTATATGTATTGTAAGTCAGAAAACTATTTGCTGAATTCCAAATCAATGTTCAAAGTGGAAGGGGTTACGAGCCACTTCATTTCAGATTGATGTAAAGTACCCTACTTCTCTGGACTAGTGGATGTTTCACAGGACTAACATCCTCCTGTACCAACTTTTGTGAAAAGCCCCTATTATGGATATAGGGAAAGCAGGTACTTGCAAAAGCCTCTTCCTTTAACAAGTGAAGCCTGAAACCAATAAAAACTGTGGTGCAACCAGAAGCTGTCCAGTACATCAAAGTGCTTCCTCATGGAGACTCTTCCAGGTGTATTAACAGCTGTTGCCCTTACAGGAATAGAATATGGAAATATGACAAATAATTGAAAGGTGCAATGAAAACATATGCCATTGCTGAATGTTTCATATGTACAATATATTTTAATATTTATAAAATATGCACAGCAACCTCTAAACTTATGGTCACAATTCCCTTTATGCCATCACTTCAGGGATTTTAAACACAGAGATGATCGATGTGTCACAAGCTAATCAGAAGTTCAAAATGTCCTAAAGGGGAAAAAAAAGTGACACTAATTGACCCACAGACTTTTTAGTATGTCAGAAAACAGATTAATTAGGTTTTTATTATTGTTTAAACAGATGAAATCCATTCCTTTGAGGTAGAAAAGCCAACGAACATACAAACTATCCTTCCTTCTTGCTTCAGACATTTATCAGCAAGCTCACGAGAGCTCCATCTGCCCTCATTTGTAATAGCAAGAGGGTTTACTTGTTTGTCTACTTGTTGGATGTCTATGCCGCAAAATAGTCCAGTAGGACTCTCTTAAGTGGTGTGCAACAATTAAAATAAATGTAAAATGTTACAAAATAAAATCAATAAAATTCAGCCAGATAAAAATGTAACCATAGCCTAACAATGGTCCTTAGAATTATATTAAGGTGAGTTAATATAACAGTTAATGAATCATATAATATAAACAATTAATCAAATCATTTTTAAAATCAGTTGTTAAAATATCTGGAGAAGACAATGGTTTTTGCCAGGCACTCAATTGAAAGGAATAGTGGCAACAGCTGACCTTCTCTGTGGAGCCTATTCCAGAGATGGAGGGCAACCACTGAGAAAGCCCTCCTTCTACTCACCATCCCTTTCACCTCCTTCAGAAGAACCTCTTGCCCAGATCTTGATGGGTGGGTAGGTATATATGAGAAAAGATGGTCCTTCAGGTAGCCAGATCCTAAGCAATTTAGGGCTTTGTATTAGAAGCACTTCTAATTTAGCCAACATGTCAACTGGCAATCAGTGCAATTCATATGGGCTAGGTGTTGCATGAGTCTGTGAGCTGGTAGTTGTCACTAAGTGTGTAGCCCTATTTTACACCAGTTGAAGTCTCCAGAACTTCTGCAAAGGAATCCCCACATAAAGCACATTACAGAACTCTAATTGGGATGTTACCAGTGTGTGAGGAACTGTGCCCTGGCTCTATGATCCAGGTAGGGTCATAGTTGATATAGTTGCCATAGCTAAAAGAAGACAATCCTGGCCACCGAGTCCACCTGGGCCTCTAGCAATACTTTTGAGTGCAGGAAGACCTCCAAGCTGCAGATCCTGTCCTTGAGTGGGGTGCAACCTCGTCTAGGACAGGGTAATGGCCACCCATCCTCTCAGGAATACCACCTTCCAACAGCCCTTCTGTCTCGTCTGGTCTGAGCTTCAGTTTATTGATCCTCATCCAGTCCATTAATTAGCTCAGGCACCAATGCAAAAATGTGTGAAGTGACTCAATGTAAATTACTCTCTGTGAAGAGTCATTTAATATATATTATCCACTCTAAGGAACTGCTAATTGCCAAGTTGATACCATATTTCTTTATATTTTAACTCAACTGAAACATAAAATACTAACCCTGGGACTGAGTAAATGGACTGATTCATTTTTGTTTGATTGATTGATTGTTGTTGGGTTTTTGTTTGTTTTGTTTTGCTTTGTTTTTTTGCATTTTTAACCAAAAAAATTTCAGACTTGCTTCCTTTTTCAAAGTTAGGATTCTGTCTTCAGACATACAAGAATAAAAAAATCAGAATATTTTTTTGCTCTGGCAAATTTATCAAGGGAAAAAAACAGTAGTGCCTTGGGCACTTTATTCCAGCAACTGCTTTACAAGTAGAATGTAAAAAATACATTTGAAGACAGGAATCCCTCAAGTCCTACAAATCAAAGCCATTATATCTTCTGCCTGCCTGCCTATCTTCCTTAGCCTTGTCTACCTTTACCATTTAATGTACCTTTGGCTAATTTCAGTGTATTGCTTAGAAGACAAAGGTTGCAATCCTGTACAAACTTACCTAGTAGGGCATCCCCATGCAATCAGGAAGTACTGTTAGGTAGGTACTGTACAGGATTGCACCTTTTGAGTCAACATAAGTAGAATTGTACTGCAAAACTATTTTTGACCATATGCAAACTTGGGGATGCAGCACATATATGTAGAATGTTGCACTACATTCATGTATTTCATAATTCTTACATCATATTCATACAGGACAATGTTTTGCTGGCACAAAATGTACCCACCTCCCTTCTCCATACCTGGGAGTCCCAGAGATCACTTTAGACCCTCCTTTCGTATAGCATGCAAGAGAATCCACACACTGAAAGGACCTACAGGATTGCCTGAACAGGCATTAAGCTAAATTTCCTATATCTCTCCAGGATTCCTGGTGTTTGGGTTGGGTTTGGGTTGTTGTTGTTGTTGTTTTAATTGTGTTTTATTGGACATTTTCCAGCCCTTTGATGGTGAGGCTAATCTTAGGAATATGAAACAAACTTTGGTTAGCAGATCAGGAATTTTATAGAAACATAGAAACAGAGCGACTCAGAAGGGGTCTCCAGGGCTATCTAGTCTGACCCCTGGCTCCAGCCAGCTCCGCTCACAACATTCCCACCATGTGCACATCCTGCCTAGCTTTGTACACCCGCACCGATGGGGCCTCAACGATATCTCGTGGAAGCCCATTCCACACCCTCGGGGTCCTAACTCTCAGGAAATGCTTCCTGGTATCCCAATGGAACCTTGGCTCCCTGAGCTTTGCTCCATTGGAGCACGTCCTGCCTTCCTCTGCAGAACAGGTCTCTGCCCATCTCCATGTGACATCCCCTCACATACCTGTATGTCGCCAACGGATCTCCTCTGAGTCTCCTCTTCTCCAGGCTGAAGAGATCCAGTTCCCTCAGTATCGTCTCATACCCCATCCCCTGCAAACTGGTCACCAACTTCATGGACCTACGCTGCACAGACTCTAACCTGGCTATATCCTTCCTGTAACAAGGCGCCCAAAACTGAACATAATACTCCAGTTGCGGGAGAGCTGGCAAGTGAAGGCTATCCAGATTTGTTAAGTTTTAGTTGCCAATAAGGTCTAAAACATCATCTTTTGGAACCACTATTTGCCTCAGTTATTTCATGAAAAAGTCAGATCAGGCATAGGTATCTGTCCTACAGCTTTTGTAGTAAAGGCAGATGAAAGCAATTCATTCAGCAATCAGCTGTTTCCTCCTTCTTGAGCATTCCTTTTTCTTTCAATGGTCAATTGTATTCCTAGCCTGTTTCTACATCTAACGTATTTAAATAATGTTTATTTGTTAGCCCTAATGTTATTAGCTATAAACTCCTCCAGTTCCTGTTTTGGATCCCTTATTCTCTACTTGGATGGCCTTTGCCAAAGTTTGTGTTCCTTTTGCAAAACAGCTGTTTTCGGGGGGGGGGGGCAGGGTGAGGGAGAGTTTTCATGTCACCAGTGCTGTGCCAAAATGTGTCTTGCAATAACTGGACAGTTTTATTCCTGAAAGAAAGAGGTTTTTAGTTTTCTGTCTTTCTTTCAAGGCACTTTAGAACTTAATTCCTTCGTCATGGTCTCTGTGCATCACACACATAAGGGTGCTGCACCTGCGCAGTGCCTGTTGCTGGGATGATTTCATAGCTTTAATGGTTTTTGGTGGGAACTCTGCCCCCCTCCCCCCGGTATAAATGAGTGGAGTCTCCACCCAATTACCAGTCTGCTTGTGACTGCATTCGCCGTGCCTCAGGCTCCTTTGCTTGCTTTCGATTCTCACCTCATATTGTACCCTTTTGCATTCTCTCAGCCATTAATTGATTTCTTACTTCTATTTTTGCCTCTTTCCCCATCATTTCTCAGTTTCTCTACTCCTTTTCACTTCTACTTTCCTCCCCTTCCCCCTTTTTCCCTCAGTGCTATCTCAACCCCTGAAAAACAACCCCCCTTCTTTCAACTCGCTTTGCCTATTCCTAGCTCCTACTTCTTCTGATGGTGCAGCAGGCAGCATTCCACAAGTCTGCTAAGTGTGGGACAAAAATGCCATTGACTGACCCACACTCTCTCGGTTTGCTCTTCCTTCGTGAAGGCCATCGAATGGACAAGTGCATTCATTGTCAGGTCTTCACCCGGCAGGCTAGAAAGAATAGAGAAAATTGCCTGAAGAAGATCCTCTGGAACCAAGCTCTTCTGGTGATGGAGGAGGTCACTGCAGGTCCCTCTTCTGCTGCTCCCTCTGCTGACAAGAGCATTCCCCCCCCACACACACCATCTCTCAGGGAAAGCGCTGGTACTGAGGGCAAGTGCCAGGAATGGTCTCATTCCCTGAAAAAGAAGAAGGAAAAGAGAATGCACTCTGGGACTGAGGGGACAATTAAGGCTAAATGGCCCAAGAAAGATAAACCTGAGCACTGGCACAAAAAGTACACTCATGTGCCTCAGCAAAATACAAGTGAGCTACCTATCACCTCGGTAGCGAGTGAACCATCAGTCCGTCAGTTCACCATGCAGGTGACACCACCTCCATCTACGCTTTGCATGGCTAGCTCCCCTCGATCCAGTCCTGAGGGCCCGGAACCAACTGCACGTACTTCAATATCCGATGGGAAGATCTGTGAATCGCCAACTGATTCGCCGCCCCTATCCAAGTGCTCCATTCAGGCAACTACTGAACGCTGTGATATTGTACCACCAGCATCAGTCCCAACCAGGCATTTGTCTACTGAGGTGTTGCCTAGGGCACCCCACCATCCACCAATGTCTCACAGTGATCCATCCCATCGCAAGCCCAGAAGATATTGGATGCCACTCCCATACAGGAGCTTTGATCCCAACCAATTCAATCAAGGGTATCCATGGGAATGCTATCCTCCATACGACTATCCTTACCCATCACCACCAATGCAACACCGGTGCTCTCAAGCTTCCACAGCCTCTCAGGAGACACCTTCCACCTTGGCTGCCGCTATGCCTCCTCCAGACCTGTCTCCTGCCAGATCCTCCTCCTCCAGCCCACCTTACCTTTCTGATTCCAACACTGAAGAATCCAAGCAAGCCTCCACCTCACCTGATCTCCTAATCCCTACCCAAGGCCTGGAATCACCCAGTGATAACCTTGGCAATTTTCTGAGCTCCTGGTTCAGATGTCAACACATCAGTCCTGACCAGGACAACATTTACAATGTTATTCACACAGAGAATGCTATCCCAGTAGCACTGTTATTTATTTCAACTCTTCACCAGGCTATGATGGAGTCATGGGGACTGCCTAATCACCCACATCAACCTCCCACCACCTCGAATCAATGTACTGGGTCAGAGAACAGGACATCCCCTTTCTGCTTCACCACCCCCAGCCCAACTCAATTGTGATCGAGTTGACTCAAGGGCATCAATCCAGGGAACTCACCACACTGATCGTTCATGAAGGAAGGAAGATCTACCTGTTGTCTCATCAGATCTATTCCACCATGGGACTCAGTCTTTGTATTTCAAATTATGAGGCCACTATAGCGAGATACCAGTATTTCTAGTGGCAGAAGATCGAGTCCCTTGCTGCATTCCTCCCAGACCACCAAAGAGACTTAGCCAGAGTCTTCATTAGGGAGCCAAGCAACAACTCTCAACAGTGAGACACCATGTCAATTGTGACTTGAGGGCGCTTGTCGGTGTGGTGGCCCTCTGATAACACGCATGGCTTCAGGCTAGCAATCTCCCTCAAGAGATGAAGCAGAGAGTGGAAAACATGCCATTTGATGGGACTGGACTCTTCAACTCAAAAACAGATGGTAAGCTGCACTCAATACATAAGGCGTATCTCACCACCCACAGAATGGGATGGAATCCTTCCCAGACTTGACATAAGTGGCCCTGGAGCAAACAGTCTCAATACCACCCTTTCCAGCCTCTTTGGGACATCAGCCTTTCCAGCAATGGCCAATCTGATCCCAAAGGGGCAAATCCTCTTGGTACCAGCAACCCAGGAAGCACACTGACAATGACAAACGCCAGTGTTGATGGGATGTGCAAACCTCTTGAATCCTCCCTCCCCTCTCCCTTTTGGGGACAGATTGCAACATGGTCTCCCCATCTGAGAGTCCATCACATCTGATCATTGGGTTCTGTCCGTTATAGAGCATGGATATAAAATTGAGTTTGAAACTGTGCCTCCTATTGGGGCAATCCACTATATGACAGCTCACCAGTTCTTCTGGAAGAAGCCACCGAGCTGCTTCGTTAGGGAGCAATCGATAGAGTTTCTACTCCCATTACTTCACTGTACCCAAGAGGGGCGGGGGCATCCGTGCCATCCTGCACTTGCGTGGATTTAACAAATACATCGAAACAAAGCAATTCAGGATGACCATGCTCCAGATTATTCTTCCGTTGCTTGGGAAAGAGGATTGGTTCACATCTTGAAAGATGCCTATTTTCACATAGGCATCCACCTGTCTCACAGCCGCTTCCTAAGATTTACTGTTGGTACTGAGGTCTATGAATTCTTCCTTTTGGGCTCCCTACCACACTGAGGGTGTTCACCAAATGTATGGCCCTGGTATGCATGCACCTCAGACCGGATGATTGGCTCCTGGTCTCATCCTCCAGGAAGGACCTTTTGACTGCTATTAGAACAGTTTGTTCCTTATTCAGCCAACTCAGACATGCCTTGTTCCTTCCCAGGTTATCAATTACATTGGAGCATGACTGGACTCGACTTCCACACGGGCGTACCTTCCTCCTGATCAGACTCAAGAGACTTATACAATGTATGAACATCCTCATCCTGAAACGGACTGTCACAGCTCTTTCCATCCAACAGGGGCTCGGTCATATGGTGTCTACAGTTTCAGTGATATCGAATGTGAGGCTGTGGATGCAAATGCTCCAACTATGGTTCAACTGCAGCTTCTGCCCAGAGCAACACTCACCATACCAACCATTACAGCTTCCGCACTCAGTCCTACGAACTATATCTTGATGGACAACTGACACCAACCTGACTCAAGGGATGCCATTCAGACCTCCAGAACTGACTGTAACTTTTTACTGGCACTTCCTTCATGGGATGGGCCACCCACTGCAATGCTCTTCTAACTCAGGGCATCTGGACCAGCCATGAAACCACAAGGCACATCAATTACCTAGAACTGCTGGCAGTTTTCAAAGCACTCCATGTGTTCCAGATCATATTGGAAGGAAGGATGGTACAGATTACATCGGGCAACATCATCACCATATTTTATCTCAACAAACAAGGGGGAACAAAGTCGATCTCATTAGCTCACCTCGCCTTTTGCATCGATCATGGAATCAGCTTACAAGCTGTCCATCTTGCCAGCACCGAAAACGAGGAAGCCAACTCCTTGAGCAGACATATGTCTACCATGCATGAGTGGGAATTGGACCATCGTGTTTGCCATTAATGGTTTGAGCAGTGGGGAACTCCTGATAGACCTCTTTGCTACCCACCAGAATTCAGTATGCAGAAAGTATTGCTCCTGAGCTGTCATTGGCCCAAACTGTATCGGTGATGCCCTCATGGTCCCATGGAGGGGCATGACATTCTATGCATATCCACCAATCCGGCTAATAACAAAGACACTAGCAAAGATCATCCGAGACAACACTTGCAGCATCTTAATTACCCCATGGTGGCCCCATCAGTCTTGGTTCCCTACTCTGCTTCAGCTGTCCAAGAACACCTACATCCATCTGCCCCAAGTTCCACATCTCATCTCACAGAGACAAGGTGCCATTCGACATCCAGACTTACACTCTCTGAATCTAACTGCATGGCTGATCTGCTGACTTCCCTATGTACAACCTTCCTGGTACTGACACCATTGGTCTCTTTGTGCATAACAACTTCCATGCCAACTCCCTCTTTGGGATCAACAGCAGCACCACCAACATCTCCTTTGGTACTGACAACAGCTTCGGGTTCAATATCTACCTTGATACCAACAACAACTTTGGACTCAACCTTTTCACATCTGGATAGCTAATTCATTTTACAATCTGCATTGTGGCCAAACACGCAATGGTCTTATAATGTGAAGTAGAAACACTTTACGTTTTGTAGCTTCCAACAATTCTTGCCACAAGCTGCACTCATAGAGAATATCCTTCAATTCCTATTCTCATTACACCATGGAGGACTCAAACCTTCTTCCATCAAGGTTTAAATTGCAGCCATCTCACATCACAGAGGACATATTGAAGGTTCCTCAGTGTTCTCTCAGCAACTAATATGCTGCTTTCTATGAGGATTACAAAGCCTCCAACCTCCAATCTGATCAATCGTCGCATCATGGAGTCTCTCCACTGTTCTGCAGGCACTAATGAAATCACCTTTTGAACCCATGGCAACGGTTGATCTCTGTCTACTCTCTTGGAAAACTGTTTTTCTTAATGTCTCTGTCTCAATTACATCAGCAAGAAGGGCTAGTGAACTGTGTGCTCTTCGGGTCGACCCTCCATACCTTAGCTTTCATAAAGAAAAAGTGGCCCTTCACATGGATCCAGCCTTTCTTCCTTAAGTTGGCAACAGCCTTCCACCTTAATCAAGACATCGTCCTGCCATTGTATTTTCCATCACCATCAACACCAGTCGAACAATCCCTGCACAGCCATGATGGGTGCAAATCTCTAGCGTTCTATCAGTCCCATACAGAATCATTCAGAAAAACCAAATGCCTATTTGTCGAATACTCTGAACACAATAAAGGAGTGCCTATCGGGACCCAAAGTCCCTCTACATGGATCATAGAAACGATTCAGCTTTCTTATCAACCGGCCAAACTGGATTTGCCTTTCACTCCAAATGAATACTCTACAAGAGCCATCACTGCCTCGTCTGCCCTTCATGCAGGCATTTCAGTTCAGGAGGTATGCAAAGTCGCTACATGGTCAACCCTGTGCACCTTTGCGAGACACTACTGATTAGATGTCAGAGCCAGACAAGACTGCTCTTTCAGGTGCACCATCTTATTGGGAAGACGGTGCAGTGTGGTGTGGTGTCTCCAGTGATGACACCACACCCATCTCCTGGTTGGTAAGCATGTTAATCTCCCTTATATGTGTGATGCACAGAGACCACAGTGAAGAAAGGCAGGTTGCTTGCACAGATGACCACTCTTTCTTCGAGTGGTTATCTGTGCATTCACACATATAAGGGTGCTGTGCCTGCACGGTGCCTGTTGCCAGGAAGATTTCATAGCTTTAATGGTTTTTGGTGGGAACTCCATGCCCCCCCTTCCCCCCAGTATAAATGAGCAAAGTCCCTGCCCAATTGCCAGTCAACTAGAGACTGTTTGTTCACCCCCAGTCGGTACTGGCAAGACAACATGAGTATAACAGCTTGTCCTGAGAAAAAGCACTACAGTAGTAGAATATTGACCCAGTCACCAACACCATAGTGGGGCCGGTGGGTGGGTTGCCACTCGTAGAATGACAGTTGCAGGTAAGCAACCTGCCTTTCTCTTGCTGGTGCTTTTCAACTTCCCTTACTGTAGGAAGAGGGCCACACGCATCTTCTGCAGTTCTGTCCATTACCTTCCTGTCTCCCCAGCTGACTGCACTTCCTAATCTGAAAATGCCTGAAGGGATAAGTAACTTTATGACATCTTCCCCTGGGCATTAATTCAAGTGCAGAAAGTTGGTGAGGCTGCAGGTCACCAGAGATATTATTCTGCAACAAAAGACCAGGTGCTGACATGCATTCCTAAGCTACCTTGTAATTAAGGTAAGTACAAGAACCTCATAAGCCACTGTCAGAAATGCCATTAAAATGTTCTCCTTTGATTCTTCCTTCTCCCACCACCAAAAAAAGGAAAGAATTTCTTTTCTATTGAACTGAATGACAGTAGTTGAAAGATGTGGACTGAAGGTTTTTGTTTGGTCACAGCATTGCCATAATAGCTTCCTTAGTTAAGAACATGAACCATTCTAGATCTAGTGGTACCTTTCCTGATATGTAGCATACCAGATCTGGAGCTGACTCTCTGTTGTCATAGCTGTAAATAACTCCTAAGTACACTGGGAAGATTTGACTCTCCTGACTTTCCCTTTCACTAGTCCCCTTGTTTAAAAAAAAGTTTTCTGTTTTCAAGGCAGCTGTAACTGTGTTGAAAATGCTTGACACTTTTTTGGTCATATACAAATGAAATCCAAAAGAAATCTGCCATTTCAGAGCATAAGTTTTTTGCATTTCTTGTAACTTAACAATGCTTTGGAAGGACTATCTTGAGTTAAAAGATTGCTTTGGAATGGTGAACTATCCCTGTGTTAGCATTTGTGAGAGAAGCTTGTGAAAAGACAATTGTATGATGAGACCATGATGCTAATGGGTGACCTTTAAACAAAAATAAATAAGTAAATAGGTTGAAGTCATTTCAGTGATGAGATCACTTCAAGAGAAGATAAAGTTCTATTTTGGTGAAAGCGTTTGAAGCTACATGATATTCTGTGACCTTATGCTGTTACCTAATTTTCTAGCCAACTTCTAGGATGAGGATGGATTTGTTAAAGAGATACATTGTTGTGAGCCGCCCCGAGGCTTCGGTGAATGGGGCGGCATAAACATGTTTTAATAAATAAATAAATAAATAAATAAATAAATAAATAAATGTGATTGCTGTTCTTAAGCCCTTTTCATGTGCATCTTGACTGAGTTATAGTCAGCATGATGGTCAGTTCTTTCAGTAGTTCAACAGAAGATGCAGTATGCTTAGTGGAGGAACTTGAAACCTCATACTGGAACTCCTAGCCTTATAATCAGCTATGCTCAGAGTCAGTGAGATAGTTTCTTGTTTCCTCTTAAATTTTTCCTCTTCACATTTCTTCCTTGAGATTTTAAAATGATGTGATGAGCCACATTTTTCTAATTTCTAGCTCTTTCTTCCCAAGCTAAGGATAAGAATGAACATGAACAAGCAACTTCCTTTATTGTGCTTCCTATGCTTGGATCCAATGGTCTGACTAATTCAGGGTTTTTTTAGGGGTAGGTGGTATGCACTGGTGAATGTTCATGGCTCCTCTCATTATATAGTATTGATGATGACATAGATAATTTTTCTCTCCAAAGTTTCTAGAACCATAAAGAATTAATAATGTATGGTGTGTGTGTGTGTGTGTGTCTTACAGCTGCACTCCAATTCTGACAAAGGCGATGGATCGGTCAAGTACATCCTTACAGGTGAAGGTGCTGGGACTATCTTTATTATTGATGACACAACAGGAGACATCCATTCAACCAAAAGTCTAGACCGGGAGAAGAAGACACACTATGTGCTGCATGCCCAGGCAATTGACAGACGGACCAACAAGCCACTTGAGCCTGAGTCAGAGTTTATTATCAAAGTACAAGACATCAATGACAATGCACCAAAATTTACAGATGGACCTTACATCGTTACTGTGCCAGAGATGTCTGATATGGGTAAGAAGAAAATATGGGAAACTGAGTTGATAAGCAGTTGGTTCTATGCTGTCAACAGGTGCTTCATCTCCCTTTTTTGAGGTATCTGCAATGATGTGCTTTTAAGAAACCTGCCATAGCAAACCTTAATTCATTTCTGCCATTTGAGGCACCGGGGTCATTTGCGAGTTAATATGCTACGAACAGAGAATTTTTGAACAGCTGAAGCTCTTCTTGCCATTGCTTCACTGTGGTTGGTGGTGGAGTGGAGGTCCCACCAACTTTACTAAGGGAGATTGTTTTTTTCCTCCATATCTGTTAACATCTAATTATGCCTTTGAACTCTGGTATCTATAATTAAAAGTAACAACAATGTCAGGAAAGCACTTCCAGGCTTTGCAGAGTAGCTACCAATCAGAAGAGACAGTACTAAGCTAGATTGACCAATGGTCTGTGTGCTTACCACATGAGAGGCTGAAGGTAGCAATCAGCAATAGAGAAGGCACATGAATGATCTCCCTGGAGAAACAAGGACTGGTCCTTTACATGGAATGCGCACAGGCTGTGCTGCTAACCCAGCGGTTTCCAACTGTTTCTATGCCCTGCACCCCCAGAAAATGTTTGATTTATGTTTGCACCCCCTTCAAAAGTAATATATTTGCAGATGAGGAAGTCACATTTCAAATTTTTGAACTACAAATTGAACCACATACAGTGCTGTGGGTGAACAAATTAAACTAAAAAAACAAACATTTAACACAGTGCATAAAATTCAAATATAAATCGAGCAATTAGAAGGAAATGTAAACAGTAAAACCAATCCCAGCTGTGAACATAAAATTAAATGACTTCTTTGTTCCTGCATCTCACTCACAGTTTTGTTAAAATGTGCAATTTTCTTGCTGATTGCAAACCTCAACACTGCCTGTGGATTCAGGTGATTCCTAGATTTGGTCCTGATTGACAAAAGAAAATAGAATCCAAATGCAAACTAAATAATAATTTTATTATTGGGATAATTTTTCATGAAGAACATAATCTGCCAATTTTGGTGAATTGTGACACAGCCTTCCTCTTTGCCACACCCCTTGAAATGCCTTCTCTTACCCCATGGGGTGCAGGCCCCCCAGGTTGGGAACTCCTGTACTAACCTGATAGGTGAAAGGAACCATTTGACCTTTCAAAGAGAACATAGCTCAGCTTGCATAGCTGTAAGGGGAAAATAAAGCTGGCCTTCAAGTTAGTATTTACAGGTTCAGTTTCCTTAAGGCAGGGTTGTAACTTTGCATGTCAGTGAACTAGACTGCATAACTTTCGTGACATTATTATAAATATATAATTTCATTGATAAGGTTGCAATGTGTAATTGACAATTGGATTGAATTAGTCCACTGAAATTTCAGGAGGTAATGTCTGATGTTCTTAGAACTTGAGAAGAGACTGAGAGAACTGGGCATGTTCATCCTTGAGAAGAAAAAACTGAGGGGGGCATGATATCTCTCTATAGGTACCTCAAGGGCTGTCACAGAGAAGAAGGTCAGGATCTCTTCTTGCTGATAGCAGAGTGCAAGACACGGAATAATCAATTCATGTTGCAACAACCCAGATTTAGGCAAGATATCAGGAAAAGCTTCCTCACTGTCAGAGCAATAGGACAGTGGAACCAGCTGCCTGGATTGGTGGTGGGCTCTCCCACACTAGAGACATTCAGAAAGAAATTGGACAGCCGTCTGAATGGGATGGTGTAAACTGGTGTCCTGCAACAGCAGGGGGTTGGGTCCCAATGGCTTTCATGGCCCCCTCCAATTCTACTATTCTATGATACTATGATCTTTCTGAAAGGCAAGTTTTAATTTGATTTAATCAGCAGTGTTTAGAGAAAGGGCACTCTTGAATAAAAACATCTGATTGCTACTGTTACTGACTTTATATAAAAAGCCCCTTGAGAACCAGAAGTTAGAACTGATAGTTTAGAGGGAGAGAACAAGGTAGAGAACGAGCTTGTCAGGCAAATAAACTGGCAGGCAGGGAGGTCAGCCAGCCAGCAATGCAGTAAATGGTTCAGCAGAAAAGGAGCAGGGCAGTTCCAGAAACAGAATCACTGAGAGTAATATGCCTAGCCAGTAAGAGTCTTTTTAAAATTTGCGGCTTCTTTTACTGCTTCATCTGCTGAACCAGCACTTGCAGTACCACATCTGGCCATCTGCAATGATGGTATTGAAGCAAGCTTTTGACAAGCTGCCATGGAGACACAGGCAAGAGACTTCTGGTTGTGGTCGTCAGAGACCTGCATTGGCTTGAACCATCTGGTGCCTTTTACAGAGACATAGAGCATGAAGAGAGGAATCTGGTTGGAGCATTGTCAGCACCCGTTGTGTTAACATCTTCAGATTTTAGGCAGATCTATACATTTAGGGCTGACTGAGAGGAAGTGAAGTACCCCCAAAAAGTTGAGATAAGGGCCACTTTTGTATAATCTTGCTCTTTGCTTATAGTTTGCAGTTCATTTGCTGTCTAACTCATTAGTCTAATGGATCTCCCCGCAACACACACACTTTTGTCTTTCATGACAGTACTATTTCTCATCTTTCAGACAGAGCTGTTAATAAATTGTGATGGGAGTAATTTATTCTAAGTTTGGATGAATAATTTAATCCCCTACCTTCCAAATATTTGCGTCTACTCTAAAGAGAGAGAGTTTCTTAATGTTATTAAGGTTTTCTGTAAGTGGCATGAGAGAGTTTGTTGTGAACTCTTTAGTTCCTGGAACTAACAGGACTATTTCCTGCAAATATTAGAATTTGCTAAGATATTGTGGGTCTTGGGGCCAACCATACCATTAGGCAGAGTGAGCTTGCTGCCTCAGGCAAAAGTCATTTGGGGAAAGTTGTGGCAGCCAGCTATTGCAAGGCAAAGTTTTATGTGATATGTTACAATGTGAATTTGCTCTCCAGGCTTCAGGAGGCAGGGGAAGAGTTAACTCAGGAAACAAAATTCTGGAAATACCAGGTACCATCCTTGGGGAAATCAGGCAGCCAAGGCCTTGGAGAGATTTTTGCCTCCATCTCAGGCTAGGGACGTCAGAGCTTTCAACTGGTCTCAAGGCCACAGGAGAAAACCAGTGATGATGAATTGATGGTCAGCAGCTGGAGTTAATGGGTGAACCCCAGAAAGTGGGAATTAGGCAAACACCCCTTAGTCAGTTGACCAAGGCTGCAGGGGAGTAAAGTCCCAGGAGTTGAGAAGCATTTGTTCCTCTCCTGGGGGAGATTTCGTCCTGCTGCTGATCCTCCCTATTGATGACTGATCTGGTAACCTGTTTTGCTGTGCTGTTAGAAGGCAGAGTCATTGTCTCTAGGCTAAGATAGAAAACTTTCTTTTCTTATTGTTCAAGGGGACCAGCAAGGCTCTGTGAGTGGGATCTTGGTTGGCTATAACTTTCTTTGGACCGCCCAAATCCCCCTTTCCCCTTCCTTCTCCCTTTTCCCTGATTTTATCTTTTCATACTAGTATGTTTTAGTTCCTCCACCCCTATTTTTAACCTTTTAATAAAGTTGTTTGTTTCCCCCATTTGGGTTTGTCATATGCTGATTGCAGTGGCTGGTCCAGTGTTTCTGGACCAGGGATTTCTGGGCATGAGTTAACCCAATGGGCCAGGGGAGTGGGGAATCCCAAATGGCATTCCTTTACATAGAAACTGAGTCAGAAGGGGCCTCCCAGGTCATCTAGTCTGTGCCCCAGCTCCAGCTGGCTCTGATCACGACATGCCTACCATGTGCATGTCTAGCCTATCCTTGAACACCCTCACCTAGGGGCTTCAACCACCTCCCATGGAAGTCCATTCCATACCCTCGGGGGTCCTAACTGTCAGAAAGTGCTTCCTGGCATCTGAACCTTGGTTCCTTGAGTTTGGTTCCATTGGAGTGCATCCTGCCCTGCTCTGCAGGGGAGAACAGGTCTCTACCTACCTCCATGTGACACCCCCTCACATACCTGTATGTCACCAACAGATCCCCTCTGAGTCTTCTCTTCTCCAGGCTGAAAAGACCCAGTTCCCTCAGTCTCTCCTCATATGAGTTTCCCTGAAATCCCACCACCAACCTTGTGGCCCCATGTTGCACTGACTCTAACCTGGCTATATCCTTCCTGTAATGAGGGCTGCTCTCCAGCCACTTGTCTGCTAACCTGTACTTATGAGAACCATTCCTATGCCCCAAGTACAAGACCTTGCAGTTATCCACATTGAACACCATCCTATTGTTCTCTGCCCACTTCCATAGTCTGTCCAGATCCTTCTGGATCTGGAGTACCTGCACCTCAGTTGTGGCCACTGCCCCCATTTTAGTATTGTGTGTGAATTTAATCAGCAGACTGGTTCATCTGGTAGGACCTGTTTTTGCAGAAGCCGTGTTGCGTGGCCCCCAACCTCCCTTCCCTATCTAGAGTTACTAGATCTCTTGCTATTATGACCCTTTCCATTGTCTTTCCTACAATAGATGTAAGACTAACAGGTCTGTAATTTCCCATGTCCCCTCTACTATCTTTTTTGAAAATTGGGACCACTGACGCCACCCTCCAGTCCTCTGGAACATCACCCATTCCCCACGAGGCCTTAAAAATGGAGGCCAGCAGGTACGAGAGGACCCCTGCCAACTCCCGAAGTACTCTTGGGTGAAACCCGTCAGGGTCTGGCACCTCTGTAACATCCAGTGCCCTGAGGAGCTCTTCAGCTTCTAGAGGGATGACTAATCTGTGCCCCTAAGTCCCCGGCCTCATCTGATCCTCCATGCAGCTCCCCCTCATCCTGCTTTGGGAAGAATACAGAAGCAAAACAGTCATTTAACATCTGTGCCTGTTCCTTCACAACAGTCACTGAATTCCCTTCCTCCTTATTAAGTGGTCCCACTACCTTTCTCCCTTTCCTCTTGCTATGTTTACATGTTGATAGAAGCCCTTTTTGTTGCTCCTGATATTCTTTGCAAGTCGCAGCTCATAATCAGCCTATTACAAACGAGTCTTGTCCTGCACTTCCTAAGCTAGGTGGCTGCCTTCAGATACTGTAAATAAAAGTACTTGTTTTGAAGTAAGTTTGAACTCTCTGCCCAGTCAACTTCTGTACATGAATGGTCAGGGAAGCATCTCATCCATCATCTCTAGCAGAAAAATATTCTGGGCTGGTCCCTTTACATAATGACCTGCCTTCTTTTAATTCTTATATGAAATAGGTACAACATCAAAATAAAGGATTCAGACTGCCAGGTTGCAATAGTGAGAATGTCTGTTTCCTTCAAAATGCACTGATGAAGCAGGAGAAAAAACATGCATAGCTACTCCTATCAGTTTCTCTACTGTCCTTGTCAACTGCCATTCTGCTTTCACCTGTTGTAGGACAAACAGAATCCAGCTTGCTGCTATATTTGAGGAGAAGGGCAGACAAAATGACCAGGAGGGGAATGAGTAGGGGCTGGTATAGCTCTCTTGTTTCTTGCTGAACTGTATGTAGAAGCAAACGTGCATTTTCCAGGTTGCAATCCTATGAATTATCTTCCAAGGTAGGATCTCAGATCAACACTGAACCTGTTCTACTAGTTTTTCCCACTGGCAAAGTATGATTTTTGTTCTTCAGTTCCTCTTAATTGTTTGAAATTAGCATTACATACAAGGTTTTCCTTAGGTGCTGTGACAAGTCACAACAGAAGCATCCAGATTCAATGACACACTTCTAACTCTTTAAAGATAGAATATAGTCAGATTGCAAAGCAGAAAAGAAAAGGGGGAAAGCACAAAATTAGAACATGGAAATACATTGGGCATTGAATAGACCAAGCAAATAATTTTTATGTGGGTGAGATTTCAGTATGTATATATGTATCGCTCCTACGCAAACAATTCTGGCTGAAAAGCCAGATCACATCCATGTATCAGATTAAGCATTGTACTGGCTATGATATTGAATTAAGTTTGTGATTAAGGGACCAATCTTATCAACTAAACATTTTCAGAGGGAATATAAGATAGTTTGGACTCCCAATTCTGGGATCAGGGACAGTACTCTGACCTTGGAATTGGGAAGCAGAATGCTAATTGCTCTCTGAAGTCAGGAAAATGACCTTAGAGAAGAGGGGCATGGGGACATTTTGTGGGGGGGGGGGGAGGAAAGCGAATGGAGCACCCAGGGTAGGAGGTATCCTGAAGGTGTTTCAGCTTAGCTGCCTTCTCTCCCTCTTTATGATGGCCAAAAATGCCCATCTAGTGAAAATGCAGGATTGGAAGCAAGAAGAGGTCAAGATAATCTTTGGTAAAGGAATACCTTGGTGGAATAAACACTTTCAAATCTCCAGGTCCCGATGAACTGCATCCCAGAGTCATAAAAGAGCTAGTGGAGGAACTCTCAGAAACACTGGCTATTATCTTCGATAAATCTTGGAATACAGGAGAAGTGCAAGGACTGGAGAAGGGCTAATGTTGTCCCTATCTTCACAAAAGGGATAAAAAGATGAACCTGAGGACTATAGACCAGTTAGTCTGACATCAATCCCTGGAAAAATTCTAGAGCAAATTATTAAAAAATCAAATTGCAAGAATCTTGAAGAAAATGCAGTGATTAATACAAGCCAGCATGGATTTATCAAAAAGAAATCCTGTCAGACTAATTTAATCTCATGTTTTGACTGGGTAACCTCCCAAATGGACAAAGGGAACATTGTGGGCATTATCTACCAACACTTTAGCAAAGCTTTCAACATAGTGCCACATGACATTCTGTTAAGAAAATAAGCAAAAACTGGAATAGATGGGAAAACTGTTAGGTGGATCCAAAATTGCTAAATCGGACACAAAGAATGCTCATCAATGGCACCTTCTCAGATGGGATGGAGGTAATTAGTAGGGTACAACTGGGTTCAGTCCAGTGCTCTCCAACATCTTTATTAATGATTTAGATGAGGAAATGTTGTAAGCCGCCCCGAGGCCTTGGCAAGGGGCGGCATAGAAATGTTTTAATAAATAAATAAATAAATAAATAAATAAATAAATAAATAAATAAATAAATACAAGGAAAGAAAATCAGATTTGCAGATGACACAAAACTGGGTGGAATAACAAACACCCTAGAAGACAGAATGTAGGTGATACTCATAAACTTGAACACTGGGCAAAAAGGAACAGAATGAGATTCAATCAAGTGCCAAGTCCTCCATCTAGGAAAGAGAAACAAAATGCATCAATACAAGATGGGGAATATGTGCCTCAACAGAACTGAAAAAGAAAAAGATCTTGGAGTAATTGTGGAAAACAGGCTAAACATGAACCAACAATGTGATGCAGGCACCAAAAGGGCAAATACTATTTTGGGATGCATTAACAGAAGTATTACTTCCAAATCACAAGAAGTAGTAGTTCCTCTATACTTCTCACTAGTCAGACCTCACCTGGAATACTGTGCCCAGTTCTTGGCAACAAGATTTAAGAAAGATGTAGGTAAATTAGGAAGGGTCCAGCAGAGGGCAACAAAAATGATTCAGGGTTTGGAAACACTGCCCTATGAGGAGAGACTGAGAGAACTGGGCATGTTCAGCCTTGAGAAGACTGAGTGGGGACATGTTACCCCTCTAAAAGTACCTCAGTGGCTGTCACAAAGGTCAAGATCTCTTCTTGCTAATACCAGAGTGTAAGGCACAGAATAATCAGTTTAAGTTGCAACAAACCAGATTCAGGCTAGATATTAGGAAAAGCTTCCTCACTCGCTGTCAGAGCAATGTGACAGTGGAACCAGCTGCCTAGGGAGGTGGTAGGCTCTGCCACACTAGAGACATTCAAAAAGAAACTGGACAGCCATCTGAGTGGGATGGTGTAATGTGGTGTTCTGCAACAGCAGGGGGCTGGACTCGATGGCCTTCATGACCCCTTCCAACTGTACTATTCTATGATTCTCACTCTTTACTGGATGAGCATGAACTTACAAGTTTGGACTTTTATGTTCATCATGATAGGATTGCACCAAAACTTCCATTGGCATCAACATGATATATGGCACCTGACATTGTAAAGAGGTTGAAATCATTCTACATATATTTGCAGATGGTGTGAAGCCTGTTACATTCTGGGCCAAAAAATGTCTTCATTGCACCAATGGTGGCTCGCTGTGCCCAGCACTTTAGGGATAAAATCGCTCAGATTCGCCATGAGCTGGACTCCATGGTTGATGTAGTTCTTGTACGGGAGATGACCAGAGCACCGTCAGGTCCATCTTTCTTTTCAATTGTTGTGGCCTGAGTTGTTTGGACTTTATTCTTTTCAGTGCCAGGCTAAAACCTTTTCATTTCCCCAATGTTTTAAGGTTTGATAGTTTTAATATGGGCTGTTTTGATTGGACAAGAATTTGACTAGGATTCTGTGTTTTATTCTATTTGTCTTATTGCTAAACCATCCCAAGACAGTCTAAAAAAGTTTCAAATAGATGAATAAATAAATTGTAACTTTCTTTAACATTTACCAGCCAACCTTGAAATAATATATGCACTTCCTCCAAGGACACTTTCCTAAGACCAAATTAATAATTACGTATTAAATTGTAACTTTTGGAGTGTTTAATGAGTACTTTTTCTGCAGGCATGTGCACAGATTAGGTAACTGCCCAACTGATATTCCCATGACAGAAAGACCAAGTGTATCATAATTTGCAAAATTCTAGTCACAGATATTAATCTCCTTCTAGAGATTGTCACCTCAGGAAGCTGTCCTATGCACCCTACACAAAAGATAAAGTGGAACAGCAATTCTCAATGTAAGGAAAACAAATATCTTTGTGCTATTTGTTCAACTGGATCTTGATCTGAGGCCATGGGTGTAGTCACAAGCACTTCCATGTCACTTAAAAGGACCTGAGCAGTGTTTTAGCAGCTGGATCTTTTGATAGTAGTAGATGAGCCAGTGGGAACATTTAGGTTGTTCCCTAGAGTAGCTATAGCATTATTTTGAATGAGTATCCACATGGGGTTTTATAGAGTGCAACTCTGAATATTCACAATGAGCTTGACCTCCCGTGTGTCACTAACTCTGTTAGTTTTGTATGTTTTAGTTGTTGAAATCCTGTCTAAAGGTGTTGATTTTCTAAGACAGCAAAACATGGTGTATTCACAATTTTAACATTATCAAACAATTAATGCATCTATATACGTTTATTTGGGCCATCAAAGATTTAATAACAATGATCCTGATGGAATAAAAAATGTTTCGGAAGGCCATTTGAGGATAGGAGACTGGGGACTTGATGGCACTTTCTGGAATGGGAATTCTATAGCTGTTGAGTCACCAATAAGAAGACTTTATCTCTTTTACTTAATGCTTAGATCTTCACTAATGAGAACAAAGTCTAAACAGTCACTGAACTCAATTCTTGATTTGTAGGCACAAAACTCTATAACTGATTCTCTAATTCGTCAACAGTAGGAAAAAGAACTGAACTGGTAGAATTGTTCAAGGTGCTTCCCTAGATATTTCCTTGTTAAGTTAACAACATTTAGGGTACGTATACATACAAAGTATCTTCTGGGGAGCAACTTGTATGCAACATGGTAGCCAGTAGGGATAACATGATGCTGTAGCTCTGGTGATCGTCGCACTGAGGGTATTAGATCTTGAGCATGTAGCTGTGCCTGACTGTGAATTTGGATGGGTGTCGTGCCTAACAACTCAGGGTAGGCATTAGCACGTGAAAGAGGGCCAGAAGCCCCCAGTGAGGATCAGGCTTTAGAGCAGGGAGATTTATACTTGGTGCCCACGGCACAAACAGCCCCCCTGCCACCTGACTCTCAAGTTTTTGAGGGAGTTCCTGGAAATCAGGAAGAGGAGTCGGTTGCCATGGGAAATGCCCAACTGAGGAGGAGACTTCGATGCTTAGACCAATTGCAAGAGAGAAGGAGAGAAAGAAGTTTGTCCAGCCCCAGTAGAGAAGGGCGTGTTAGGAGATTAAGGTCCACATGACAAATCTCAGAGAGGTCAGAAAGGAGGGGGCAACTGTGTTGCTTGGAGCTCTCTGCGGTAGCTGCTATATTATCTGTTGTAAACATAATTCTTGTAGTTGTTTGGCATAGAAGTCTTTAATTTTTATTGCCTGCGTCTGTGTGAGTAATTGGGAATGTGAGTTATGACCTCATGACAATGGGGGATGTTAGGAATGTAGAAAGTTGCCTTCTACAAGGTCATACCTCTTGGTCCAGCTAACCCAATTCTATCAACACTTGTACTGACAGGTGTTCTCCAGGTTTTCCAGGAGGAGCTTTTCCAGCCCCTAATCAGAGGTGTTTGGGTTTGAACCTGAGATCTTCTGCAAACATATGCTCTACTAATGAGCTATGGTCCTTCCCGTGTTCTTCTGGTCTGTGCTGAAACTGAAAGCTTGCTTAGATGTTCCTCTCCTGGCAAAACAACTAAAGATTTTTGAGGGAAGCTGAAGGAGTCTGAGAGTACTAGCATAACGTATCAAGAAGAGATAGCAGGTGTGGTGGCCCTTTGGGGGTTAGAAACCCTTTTGTTGTTTCCGAATTGGACTGACAGAAGGGTTGTCAAGTTCTTGGTAGCACACATCACATGCTAAAGGATTATGTTTGTCTGGAATGGAGCCACACATTATGCTGGCAGGTTATGCAACCTGTAGCTCCCTCATTCATTCATTCATTCATTCATTCATTCATTCATTCATTCATTCATTTTTCCGTTTATTATTACACTGACTAATAATGTTCGCAATTCTCTGTAGCCAAAATTGCACCACCCGTCCACAAGAGAAAGTGTCCTGTACTCTCAGAAGGAAACCAAATTTTGCAGAAGTATGTAAAGGAAAATCTCCTGTATGTCAACTTGCTCAGTGAGCTGGGGATACTGGCAAACCGTTCATGGGGGTGAAACAGAGAAACAGGTGCGGGAGTTAAGCTGGAATGGAATCTGAATCCTAAACAGTAGAAGCTTGCACTGTAATATGTCATTGTAGGTCCCATTTGTCACTCTTAACATTCCTTTGTTAACCCATTGTTCATTTCTGGGGAGGTATTCCACAGTAAAAGTATGATTTAAACTTTAGTGCGCCATGCAGACTATCTGAAAATCTTAGTTTTCAATGCCGTTTATTGTGAAGTGTAACCTTTTTCAAGCCCTTTCTTTCTCTTTTAATACATTTAATTAAATCTCATGTTTAATTTCACTCATTCCCTCTGCCTTTTGAACCAGTCATCAGTAGGGAGGCTGTTAATGGCACATCAATGTCATTCTCAAAATCAAAAACTGGCAACATCACTGCTTCTTTCTCCTTTTTATCAGCAGTGAATCATTAGTCTTTTCTGTGCAATAATGCTCCAAAAGTATCACTTTCTGCATTTTGCTTTCTTCCTCATAAGAGAGATGATACAGAACAAAATGTTGGCCATAATTGGTTCAGAGTTGCTGTGCACGTATTGCACAGCCTGAGACACCACTTCAAAGCTAACATGAAACATAATGTTCAACTAATTTCATGATAAATTAAATAAAAAGGAAGATTGAATTTGTTGAGTTTCTAACCCAATCCCCTTCTGGATCCAGACAGGTCGCAGCAGAATTTAAAAGCTGGAATTTTAAATGCTGGGGAAGTGTGGGCACAGTTTGGGCATACTCAAAATTCTTGGATGGTTCATTGTAAGACTGTAAGTAAACTGGTTCAGACTGAAGTGGTGGTCCCACTATGTGGTTCCACTATGCATGTACTCTTGGTATCTCCAGGTGAGGTTTGGCATAGGGGCATGCGTACAAGTAAATTTGAGCTTGCCCATCCTCAAGGGTTTTCTGTTTTTATAATTACATGAGCATGCAATCTTGTATCTGCAGGAACATGTATGTGTACTTCCATGCTTACTTTTCTGGATCTATGGATCAATTGTGTATATCTTTGAAATGCAAACTTTATTCTACCACTGATCAGTGCCTGCTTGTACACATTTTTCAAAAATACGTATTTGATCATGTGCATTTTTCAAATGAATACATTCCATCAATCCCATTTTTCAGTGAAGGTGGAGACTGTGACTCATGCTGCAAGCTCAGACACATGAACAGTCGATCATAGATTGGGTTCAAGTCCATGTTCTGTCCAGGAGTTGTGAAGTGAGAAAATGTTCAAAAATGAACTGAAACAGACGTCTTACATATCTTTAACTTAGAAGGAACGTTCTCTGAAACCTTGGTGAGTCAGTTGGTGTGTAGACAATATGCATGGTGGTGCCATTACAGGTTGACTTCTGGATGCAGATCCAAGAGGCTTTTAAAAGAACCCTACATGAGTTGAACAGCATCTTTTCTTTCTTATTCTGTGTGTTTTCGCTTGTTTGCAGGGTAAGTCTGCTACTGCAGAGCCAAACGCCACCATCACATCTGCTGTATTCATTTGCCAATCACGTTCCTCAGTCCACTCTGAAACATGAAGCAGATACAAGGGCCAGTTCTCTCAGTCTCTCCTGACAGGGCAGTGTTTCCAAATCCTGGATCATTTTTGTTACCCTTCTCTGGACCCTTTCTAATTTTTCTGCATCTTAAATCTTGGTGCCCAGAACTGGACACATTATTCTAGATAAGGTCTGACTACTGAAGAGTATAAGGGAACTATTAGTTCTCATAATTTGGAAGTAATACTTCTGTTAATGCATCCGAAAAATACATATGCCCCTTTTGTAGCTGCATCACAATGTTGGCTCATGTTTAGCCTGTTGTACACAGTAACTCCAAGGTCTTTTTCTTTTTCAGGTCTGTTGAGCCACATATTCCCCATATTCTGTTGAGCGACACATTGTATCGATGCATTTGGTTTCTTTTTCCTAGGACTCAGCATTTGTCCCTATTGAATTTCATTCTGTTGCTTTTGGCCCAGCATTCATGTTTATCAAGATCACTCTGGTTCTTCATTCTGTCTTCTAGGGTGTTTGCTATTCCACCTCATCATATAATTCATTAATGTTCATTAATGAATCCTAAGTATATCTTTGTTAAAGTCAAGGTTGATTATGGCCAAAGTGTTTTTGCTTTCTGTTTGGGTGGGTACCCAGTCAAAATATGAGATTAAATTAGTTCAACAGCATTTATTCTTGATAAGTCCATGTTGGCTTTTATTAATTATTTTATGTGCTTCATAATTTTCTTCAGAATTTTTCCAAGGATTCATGTCAGACTAACTCGTCAGTAATTCCCAGATTCATCTTTCCTCCCCTTTTGAAGATGGGGACAATGTTTGTCCTTCTCCAATCTGGCATTCCTCTGTTTTCCACAGTAAACTCTCTGATTGCCCATATGTTTGATGCAGAAACGATGAAGAAGAGAGGTTGGTTACCTGTAACCAATGTTCTTTGAGTGGTCATCTGTGCATTCACACAACCCACCCACCAGCCCTACATCATTGTTAATAATCACATCATAATCAGCCAAGGCATTTTCCTTACTTTCCCTTACCTTTCCATCCATAGCATACTAGTGCAGAGAGGACTGGAAATGGCCATCCCTTCTTTGGTTCGAAAGCCCAAGCAATGGTCTTCTAAAAATATGAGAAAATGGCAGGAGCCCCACCTTTATGGGGAAAGGGATGGTGCTCCTGCCAAAACACCTAATTGGAGGTCTCCCCCCTCCCACAACAGGCCCTGCGCACCTGCAGAGCCCATATATGTGAAGCACTGGAAGAACTGGAAGAACAAACTCACTTTTTCAAATTCTTTGCTCTCTTTATATTAAGCCTGATGATTTCAATGGGGCTACTAACTTCCTCTTCTTGTGTTTCTGTGCAGATGTACATGTCTCATTTTATGTATAGTGTGACTTCTCCCTTTTTCTCCCTTCTGTTTTTCTTGAATAGGTTGTAGCCTTCAATTCAGTCTTGTGAGTCGTCCCACCAAGTTTCAGTTATTTCTATGAGATTGTAATTGCCTTCATGTACTATGAGCTTAAGTTCATGTTGTTAGTTTCCCATACTCTGGGAATTGGTGTAGAGACATCAAAGTTCATTCTTGCTGTGTCCTGGTTTTCTTCTTGCTTTTTTGGGAGACTGGTGTCAGACCCTGCTTGAGGTTTTCTTCTCTGTTGAAGTGCATAAGTCTTTGTCAGCTGATGGTATGCCGTGCTCCATGTCTTCCTCCCCCGTATATTTCAGTTTAAAGCCCTCCTAATGAAGTTTTTCATGTAGTGGCCAAACACATGCTTTCCATTCTTTGTGAGGTGCAGCCTTTCATTTGCCAGTAGTCCATCTTCCAGGAACCATAGCCCATGGTCCCAGAATCCAAATCTCTCTGTATTGCATCACCACTGTAGCCAGTCATTCATAGATTTTTCTATGCCTATCAGTTTTTCTTCCATGTACTGGTAGGATTGAGGAGAAGACTGTCTGAGCCCCAGTGTTTTTGATTTTCTTCCCTAGAGTGTTGAAGCTTGATGTTATTTCATCAAAGCTTCTCCTGGCAATGTTGTTTGTTCCCATGTGGATGAGAAGGAAGGGGTATATGTCTCGTAAGTGTGTTGTTTGAGATGCATGATATCATTACTCTTGGCTCCAGGAATACAGAATACCTGGCTATTCTCTGGTTCGTTGTGGCATGCATATTTTTCCATTCCACATAGCAGAGAGTATCCCAGAATGAACACTCTTCTATTATTATTATTGTTATTGTTATTGTTATTGTTATTGTTATTGTTATTGTTATTATTATTGCAAGCTGTAACAGTGAGGTAGCACACCAACACTACCAGGAGTTCCCACCTCCCAGCGGCCCACAGGGTCAGGAAAACCACCCCAGCTCTTAGCAAAATGGACCAGCACATGCTGACCCAAGTCTTGGGGAAAAGGAACTTTATTAAACTTAACACACACAATCAAAATAAAAAGTACAAGCAACATCAACCACACAGGGAAAAGGGGGAAGGGGGAAGGGAAAGGGAAATGGGATAGCAACTTTTAATCAATGGAATACAATCACAGGTATATACCCCCCTTGGGTCATTTGACCACCCCAGACCCTAAAACAACAAAAGCTGGCTAAAAACCTAATAACTCCCATGGTACCTAACCAATCTTCTCAACAGTAGCAGTCCCAAACTCCAGTGGCTCAAGCGTCCTGCAGCGGGTGTCCCTCCTTCTGCCCCAAAAGCGTGCACGGCCTGATCTCAAAGCCCTCCTTTTATTCCTTCCCTAAGCAATCGGAATCCTTTGTTCTCTGGTGTGACATCAAAGGATCGGAACCATCTGGTCCCTACAGAGGCACCCAGCAATCAAAACCGTTTGATCCATGAGGTGACATCTCCAGAGTCTCCAACTGGGATCCACCCCTAGGGAGGATGTGACTGTCCTTGAGAATCTCCATACCCTCCCTTGGCCCAATCTAGGCACCAGCTTGTCCTTGAAGTGGCCACCTGTGTCTGGCCGGCTTGCTACAGTCCTTAACCCTTTCTTCTCCCTCTGAGGCTTAATGCCCTTTCCATTGCACAAGCTGTAACAGTTCTCTTATTTGGTTGTCTTGTTCAATGTCTCTCAGCATGTCATGAAGTTCATTCACAGCCAGTTTCACAGCCTCTTCCGTTAAAGACTGAAAGCAATTTGCAACTACTTTTGCAGGATTCTCTTCTTCTGCCTTGTCTTGTTGCAGCACTTCTTGCTTCTGTAATGCTCTTAGCTGTTGCACTTCCACTGCTCCATCTAACAACTCTTCCTCTTATTTTACTCTTAACTTTAAGAACTGCATTTTTAAAGATTGTTTTGGGTTTTGGAACTGTATGGAAGGAAGGAAAGGACCAGCTCATGACAACCACCACTATTGATTCTGGAAACCATGATGTATGGTGGGTTTCAAAAGGTCCCCCTTACTTCCTCTTAAGGAGATTATCCAGTAACTACTATATGTTGTTGGTGTGTGTGTGGGGGGGGGGGGGGGGGAGGCAGGCAAGGAGTTCTGTTTCCTAGCTTGAAAGCTGGAGATGTCACTTTAACCTTGGAGCTGCGGATTGAGGCTCCAACCCTGTGCTCGTGCCCTTACCTGGTTGTGTGCATCATCTTGATAAGAAGATGGATGACCAATTGTCCAACATGATATAAAGCAGGTTCCTGTTTTCCTGCCCAGATATGCAGCAAACTCTTGCTACATCTGCAGTGGACCACCTATATTGCTAGCTGGCCAGCCATGGGAAGCAGCAGAAGATTTTGAGCAGGCAGCATGAGTTTGTAGTATGCCTGGGAAGATGGAGCAGAGCATGTGAGCAGCTCTGCTATTGAGGCAGACACTTGTCTGCCTCAGGTCTAGAATCAGCACTCAGCATCTTTGACTCACTTCTAGGATACCAGTCACTTTGCAGAGTTCATGGGTGATGATGCCTGCCCTGACCAGCTCCTATTGCATAGTTTGACTTCCTATACTAAATTCTCCATGATGCTGCAGCATGATGCTAACTGCATTTTGAGAAGAAATTAAATGGTAGCTGTTGAATTTCTGTCTCTGCCACCAGTTAAATTTACGTACCTTTTCCTCAAAGCCAACGCTAGCCTTGAAGCTTGTCATGAAAAGGACACACTGGAATTGCTATGAGTGTACAAAGCTTGTGGGATCCCCAGCCTTTAGCCATCTCCACATCTCAGGAAAGAGGAAAAAAGTGGCTGAGGTTTTTGTTTTTCTGCATATGAGAGAGATGTATAAAGGTTGCTCTGTTTCCAGCTTGTTTTTGTGCATGCTGATAGGCATGCTGACTCATTTTCCATATCCTTTGTCCCTTTCACACGTTTTTAATCTAATTCTTCCCTAAAAAGCTCTGAGCAGCATGCATGGGAGTCAAACCTATAGTTGGGGGTGATGGTAGAACCAGGGACAAGCACCCAGAAAGACCCTTCAGTACTCCCGTGTGTTTCACTGCTGGCTGTTTGCCAACTCAGTAGATCAGAGGCAACAAAAGCCAAAAAGATACTACTATACACTTGAATTAATAGTCTAGAGACACAAGAGGCTACCTGTTTACTGTCTTTGCTGTCCAAAGGAAGTGGATTGTTCATCTCTGCAGCTGGCTACTTGCTCAGAAAATGAAATATCTCCTTCTGGGCCTGTGGCATAGCAAATTTCCCATTCATGCTTCATTTTGCCAATATAGCCACAAATAGACAAGGAGGTTTGTGGCTTGGTAAATATTTTGTGCTTGCCTAATTGCCTATTAATGCAGCTAGTGCTTGTTTTCCAGTGAATTTGGATGAAATTCTGACAATAATAAAGGCTTGTGGAAAATTCTCATTGATCTTAATAGAAAAGAATTGCATTCAATGAGCACTGTTTTTCCATTCTAATTTGTGTTGTAATTTTCTATGCCTCTTCTTTCCTCCCACACTAACTTGAGTTCATTTGTCTTCTCCAATTGGAAATGTATGTGCTACACAAAGAGTCAAATGCTCATGGAAGTCATGTTTCCAGTAGTAAATAAATGTAACATCTAGAATGTTAAACTCCTCAATATTGCACATAGCAAAACTGTGAAAAGGAAACATTGAAGTGTTGTTTCATCAGTGGTTTCCTTGGAAGCCTTGTCAGATGCAGTCCACCAGCCACCAAGTGGTTTGGGCAATCTATTCATTTGAACAAAGGTTTTGTGAGGCTGCCACGTAAACATGATTGCTTCTTTCATTTGGGGATTTTGGTATTCTGTGATGCTGCAAGAGAGCAGGGATTGGTGTGTCCTGATTGGTCCAGGAAGGAATCTGGCCCCCAGAACAGATTCTCCATCTCTGACCTAAAGCTTATGTCAGGGGCTGGAGACAAATGCCTGGAGGACTGGGATGTATGATGAAGTTACGTTTGGGGATGGAACCTTGTGCCTGAATCTGACCCAGGATCGACTTATTTGTATTTCTGTCAGTCCAGAGTAATTACAAATTACTGGCAGATTGGCAGGGTAATTACCCTCCTCCAGTAATTTGAAATGCATCCATTTCTGCCTGTCAACATTCTTCCCTGTCATAGGGTTACCATAAGTCAGAGATGACTCAATGGCACTTAAGAAGAAAGCTTGGCCCTTGGAAATGAAATCAAACCTCAAAGAGATTTCACCTGTTGACTGGGTTAAACCTACAAAAAACAACTGTGTACCTGAAACACTCAGGTGGAGGCACACAGAAGAAAATACATTGCACTGGGTCTCCAGGTGGAATTGTAGCAGGCTTACCTGTCTTGGCACAGCAACATTTTACAAAGTTGATGTCTGCATGTCTTCACCATCCTGGGGGCAGGGTTCTTGCCAAAGTGCCACTGTGATGGCAAAAGAACATAAACCACACTACAAATGTGATATACAGATCAATAGGTAAAATTTTCATTGGTTCAACTGTGCGATCATTGACACATACCTAGGCCAGAGAAAAATCTTTTTTTTTCCCTAGAAATCAGAAAGATAAGTCAAAAGTGAAGTGCCCTAAGAAGCAATCACAACAAGCTAGGTAAATCATAATATATAATGACACACTGACATAGACCAACTGCCCTGGTAAAAGTATCACATTAAAGTACATTTAAAATACATTTAACAAAATTTGGAGAAATAACAGGTTTTCAAGTAAATTGGTACAAATCAGGAATGATGTTATTTAATTGTAATAAAGTGGAAAAGGATGAGATTAAAAGCAAGTTAGAACCAGCTGCCTAGATAGGTGGTGGGCTCTCCCACACTAGAAACATTCAAAAAGAAACTGGACAGCCATCTGAGTGGGATGGTGTAACTTGGTGTCCCGCAACAGCAGGGGGTTGGACGTGGTGGCCTTCATGGCCCCTTCCAACTCTACTATTCTATGTTTCTATGATTCTACTGGACTAAAAATTGGTTGAAGAAAAATGGTAAATGTAGAGAATAGTCTAACTTTCAAAATATAAGTTTACAGAAAGAAAAACAAGATAGTATGTGGATAAGAGGAATGATAAGTAAAATTCATAATATATTACTAAAAGAAGAGGCTCAATATGTTCCTCTTAATGAGTCTTGGGAAACAGATTTAGAAAGAAATATAAATGCTGAAGAATGGAATAACAAGTGGGATAAGAGAATTTTAAAATTTATGTCAATAAGAATTAAAGAGAATTTTTATAAACTGGGTTGGAATTGGTACTTAACTCCAATTAAATTTAATTGCATGAATAATTAATATTCCAACATTTTTTGGCAATGTGACTAGGAAGTGGGTACATATTTCCATATGTGGTGGAAGTGGAAGTATATAAATAAGTTTTGGGAAATGGTCTTTAAAGAAATTAGTAAAATATGAAATTTAAATATTCAAGTTGATCCAGGATTAGCATTATCGTCATTATTTAGAGATCAGCTGGGACAATATACCAAAGAATTGATGATAAATTTATTGACTGCAGTAAGATTAATAATAGCAAAGAACTGGAAAATAAAAGGTGAATATCATATAGTTGAATGGTATAAAGAAGTCTGGAATATAGCCATGAATGAGAGGTTAACGTCTGATATTAAATGGGAAAAGATTTGATAAGTGAAAACAAATTTGAAAATATTTGGAAACGTTTTATTGAATATGTTTTAATAACAGGAAAGGGGTGTGAACCACTGCAAGAGTCAATGCAGTTCTGGAAGGGAAGTGGGCAACCTGAATGAATAAATGATCTTACATTAAGTAACTAGAGTTGTTGGTCCTGGTGGAGGTAGCACTGATATTAATGTATTGTTTAATTGTGTTAATCACTTTTGCTCCAGATATCTCACTGGCTTCCCACCTACAGCACCAGAAAACTGAGCATTTAATAACTAGATAGCACATCATACATATCCCACTATCCAGCAACACACAGAGACCTTCTCATGAGAGTCTCATGGCCTGGGCTTAGAAAGGGCTCACCCATAACCATGGCAATTTCCCTTCTGAGTGGCTCTAGAGAGGATGGGCAAGATGGAAACAGCCTCCCTGTGGCTTGTAGGCTTCATTAGAGGACATAGCCCTAAAGGCAATATAGAAGCATTCAAATCCCAAAGGTAGTCCTCAGGCTGATGGCAATAGTCACTGGGCCACAAGGTTCTTTAACCAGTTCCACAGGCCACCATTCTTCTCCAGAGTTTGTTCTGGCAGGAGACCTCTCACAAGGGCTGTTTGAGGTTCCTTCAGTGTACACAGCTAGATCTTACAAAAGAGGAAGATGATGACAATGATAGCAACAAAAACGTTGCATTTACGTCCCACTTATTTTTCCTCCCGTGAGGAATGCAAGGCAGCTGGCAAGCTGTGCTTTATCCTTACAGCAGCAGCCTTATGAAGTAGGTTAGGCTAAGAGTGAATAACTGGCCCGAAGACACCAATGTGTTTCATGGACCACTGGGGACTAGAACCTGGATCCCCAGGTCCCCAGTCCAACATGCTGCCCACCATAGCGCACTGGCTCGTATGCTATATGTTCTTCTCTGCTTTTAAGCTTAGGAGATTCGGTTGTTAGCCCAACTAATTTTGTCTATTTGGAGGGGTGAACTGGATGTCTGATCTCTCACATCTGACTTGGTTTTTAAGGTTCTATAGCCGAAAGTATGTTTGTATGTGCCTGAAACAAGCATATTTCCCCTCCAGGAAAAAAATTTCTAATCCAATTCATAGTTAATGGTTTCAAAAATGGAAATATGGCTTTGTGTTGTGATGAGAAATCATTGTACCTCAGAATTATCTGCAGTCTTTCATTATTGGTTTAGTTAAAGGGAATACAGACATAAGATCTGATCATGGTATTGTGATTCATTTCTAATTAAGTTATCCTCACCTAAACCATTACTTTTAACAGAGTTAAAAGAAACCAGTTTGAAAGAACAGGAGGAAGGCTGTTGTTTTTTAGAATGAAAATGCAGAACTTTTTTTTTTTAATTACTCACGAAGTTGAGCCCATGCCTTATTTATTGTTTTCTGGTGAACAGAATTCATTGCCTGGGTAAAACAAAATTTAAATGTGTATCTTGTTGGCTTTCTTTAAGGGGGAAAAAATCACTGATAATTCCTTTGAGAAAACAGCCTTGGATGGGTAGCCAGATGCTTGAAGATTTCATAAGGCTTTGCCTGATTTTCACTCCTCAGAGTGCCTGTTCAACATTGATCCATCTCAGATTTTAACAGTGCACCAAGAGGATGACAAGTCATGCATACAAATTTGTATTCTCAGCAGACAGTGGTTTTTTTTTTTATTAAACTGCCTCATTAAACATTAAAGATTTGTCTGCAGAGATGCAGATTGAATTCTTCCCTTTTCAGCTTTTCATGAGTCTCTAACTTTGCAAAATTCCAATTGTAAAGGATAAACCTATAGATGTAAAGAATGTGAAAATAATAGGTAGGGACAGGCCTAAGCAGTCTTTGGATTGTGTCACTTTTGCAAGTGTTCACTCAGAAGTCCATTCCATCCTGTTTCTGCATTAAATTAATCACACATGCATGCACACAAATGTGCTTTTGAAATATGCATTTAGTAGCAGGATCCCACCAGAGATGGGGCATAGCATTTGTAATTTTCTTACGTTCATATTTAATGTTGGTCATTACTTTACTTCTTTTCCTTTGCAATTTATCGATGTTGCTGGCCCATGCAGACCAGAGTCATCTCTGTGATGTCCCCTGGAAGAGGAGTCTTTCCTGTGCCCCATTTTAAAAAGTGTAGGCAGTGGCTATTTTGTGAAGACATTTACATGGCAGAGATGGGCAAACTAAAAAGTTGGCACTCCAATCATGGCTGGCCATTGCTTAGGAAAGTGTATTTCTCTGGCAAGAACTTTGTTCTACATATTAGTTTTCTGAGATAGAAATAGTAATACATATTTTCCCATCCTAAACTTATTTTCTCTGCAATTATGCCTGTTCATAGAATCATAGAATAGTAGAGTAGGAAGGGGCCATGAAGGCCATCGAGTTCAACCCCCTGCTGTTGCAGAACACCATGTTACACCATCCCACTCAGATGACCATCCAGTTTCTTTTTGAATGTCTCTAGTGTGGGAGAGTCCGTCATCTGTCTAGGCAGCTGGTTCCACTGCCACATTGTTCTGACAGTGAGGAAGCTTTTCCTGATGTCCAGCCTGAATCTGGGTTGTTGCAACTTGAACTGATTATTCCGTGTCCTACACTCTGGTATCAGCAAGAACAGATCTTGATCTTCCTCTTTGTGACAGCCTTTGAGGCACTTTTAGAGGGGTATCATGTCCCCTCTCGGTCTTCTCTTCTCAAGGCTGAACATGCCCACTTCTCTCAGTCTCTCCTCATAGGGCAGTGTTTCCAAACCCTGGATCATTTTTGTTGCCCTTCTCTGGACCCTTTCTAATTTTTCTGCATCTTTCTTAAATCTTGGTGCCCAGAACTCGGCACAGTATTCCAGGTGAGGTCTGACTAGTGAGGAGTATAGAGGAACTACTACTTCTCATGATTTGGAAGTAATACTACTGTTAATGCCCCCCAAAATAGTGTTTGCCCTTTTGGTGCCTGAATCGCATTGTTAGCTCATGTTTAGCCTATTCTCCACAATAGCTCCAAGATCTTTTTCTTTTTCAGTTCTGTTGAGACACGCATTCCCCATCTTTTATCGATGTATTTGGTTTCTCTTTCCTAGGTGGAGGACTTGTCCTTATTGAATCTTATTCTGTTGCTTTCAGCCCAGTGTTCAAGTTTATCAAGATTACCCTGGATCTTCATTCTGTCTTCTAGGGTGTTTGCTATTCCACCCAGTTTTGCATCATCTGCCAATTTGATTATCTTTCCTTGTACTTCCTCATGTAAATCATTAATAAAGATGTTGAAGAACACTGGGCCCAGGACTGGACCCTGTGGCACCCCACTAGTTACCTCCATCCAATTTTGATGAAGCTAACTTTCATGTGAGCATGCTTGTGTTGCAGATTTAGTTTCCAGTTTCTGGTTTAGTTGTTACTTGTATGTGAAAAGTACCTTTCCTTGAAGTGAGCTTGCTATTCCCAGACACTTCATGCATTACCAAAGCATCCCAGTCAGTTGCTTAGTTTGCTTCTGTGGATGGATCAATATGCACAGTTTTCATGCTTCCCGTTTACATCTAGCAAACAGTCCATTATGAGCAGAACATTATGAGAATACTTTCAAAATCAGGTTGCAATTTGGTATCACTTTCCAAAGATGAGAGGAAAGAAAATCAAAATTCCACAAGACATGTGCAAATTTTTGGAGTGTGTTTCATAGCTTTTGGGTTCTATGTTCTGGTTTGTAGATCTTTCCCTCTGGGGGCTATTGTGGGTTTAGTTTAGTGTATATAAATCTTATGCTTAAGTTAAACCTTTCTGTATTGACCAGGATCTTTTTTGTCCTTATGAAAGACAAGGTGCAATGCTGACAGTCCTCCAGCACCAGTCATGTTATCGCCAGCAAGAATTAATGCTGCTATAATAGGAACTACGACTTCACAGAACAACTACAAGAAATAGCACAGACAAGCAGTTCCACCTTTCCTGCATACATTTCCTGTTCTGGAAGTGCTACTTGGGCTAATTCTGGTTGTTTCCAGTCCCACCACTAGTAGCAGGGCAGCATTGGATACTGCCCCTAAAGTTTGAACCACACACCATACATACCCATTCAAAGCAAATGTGGGTTCATGAATGAAAATGCTCATGAATGAACACAGGATTGGGGTTCTGCTATAAGGTTTGCAAATTATACATTTAATTTTATAATTAAAAGATTATACATTTTTAGAAAGAAACCCAGTGGGCCAATGCATTATATCTTGAAAAAGCCCATTAGATGGAGTAAGTGTTAAAATTGCATCTTTAAAAAATGTAGGTGTTGCATGTTTAGCCGACTGTTGACTAAAAATTGTTTTCTTGGATATCACAGGTACCTCAGTCCTTCAGGTTACAGCTACAGATGCAGATGACCCCACCTATGGAAACAGTGCCCGGGTAGTGTACAGTATTCTTCAGGGACAGCCATATTTCTCTGTTGACCCTAAAACAGGTGAGCATGCATCTTCTTTTCATTGTGTTTGACACATGGCAGACATATGAAAGGACTTTTCCCCCTTTGTAATTAATTTGCATGAGTGGCATGAACAATGTTTGTTAATGCTCACCCGTTGATTCTTTGGAGCTCTTGGACAGGGCTTTATGTCAAACTGTAAAGAGTAAAGAATAAATGGCAGATCTGGGGCATATTTAATTGATCATCCTTAATGCTGTGAAGCAATGTTTTCATAAGCTTTCTACTTTTTGTGTAGACTATTTTTTTTGTACCACTCTAAAATGTACCTTGTCATTCTTGAAATTAAATAAGAACTAAACACACACTCACACACTTTCAAGTCAATGCAATATTTATATTAACAGAATGTGAACCCCTCAGTGATAGCCTTTTTTGTGAGACATTAGGATATAAAAAATAAATAAGGGGCAACAAACCAAAATGAAAGATCAATGCAGTCTTATATGCATCTATCAAATAGTAAGTTCCATTATTTTCAGTGGAACATATTCCAGGTAAGTATAGGATTGCAGCTGGTCTTATGAAAAGAGGGAATGGAATAGAGTTTTACAATGTAAACTTTTGGCACTATAGTCTAAATTTGTTTTTCTGCAATCTTCAGAAATTGAGCCCTTGTCTGTTGTGAATATTATTTCACAAAACTTATACTTGAAATGTATGTAACAGTGCTATACTATGAACATCAATTCTCTTGATTCATCTCTTGTTCTGCACACAAATTATCTCACACCTGTTGACTGGAATAAATCTTGTTCCGTGACTTAAACATGGCACCTTCATTTGGACTGATCCACTAAGTTTGCTTGTTTCAAATCCTGGTCCACCAGGTTGAGGGGCTTTGTACATTTCAACAATGTGCCAGTGGGTATGGGGATATGGTTTAGAGGTAAAGCACAAGTTTGCCTACATCCCAAATTCAGTTCCCAGTACTTCCAGTTAAAAACGATCCCTGACTTCAGGCCTGGGAAAGTTGTCTGCATGACTCTGTTAGGACCTGTTCCCTTCAACATGAGGTAAGTGTCCATGTTCAACCCTCTTCTGAGGATAGCTTGGGAGGCAGCAGTATGGTGGGGTGTTAGGGACAGTTCTCTTGGTAAAGGATTTATCCTCGGTAGCCACTCACTTTCAAACTTACCACATCTCCATGCATATCATGGAGACTATAAATCAATGGAAGGGGTTTATTGAGAGACAGCAAAAATGAATTATATTTTAATATGATGTTTATTGTTTATAAGTTCCAGAAAAATAGCACTTTTGTATGTGCTTGGGCAGCAGAATAAACAGATGTTCATTGTTTATCTATCAGCATATCAGCTTTGTGCTTTTCAGCCTGGTCCTTTAGGTCTTGAACCTTTCCCTTTTGAATTTTGAAATTCAGTCATTTTCTGTGAACAGCTGAACAAGATTATTTAGCATGCATGAAGTAAAAAAAACCCAAAACACTCAAGACCACGAATACATAAAACAATGTTCTTTACTGAACAATTATCAAGGCTGAGCTTGGAAAAATGTGTGTGTGTGTGTGTGACTGAAGAAATATTACACTTACATTTCTGAGAAGTACATTTTAGTATTTTCCAACAAAGAAACTTAAAGCACTAATAAGTCTGTGCTTATTAGTGAATTCTCCCAACTAGAGATCTATATAGCCTTGATTTGAACACAAGATACTTGCTAGTCGTTTGATTATGACATGTTGCACTGTTAAAATGTGTTATTCTTCATTTTGTTCTTCAAATACAAAATTGCATCATTAAAATAACACAGCTCAATCAGCAAAACATTTACAACTCAATCAGCAAAACATTGCCTTTCAACAAAAATGAATATAGCAACTTCTAGTGAGAAAAAAATGTGTTGAAATGGCTTGAAATATCTCTCTCTCTCTCTCTCTCTCTCTCTCTCTCTCACATCCCTATTCAATGATTCTATAGGGTATGTGTGTGCATAGGGTGATAGCATATTATGTTAATGTAAGCATGTTTCCACTGATTCAATTTATGTATATTTTGCATTAGCAAACTGCAAATTATCGTTGCTATTGTTCTGAATAACATTTTCTTTCCTGTTGGTAATCCAGGTTTATAACATGGACAGTACGATCATGTATGAACATCATTCTAAATGCATTACTATTAATTTTATGTATTAGATTTATATTCCACCTTTTTCCTTTTAAAAAACTCAAATTGTCTTACATCATTCTCCTCCTGCTGCTCTCCATCTTATCCCCACAACAACCACCCTGTGAAGTAGGTTTGACTGAGAGTCTGTGACTGGCCCAAAGTCACCCAGTTGGCTCCAGGGCTGAATGAGAACTAGAAGCCAGAGTGCCGGAGTCCCAGACCTGTGTTCTTAACTGCTATACCACAGTGGCTCTCTCAAGCATGGGTCTGCATCTTGGGCTCCTTCTGAGGCCCCACTTGGAGCCCTACCCCTTCCCTAACCATGAGTCTATTGGGGGATCTGGAAGATGGTAGGCTGAGGAATCCTCTTGTTATCTCCAATCACAGATCGGATTTCCCAATGGAGGGAGACCTTTCCTCATTGTCTATGATCAGATAATACAAGATTGGGGGAACAGCAGCTGCACACTTACCCAGCATTTCCAGAAGTTCATGCATGTGAAAAAAGAATGGCTTCACTTATCCTCTGCCTCCCCTGCGCCAGGCAGGTGGGTGAGTGAAGTGAGCTACAGCTTTTGGGCTTTGTGTATCTTCCACCTTTCCCACATGGACTGTGGAGGCACAGCTGAACTTACCCAGTGCTTGCAGCAGTGGGCATTACTCATCTGTGTCCTTGTCTACACTGGCATTAAAGTCAGTGTCTGCTGTAGGCAAACATCTGGAAGGCCACAGTTTAATCCACCATTATGTTTCTAACCCTGCCTTCCCTGAAATCTGCCTGTCACCACTCTAAATAATATGAAAGGATCCTGCAGACCCCCAGAAACTTCTCAAAGAGGAAGCATCTATTTATGAGTGACTCCTTAGGTCTTACCTCCTTCCAGTCAGCCAATTCTACTTCATCTCCCTGTGAGGGATATGTGCACCCATACGAGAGCATATATCATGCATATCAGTATTGGCGCCATAAGAACACATTCACAAGCCATGAAGTGCGCTTGGTAAGTCCAGGAGGACTAGCCAGTGTGAATGAATGATGAAGGCTGGAATTGTTGCAGAGCAAAGGCCATGTCACAAAGGGACCTTTCTGTTCTTTTTAACCCTGAGTAGGTCACCCGAGATCTCAGAGAGTGGAGACAGAAGCAGGCACACAGACAAGCAGTACTGCTATGCACCTGTGAGAATAACCGCCATATATTTATTCATAATATTGGGCTATCAGAGTAAACTTTTTTTGGGTATAAGAGTGAAGTGGCATTCTGATTTTAATTCTTTGAGACAAGTGTACCAGAGCTATCAGTAGTCCAGGGACTGCTGTTCTATTAACATAACACAAGTATGTAGAAGAGACTGTGCCTTGGAAATCTAATGTTCAATTACATCTGGAGCTGTTTCCTGATAGCCTGAACTGAGTGATCCAAAATGTATTATTATATGTGATTGATTTCTACTTTGGAGTGCTAAGAGGAGGTCACATTAAAGAATCAAAGCTCATCTTCTTGGTCAAGACTTTCTTTATTGCCGACATATGTTTCCAACAGAGCATTCAGCTCCACTTAAACTGAAATTTGCTGGTAACTCTGCTAATGCTTATTTCACAGTTTCTCTATAAATATTAAGTGTTTGAGCCAAAAAATGTGTGAGGTCTTCCCCACAGCATATTTTTGTCTTTGCAAATGCAAGCTTCTTCCATGTTATTTATGCTGTTGTCTGAGTATTCTGTTTATTGCAGGAAATTCACTAGAAAATATTGGTTCAAAATAACTTCAAAATAATTCTTCCATCTTTCTTCTAAGCCTTCCAGGGTTTCTAGACTGCTCTTTGGCTTTATTTTCCTTTCCCTTCTGTTTTTACTCTACTACCTACTAGCAATGTGGTCCCTAATGCCGACCATTGTCCTCAAAGTTCATGGCTCTTGCTCATCAGCAGGTTTAAAATAAAGTAGGCCTGCAGAGAAATGTCCCTTTAGAGAGCCAAGGAATCAGCCTAGTTCAGTCATTTAAATGTAACCTATGCTGGACAGGGGTCATTCAAAGAAAACTCAAAATTATTCTTTGATCATTCTTATGGCAGTATACCAGTCTGTGCCCACCCTGTAGAAAAGATAAAAAATTTTACATGAAGAGCATGCATACAAGCAAATATGCTATTAGCTGGGAATGGGTTTCCATATCTGCATTTCCTTAAAGACTTCTTGATATATTTGTCTGTGATCCTCCAAGAAGACTGTAAGGCAGATGGATGCTTTGCTGATTGTCTTGAAGTTTGCAAGTATCTCTCAAGCAAATAGGTTGCAGTCAATATCTCCAGGAGTGACTCAAAACAACAGTTGCTTCCTTTTTCAGGGAGAAACAAAGGTGGGTAATAAAGGGATGGTGTTATTATTTACTGTACCCTTCGTATTTTACAACCAAGTATGCAGCCCAGGGGTAATTTGCACTGGGTATTTTAACCATCATTCTAATGCCTGATTCTGTGGTGTGTCATGTGATGCTCATTGTGAGCTGTCCTCATGAAGGTGTTCCAGACTTCCTCAGACCTATTGCATCACAGCTTTTTAATATGTTGTGGTTTTCGCCCAGTGTATCTCTATCAGTGAGCGCTAAACTTGTTCTAGGGGTCAGGAGGAGTCACTTTATTTGTCTATTGGGCTGCGGGGCATGGGGAGTAAAAGCATCCTTTCTGCCTCCCTCACATCCTCCATGACTTCTCTCGCACTCTGACTTTCAAATGCCTTCTCCCCTCTGCTCTCCTTTGCCATGCATTTTAATGTTGGGTTGTTGCTAGTTGTGACGTCACGTCCGACCCATCGTGACCCCATGGACAACATTCCTCCAGGGCTTCCTGTTCTCCACCATCTCCTGGAGTCCACTTAAGCTCACAATTTTGATTTTCCATGTTATCCTTCCTTTATCCCCTTGCTCAAGAAACAGCTACTTGAAATGCAGGTCTACTTAGGAGTAAATCAGTTTTGTTTTGTTTTTTTAAGGTGATACAGCTCAATCATACTAAGTTCAGTGGAGCTAATTCATAGGAAGTTCCACCTTGGAGAAGGCCTGTACTTGCTTGCTTTTGAGTGTAGGGAAATGTGCGTGCTGGTCCCACTGGCTTCAGCCCATGGGGGATGTGAGAATGAGAGTGAGCAGCAGCAGCAGCACCACTTTTTAGAATATCTCTGCTCTTTCAGTCCTTCTCACCTTTTGCACACCTAATGAGCTAAGAAACAAACACAAAGCCAAAGACCATTTCCATGTGTACATGCCCTTTTCAACTCCTTTTTCTTCCCCCACATTTGCATTTATGTGTGACGCTGGCTCACATTTTTCACTTTGCTGTATTTATTAGCACTTGCCACAAGTGTAAAACATGTAGTTTACATCAATACCATGACTAAGCACCCTCCTGAATGGAAAGAGGTCTAGTAGTGTAGATCTGCCCCAATCTTGTCCTCTTTAAATGTCATTTGGCCACAGCTGACATTGAGCTCCCCCAAAGATAGACAAAAGACCAGTGTTCCCCAAACTAGCACATTGTACAAGTGCTTCACGATTGGTCACTTCATGCTACATTCAAAATTGTTCTTCACCTATTGTAAACATAAGTTAGTTTGGCCAGCAGAGTGTTTCACGTGTCAGGTTGCTTTCTATCCTTACTATTTTGTGTAAACAACAGTATAATTCTCTGCATCTTTCATCTAAAAGGGGTGCTGCTGCTGCTGCTCACTCTCATTCTCGCATCCCAGTGGGGGCTGAAGCCAGTGGGACCAGCACTGCCATTTCCGTACACTCAGAAGCAAGCAAGTACAGTCCTTCTCCTATGTGGACCTTCCCATGAGTTAGCTCCACTGAACTTAGCACGATTGGGCTGTATCACCTTTTCCTTCTCAACATTCAGTGAGTTCTTGGGGTGGGGGGGGGGTGGTTAGAAATAAAATAAATAAATGGCAAAGCATAGTTATATGAAACAAACTATTCCACCATCTCTGTCAATTTTAGCAACTGAAGTTCTAATGCATTTGAAATCAGTCCCAATGAAATCTTGCTAGCCTGTGGAAAAGGATTTCTCTCCTCAGCCAACCTGCTGGGCACTGGAAATTGTGTGTTGAATGTGGTAGATTTAACTTTAATGATCCACTACTTCACCTCCCCTAAGGAAGAATAAAGCATCTATTTCTCGCATCCACCTTCCTCTTCTTCCTTTTCACTTCCAGTAAGATGTGAAGTTTTGATGGAATGATTGAGAGACATGGAGAAAGCCTTTGTCTGAGCTATATTTGGTACAGGAGCTTGGAGCTCAGGGTAGTAGTGAATCATTGACTTTGAAATGTCATCAGAACCAAATCAGAGATTAATTCACATTTCAGATATTATGAGATGAGAATTTGAAGGATTGGGGAGTATGTAAAATATCCATTCTGTGGAGGAATGGGGAGGGATTTGCATTTCTGTGGGATAAAGCTGAAATATTAAAGTGGACCATTTCAGAGTTATTTTAACCTCCTCCATGCAAAATATAACATAAAGAGGGGAATTCCCAAAGCTTTGGACTTCTCTAAAGATGTGCATTGGAAACCTTCAGCTGTCTTTAGTTGTTTCTGGTTAGGATTGGGTCAAAATGAAAAGTGTGCATTTTGGGGATCCCTGGTCTCCTGGAAAAGAGCCCCTATAACTTTAGCAATCTTTTTATAGGAATAGGCAAGCATGGATGGATGTCTCTGCCTCTTTAAGCTGACAGCTGTCATTTTAAAAGAGGTGATTCTCAATTCAGTTCATCCCATCTGCTGACAAGGGCCAGTGCTTTTTTTGTAAGAAAAATGGTGCTGGAACTCATGAAAGTATTTACCTTTTGCACGTAGTCAATCACTGGACACACACCCACACACTTCAGTTGTGTAATGAAACATTATGGTCACCGTCCGCAGTAAGCACTCAGCACACGACCACATGGCCAATCACAAGCCAAGCAGCACCACAAGCCGAGCAGCGCCATCACAAGCAGCGCGGACGAAGTGCGCGTGCATCGGATTTGACACAGAAGCAGCCTGCATGCACCGTTTTAATGATTTTGCCGCCGACCTGCAGCACTCGACAGGGCGATTCGAATCCACATGGACCAAACATCAAATTTTCAAAAGTTACTTTTAAAACTTGGAAGATCTGTCAAAAAAAGGTGCCAGAACTCCATTCCGGTGCATTCTAGGGCAAAAAAAACACTGGCAAGGACCATGCACTGCAAATACCTTTATTTTTTAAAAATCAGATTATCTTTTAATATTAATTTAAACAATTAAAGGGAACAATATTCTTCAGGGTTATCACTGACCGTTTCTACAATTCTCTTTGTAAAGGCTGACATCTAATCTTTATACAAACACAAGTAGAATTAATTCCAGTTAAAGTAACTGGCCAGCCAGCAAATTATTTAAAATATATATTTTACCATTTTTAACAATTAAATCTTCCAGACTGTGAGAAGATACTTGAAAGTTACTACTTCAATGCCTTAAAAGCAAGTAAAAATTATTGTACTTTTTTTGTAAGTAGAGATAATGAACTAAAAGGAATGCAGTGAATTTTCATGGCTTCTTTATCAATTTCCTTGCTAATTTAAATAAGCCATAAATAAACTCAAAGTTATACTCATGGATTCCAGCTGAAAAAATGAGGAAGCAAAAAAATGCATGTCATATGCACATTGAGCTGAGTTACTATTCAGCAGTTTCTCCAGGAAACTCACTTCCAGTTAATATCAAAACATCCATTTCAGCTGCATAGCATGGCAGACACACACCCATGCACAGGCCTTTCACAAGATGTTGTTCCCTAATAATTCCAGTTATACACAAAGCTGAGGGATTTTGTAATCCACATTGTTCTTGCAATCTCATCTTCCCTAGGGTGACTGTTTATATCACTGCTTCCAATTCAGCTGGTTTGCACATGTTCCTGCTTCCCTTCTGCCTGTTATTTCCTTCCAAACTCTGTCTGCTGTTTATCCTTTCATTTTTATTCAACAATCAGTAACACATTCTCTGCCATCCCTTCTCCTCCTGATCTGTTTCATTGTCATGGTTCATAACCTGTTAACAGTGACTACATTTTCTCATAGTGGCCTATTATTGTGTGTGATTTTGGCCATTAGCGCCTAACTTCTTTTCTATGGTGACAAAGTGGGTGTGTGACAAGTCCCTCCATTATGCACCTCACATAACACGAGTCGGTATCGCTTTTCTATTCAATCATTCTATTTTGTGAACTCCCTCCCTCCTCCTGTCTTCTGTTGTGTGTGCTTACAAAGGGGGGAAAGTCTCAGATGGACCTTTTATGCATTAAATGCATAGAAAGTGGATCATTTATTCAGTGTTCAAATGTACCAGCGTCTGCTTAATCTTTTTTCCTGGCCATTTCTGTATGCATGTGAAACATGGTGCTGGAGGAGAGTTTGGAGGAGAGACACCAAACTATTTAGAATGGTTAAAACAGTAAGTGATTGTAAGGTGCTCCAAGGCTGCTCTCCTGGCTGAGAGAATGGGCATCAAAATGGCAAATTCCTTGTAAGCAGGTGTGAAGTAATGCACGTTGGTCGAAAAAATCCCAGCTTCAAGTATACACTAATAGACATGCACATGGTGGGCATGTTGTGAGCAGAGCCGGCTGGAGCCGGGGGTCAGAATAGATGGCCCGAGAGACCCCTTCTCACTCGCTCTGTTTCTATGTTTCTAATGGGGACTGAGATAGCAGTGACTGAGCAAGAAAGGGATCTTGTGGTAGTAGTGGAGAGCTTGATGAAAATGTCAGCCCAGTGCGCTAGCAAAATTAGGAACAGAAAAGAAAATAGAACTGCCAAGACTGTACTCCCCTTATACAAATCCTTGGTACATATGACCAGCATATTGTGTTCAGTTCTGGTTGCCTCACCTGAAAAAGAACATTATTGAGCTAGAAAAAGTACAGAGAAAAGCCACAAACCTGATCAGAGGGCTGGAGCAGTGTCCCTTTGAGGAACAGCTAAAAGAACTGGGCTTGCTTAGCTTAGAAAAAAGGCAAGTAATGGGAGACATGTGTTTAAAATAATCAATAGTATGGAGAAAATGAAGAGGGAGACATTTTTCTCCCTGTCCCATAACAGTCAAATCTGGGGTCATTCCCTGAAGCTGATTGGTGGAAGATTTAGAAAAGACAAAAGGAAGTTGTTTTGTTTTGTTGTTTTTCCATACATCACAAAGTTAAACTATGGAATTCACTGTCAGGTGCAGTGGTGATGACCACCAATTTGGATGGCTTTAAAAGGGGATTAGATAGATCTATGGAGGAGGAGGCTATTAGTGTCTACTAGCACTGCTAACTAAGTGCTTCCTCTCTTAGAAGAAGTAGCATGGCCACATTCACCAGTTGCTAAGGAGCTTGGATAGGCAGAGGGCTTGTGCTGATCCTGCTTTAGTGATCCGGGGGGCAGCTGGTTTGCCACTGTGTATATGGATTGTTGTGGGCCTTGGTCTGATCCAGTATGGCTTTTCTCATGTTCTTATGAGAGCTTTGTGAATACCCTGGACCAACAGAAGAACAAACAAGTGGGTTCCAGATCAAATCAAACTAGAACTTTTTCTAGAACCGAAAAATCCAAAACAAAGGCTGTCGTACTTTGGATGCATGAGAAGGCAAACTCCCTGGAGAAAGCAATCATACTAGGGAAAGTAGAAGATAGAAGAAGAAAGGAAAGACAAAATATGAGATGGATGGACTTCATAAAGGAAACAACAGCCTTGAATTTACAAGAGCTGAGCAGAGCTCTTCCTGGATAAGATATTTTGGAGAGCTTTCATATGTATGGTCGCCATAAGTCAGAGAGGATTAACTGCACATCAAAACAACAATTCTATATGAGGGTAGAAAGAATGCTATATGTGATAATGATTAATCATTGTTACATGTTACAAGTAGGAATGCATATACAGCCCTGACCTTCTTCCTTCCTTGCTCAAAATTGGCTTGGTTTTTTGTGCATGCTGCCAGTGAATGTAAGCAAATATTCATGAGTTCATGAAGCTGCCACCACCACTAGCAGGGCCCCAAAACCTTACCTGGAGCAGAAGAAAAGGGAAATGGTGAAGATGCTGGTGATAAAGCCTCCAGATCTCCAGTGCAGCAAACATCTCTTCTTGTCTGGGCAGAGACTAGGACTACAACTCTCAACATCCCTCATAGAAGGATGATGCTATTCACCTGTAGTCCCAGTCCATTCCCCAACATGAATGGAGACTTAGCTGAAGATGCTTCTTCTGCTGCTCTCACTTGTCACAGGTAAATAGATGAATGCTTTGGGGACTAGGGTCAATGGAGGCAGGTGCATGACATGACATCCCTAATTACATCATAGTTCAAAAACATAAAATACTATACCTACACAAAGCCACAAACTAGTGGCTAGTAAATAAGTAGTAATTATTTTCTGTTACTTTAGTAATGCTTGAAAAACAGCCCTAGTATTTTCCTTCAGAACAGTGTTTCTCCCTAGTAAGCCCTGTGCTATTCTTTCCATTTTCCATCTTTGCCTCATTTGAAAATACTGTCTTGAGTATCTCTCTGATTTTCCTATTCGGCCTACATCTTTTCTGTCTGTGATTTGTTTTCGGTTTGTTTATCCACTGCAATTAATGAAACTTTCCCATGTTGGATTTGAATAGCTTGTCTTTTCGTTTTAATGGCTTGAAAAGTTAGAAGAATGTGCCAAGCATGGTGTCTGAATGGGAAATGCAGAAAAGGAAACAGCCATTTGTTGATTCTTTGGGCTGTGAAAATGGCACTTAACTTGGGGCTAGGGGCTAGTTTCTGCTATTGAGAGTTCTCCAGTGAATTGCACAATGCGCTGCATTTGCAGTTTTGAAAGGATTATTCATTCATTCAGAATCATTTAATGTGGTTCAGGTGCAAGCAGCATTTGCAAAGGTTGTGTTTTCAGTGCATTCTGCTGAAGCCGGGCAGGAATTGGGAGCAAGTGATATGCCCATTTGGAACCCCCCACTGAGAAATTTCAGTATTCGTTTATTTTTTTATTTATTTAGTGCACTTGTAAACTGCCCACTTGTAAACCAAAGTTCTATGGACAGTGTACATTAAACATAAAATTCAAATATTAAGATAAAATATTAAAACAATCCAGAATTAAAGCAAGATAAAATTCTCCCAGCACATATGACCAAAATAAAACCAGCAACAGTAACTTGATTGAAATTTGTTCTCTTTTCCTCAAAATTCTTTGGATACATTTCCCATGTGGGAACTTAAAATATTGGCATCAAAATTTCACTATCTGCAAAATGTGATTGCTATTCCACAGGTAAAAGCCTGTATGTAACCAAGTGTCACCACCCAACATCATCCAGGGGGCCATAGAATTAGCTAGGCTCCCAGCTCGAAGAACCTGTGAACTCTGAAGGCTGTGGTCTCTCTCCATCCATCCAGCATCAAGAGTAAGGGGTAACAGGACTTTTCCTCAATTGTGCCAATCACATATTAATTCTACCTTTCCTACGAGGAGCTTACATGAGAAACGTTAGAGGAGTGAGGTCTGCACTTTGAGAAACCTGATATAATTTGCATTTCTCAAGCTAATATGCAGATTGGAACACAGTTGTCTTTCAGCTTCATCTTTGATTTTTGTATGCAGTTCTTAGATCAAAAGTTGCATAGAGAAATATGCATGTTAGGGAAACTTGTGTACAAAAACAATTATGATCTCTTTGTTTGTTTGGTACCCCCCTCCACACACACACACACACACACACAGAAATTGGGAGGAATTTGAATATGTGCAAAACTGATCTGGGGTGATTATAGCCTGATTCACACAGTTCTACTCGGAAGAGGGTACAATTCTTCAGACTTTGTAATGTAGCAATAATCCTTTAGGGCAGGTTGGTTGAGTGATAATAACTAGCCCAGGGCCATGCAGTAAACTTCAGGGATGAGCTGATTCTGGAGACCAGGTGTTTGTGCTCTAAAGACAACACTCTCTCCACACCACAATGGCCTCAATTTAGTAACCTGGTATACCATGGGTCCTCAAACTACAGCCTGTGGGCTAAATCTGTCCCCCCATGCCCATTTATCCAGCCCACCTCAGAGGTTTTGGACTCTTTTGGAGAAAACAATCTCTGAGCAAGTCCAAAAGCTCTGAGCTGGCACAGGCATTCTTCAAAACTGAGCAGAGAGAGAGCCGGCACATGTGCCAAATTGCAACAGCTCAACTGCACGTGCACCGGCTCTCCCCACAACCCCCAATTGCATGCATATACAGAGCGGGAATACAGAACAGGAAACAGAAGAGAGGCAGGCAGAAGAGAAAGAGAGACCAAGATGAAGACAAAGACAGGATTGAAGGTAACAAATATATAACTGGCCCCCTGTTGCAGAAGTCTGAGGACCCTGTGGTATGCATTCTTTTCTCCTCACTTTGTAGGGGAGGAGAAGGAAGAGACTTAAATAGATTTCTGCAGGCCTTTGCCCTAGTACTATGAATTTTCATTCTTTGTGGCTCTGTTCATCCCACTTATGGGCTCTGCGCACATGCATGGAACTCATTCAGGAAGATTCAAAAGCTGATTAATTATTATTTGGCAGGTGCCCAACTCCTAGGAATGCCCAGCGTGCAGGGAAGGGCTCCCGCTGTAACCTCAGTTCTTCTTCAAATGCCATCTTCAGCATATCAGAAGGTTCTTCCTTTGGTTACTTATCTTAGTTAGACATTCCCCCTCTGACCCTCTAAAATCTTCTTGCTTCTTCTACCTTCTCCTTAGTTTTTCTTCTCTACTTCTACCCCCCCCCCACACACACACACATGCACAAAAACCTTTTCCCACTTTTCCCTGCTTTGTCCCAGTTCCCCCAACCTCACCTGCTCACCTCCCATTTGAAGCAATGGTGCTCCAGCTCCATTTTGTAACTGCACAAAATGCAGCCTTAAACTACTGCCTACTGATGGCCAGTCCCTGTGCATTTTTTGCTTGGGGGAGACCCGTGTTGTTGACTTCTGCTACTATTGGCAAGCTTTTACAAAACAGGCCAGGAAACACTGAGCTGACTGCCTTAAAGAGGAACTCAGGAGCAGGGTCTTCAATGCAAGCAGCTTCCCTCAGCCAACCACCTTGGGAGTAGGATCCTCTGTATCCTCAGCAGAACTTCCAAAAAGGAGAAAAGGCATTCTTCCAAGATTGAGAAAGTAAGAAAGGTGGCAAAGTTTTCAAAACACCCAGTCTGGCTAAAGGGCAATATGCTGGCAAGTGAGCCAACAAATGGTGCTACATACCACCCCCTACCAGCCTTTGGTGTACCAAAGACATGGTGCCAGAACCTGAACCACCGAGGCACTCCTCTCTGGTTTCAAGACTGGCACAGGAGCTCCCAATCCAGCCAATATCACCAGCTCCAAGCACTTCATTCTTGGAAGGCGAGATCCAGGAACTGTTTTCTCCAGTATGTCAACAAACTGAACCTACCTTAGGACTGAAGCATGACTCCCTGCCATGGTCGATCCTGGGTGTCTTCCTTTCTGCCAAACCTGACAGACATCGGTACTTGTCTTGCTCCCCACAATATTGATCAGGATTGTACACTTTGGTGGCCAACCCCTCATGACGGGTGGGACTTCAAGACTGACTTTTACAAAGAATGTTGTACAACTTTAAATTCCAGATGTGAAAGGCCACATTAGAATCCCATTTTCTACCTATACAGATCCTCTGTTAGAAAGAGAAAAAAAGCGAGTCGGAAGATGCCTCCTGGGCCATCTAGTCTGACCCCCAGCTTCAGCCAGCTCCATTCATGTAATCCCCAACACGTGGCTGTCCAATCTTTCCTTAACATCCCTACTGATGGTACCTCCACCACCTCCCTTGGTAGCCCATTCCATATCCTAGGGGTCCTAACCATTAGGAAGTACTTCCTGACATCCAACCTGAAGCCTGGTTCCTTGAGCTCTGCCCCATTGGAATGTGTCCTGCCCTCCACTGCAGGGAAGAACAGGTCATGGCACTCTTCCACATGACATCCCCTCACATATGTATAAGTCTTTAAAAGATCCCCTCAGATTCTCCTCTACTTCAGTCTGAAAAGATCCAGTTCCCTCAATCTCTCCTCAGATGTCATCCCTCCCAACCTGGCTACCATTCTTGTCACCCTGTGCTGAACTGATTCTAGCTTAGCTATGTTTCTCCTATAATGTGGAGCCCAGAACTGGATACAGTACACCAGTTGTATGCACACCAGAGTCATGTGGAGTGGTATCTGAAAGCCATGCTTCTGGCTATACAGCCAAGGATGGCATTTGCCTTCTTAATCAGTGTGTCACACTGTTGGCTCATGTTCAGTCTGCTGTTGACAAGTACCTTGAGATCCCTTTCACACGTGCTGCTCTCCAGCCACTTGTCTCCCATCCTGTACCTGTGACACCTATTGTTGTGTCCCAAGTGCAAGACCTTGCACTTATCCACATTGAATGCCACCCTGTTGTCCCCTGCCCACTTCCACAGCCTTTCCTCTGGGCCACCTGCTCCTCAGTTGTGGCCACCTCTCCCACTTCGGTGTCATCCTGTTAACACTACCAGTTCTAGGACCATCAAAAGATGCTAGGGAGATGGCAACTCAGTGCTTTCCATCATCCCTCACTCAACCAACATGTGACTTTTGCTGAATCCATGAAATCATGCCCTGAGCCCTATACCTTGAGCTCAGAGCCTCTTCTCCAGACTGGTCTTCTGACCTCCTCACATGGCCTGTCCCAACCCCCATGAGATCTTCCCTGAACTTCTGAGGACCTTGGACAATTTTTCAGCGAAGTCCTTCAATGGCCCACAGCTGAAGTCTTAATCCTTGCCAAGACCTTGGCAGAGCAAAAGACCCTTTCTTCATAATGATCTATGCTGAAACCAATGGTCCAGTCACTGTATTCCTCCTACTCACCCTGCTTGATATGGTCCACAAGGAGTGGAAATCACCCTCATCTGTGGGTCCCCCTCCTGAAAGCCTAGAACATATAAATTGGGTACAGGAAAGAGAATCCCTATTTCAGCACCTGCATTCCACCTCTGTTATTGTGGAGTCCTCTCCACGACCATCAAGAAGATAACACTCCACTCCAGGCAATAGGGAAGGTTAGATGCCTTGATGCTGTTGGTCACCACTTTTATTTATCTGCTGCACTATCAATTAAGATGGACAGTTACCAGACATCACTTAATGCTGTGGGACAAGGTGGCCTCACTGTGTTCATCCCTTCCTAAAGAAAATGAAGGCCAATGAGATGAGAACTGAGGCCACTTACCTCTAGTGGCAGAAGATCCATACTGCTGGGCATCTGGCAGAATGCAGTGCCAGAAACATGGTAGGAGTGATAGGTCTTTGTCACGTCACCTGACTCTGATCCTCTGGACATTGAACAGAGGCAAAAGCCAGAATGGAGGACATGCTCTTCGATGGTGCCAACCTGTTCAATGAAGGGATGGATGACCACATCGACTCTGTTCAAAAGGCTAAGAACACCACTCACCTCCACCCGCTTTTCCACTCCTGGGTTCAGATCACCTCGGATTCATGGGTACTATCCATCATCCTCCACAGATACTGAATCCAGTTTGAGACCATCCCATACCTTGGTACCATAAAGAGGACACATATTCTGAAAACCTCCTTGAAGAGATTTTGTCTCTAGTCCAAAAGGAGCCATGTAATGAATACACCCCAAAACTCCTGGTTTCTACTCCAGGTATTTTATTGTTCCAAAGGATGGAGCCCTTCCTTGATCTCAGAGGAGTCAACTATTTTATCAGGGCCAAATGCTTCTGGATGGTTTCACTCCAAACCATCTTACTGCTATTGCAAAAAGATATCTGCTTCACTTTGGTGGACCTTAAATATGCATATTTTTGTATTTCAGTCCAGAAGTCATAGAGACATTTCCTCCATTTTCAGGTTGGAGATGAACTCTTTCAATTCACTGTCCTTCACTTTGGTCTCATGCTGACCTCCATCTCAATAGGGTGAATATGTAACCCTGTTTAGACAATTGACTTATCATTGCCCTTTCCTGTCAGACCTCCATAAGGGCTACTGATCTCACCAGCACCATACTTACTAAACTTTGGCTGTATATAAACCCAACTAAATCCTGTCTTTCCCTTATGCAGTCCATCCATTTTATCAGGGTGTATCTAGAAACATGAAATGTTGTTGGTCAGTGAAGATTCTGGCTGAAGAGGAAGCCACTGTTAAGCAGACATGCAGGAAGAAAGAAACTAATTCTTCCTTGGTAGAACTTGTTTCCTCTTCTCTTGCCCACTGCTGGTGTTATGTAAAAACAGACAGAAAGAATGGGTTTTAAACACATAAGATTGATATTCATTGTACCTCAGGTCAAACTTGTCTTTTTAAGAGAAAATAATTTGGTTTCTTTATTAATTATGGACAGAATGAAAATTTAAATTTAAGTGTACAAACTGAGCTAATCCTTTTTACAAAAAGCATACCCTTTTGTGTGTTTAAACTTTGTATGATATTGTTTTGATTTTTATGACACTTGTATTGCCAGCTGCTTTGCTTACTACTAACTGCCTTGCACTGTTTCTGTAAACCAATATTTAGTATTAGTATTAGTATTTTGGCATGTAAGTAGCTTGATAGAAGATTGGAATGGAAAATAACTGCAAGCCAGTGGTTTTCAAAGATGGCACTATGTTGGGCAGCATATCAGCTCAAATGCTTTATTCCAAAGAAGTTGCCATATTTGTCTCTTAATGAAAATGCAATATTGAGATATCTGAAAGATTTGTTAATCTTTGACTCTAATTTTCATTACCCAATTTGTTGTTGTCGTCTGGATGTTAAGGATAACAATTCCTTAGTGATTACCTTGAAGGAAGCTGTTTTGTGCATAAGAGGCTTTCTCTCCTGGAAAGACCCAGAAACACCTAGAAATTTTGTCCAATTGCAAATATGCCCTTTTGGAGCAAGGTAGTTGAGCAGGTGGCACCAGTTCCATTCCAGACACTCTTGGATGAGGTGGAGTATCTAGGCACTTAGCAATCTGTTAGGGTTGTACTTTGAACTGATCTTGTTTGCTGCCTATTTGATTCTGGGCACAATTCAAGAAGATATAGGTCAGAGTATAATAGGTAGCTTATAGCCCGGGATAAAAACCCTTTATGCTTTCTTGAGAAAAAATGTAGATTATGATGCTTGTTGTAGTGATTGTTGGATGAGGCCTCTTTGAAGAAGACCTTATGTTGAAAGTATTTGGGGAATGTCTACTTTTGAATAAGACTTTTCCACACATTCTGTTAACTTCTAATGGCCTTTCGGACATTAATCTCATTCTGCCAGATCACAGTAACAGCTAGAAAAAGAAAATGAGCCAAAGCTCATTACCAGTGTTGATGAAAGAATCAGCTTTAGAAGTTAGATTTGGAAACTAAGTATGTTATATAGCCCTTTAGCTGAAATTCCTGTTGTTGCACCTGCATCCCAACTGCACACTGACTATTGTAATAACTTTCATAGGCACTGACATCATGTGTAAATACTGTGATATATACTAAAAGATTCCTTTTACCCAAACACAGGTGTTCAGTATGTGTGCCACCTTTCTCAGGAAAGCACTTTTAGCTTCCCCCAGAAGTTCCTCTGAGCTTTCATCTGAGGAAACTTTCTCCAAATTTTATTTCACTGGTGAAATTTCAGTGACAATGTGAATGCTGTGCTACAAATTTTAGCATCCTGATTGGTGTGTGTTATGCATGCCTATACAGAATACATAAACTGCTTACAAATGACTCCCAACTACAGTGTTGCTTTTGAGAAAACTTGATACCTTCTTGAATTTGTGTTTTGAGGGCATATGTTGTCAAAGGGCCTGTCTGGGACTTGTACTTCCTCCTGCTCCTGCTCCTCCTCCTCATCATCATCATATTTAAAATGTTTAAATCGAGTACTATCTTTCCTTAACATATGAAGTGCGCATTTCCAGAGATCTGTTTTCTATGAACACTGAAGAAACAGTACCCACAATTTGGATCCCAGTGTGAAATGTCTAAATATCTTGCAGCCATGGTCCTCTTTGTCTCTAAATCACATGGTGGAAATCAAAAAAGGAAATGTCTACTTCGGTGTGGAAAGACCAGTGGCAGATGCTGGCAGGAACAGACACCTGCTCACCTGATGAGCTGTACTCATTCTACCACTGGGAGCCTGATCCTGGCCACCACCATGGCCAAGCCTTGCTAAACACTCTTGCTTGCTTGCTTTCATTAATTATATTTATATCCTACCTGCTTTCCTTTCAGGGAACTCAAGGCAACTTATATAAATCTCCTTCTCTCACTCTTATCCCCAGACCTGCAACTCTGTGGGATAGGTTGGGCTGCGAGCTGTGATTGGCTCAACCTCACCCAGGTAGTTCCATGGTTGAGCAGGGACTAGAACCCAGTTCTCCAGAGACCGAGTCCCATATTCTTAACCACTACAGCACACTGGCTGTGTGCTAATCATTTGAGCTGTACATTGCCCCTCTACCAAGAAAAAAATGGCAATTAAGGTACTTTACAGTCATAACTAAACTGTGCATAAAACAAGTACAATAAAGGACCAAGCACAGTGGGATAAAACCAGCATTCAGTTCAATATTACCCACTTACACACTCAAGGTCAACTTGAATAAAGAAGTATTTGCCTGCCAGAGGAAAAATAGCAGAGAGGGAGTGACCATAGACTCCCTTAGCAGGGAGAGCCACTGTCTGGCTGCAGCGACAGAGAAGACCTCTTCCACATGCCTACCAAAAGCAGCTCTGAAGATGGCAGTCTCAGTGGAAGGGTCTCTTCTGAAGATGTTAAGACCCAGGCAGTCTTATATGGTTTGGGGAAAAGCCTGGTCATAGCATTCTGAACATTTTTCAAAGGTAAATGTGTTTAGAAGATTTTTTTTTTAATTTTCTCTAATTTTTGAATCTGTACTCACATTTGAAAAATTCATTTTTTTAAAAAAATGCACATTTTCACTCTCTAATAAATGCAGGGATGTGCATCCCTTTGAAAAAATATACCCATTTCCATTCAAAATGTGCCGCCACCCCAACCCTCAATCTCACTGGCCCAAAATTGGATTGTGAAGGAAAGTGCTTCATGGAGGGTTTGGGAGAATTTAGACAAGCTTAGAAATTTCTGGTTTCCCCATCCATCTCTAAATATGATTTGTGATTAGCTTCACTGAACATAAGATCTTGTTTGCATCCTTCTTGTTTGTTTTAGTTTTGGTTTTTTAAAATATGATTTTGTATTTATTCAGTATCGTTCATTATTAAGTCTAATAGAAGCAGCAGTCTCCTTAAAAATAATAAATATGCATTAACTTTCATAGTTCACTTCATTAGGAGGATGTAGTGAAGTGAGCCCTGCATTGGACCATTCCCATTACAACATGCCTTTGCTTGAGGCCTTGCTAAAATGTTTTCCTATATTTTGAAGTGCTTGTTTGTCATATACGGGCTTACATGCACACACTTCCATGTACTACCCTAATGCTGAAGATCTCACGAAACAAGTCCTTTCTCATTTCATGGAGGCACACTTAATCAGAACCCTGTCACTGTGTTTGAGACATTGACCTGCTATGGAGTACATGGATATCCACTTCCAGCAAGTAAAATAACAGATCATAACTTCAGGAGGTGTGAGGAAGGATGATGAGAGGATTTTCACGATCCTGGTTGGAATCTCTGGAGGACTATGCATCAGAACTCACCTTGTTTCTCAAAGAGCTCCACATTCATAATAATTCTTCTGGAAGGATGATGCTTAGTTTCCACCTCTTCATTGATACTGTGTAATTTATGGGACTTACTTATGGATAAATGTTTCTGGGATTGCAGCCTTAAGGACTTTTAAAAATAGTGCAGTTATGGTTAAGAATATTAATTCTCTTGTCAATACAAGCATACATTTTACATGTACATGATTCTGTGCATGTTTAAGCATTTGGATACTAAGCCAAGGAAGCATCAAATGAAGGGGTGAACATGCCAGTAAAGGAAGATCTTCAGGTAGCTCACAATAGACAAGAATGTAAGTTAAAGATTTACATGCAGGGAGTTTGGTTCAGATGTGAATACACAGTAGAGCTTTTGCATGAATCTCAGTGCATTTACTTTTCTGTCACTTGCTGAGTAATAGATATCAATTTTAAGACTTCTGGGGAAATGGCAACTCAACAGGCAGTACTGTCTAGTGCTCCATACCTTCTCTCATTTAGACATTTATATGAGACATTTATTTCATCTTTGAGAGTGTTTTTACCTCTCTAAATGACAGGTGGGCTTGAAAACTCTCTGTTTTTAGTTCTGATTACAGCGAGATGGCCAGATAAGGTAAACTGAAATGTTACAGAATCGACCCCTATATATATATATCTTCTTTCTCTTCTCTTCTTATGATTTTCTTCATACTGTTCATTTTTATTCTACTTTTTTTGCTTAGGAAATAATGTTCTAAGTTGCTTCGACCTAGATTTTTAAGGCATTTTTGTATGCATATTTGGAAAGGATTTTGAAATGGACAGTTTGCTGGTGATTAGCGAGGCTTTATCTGAACTTTAATTGGATCTTAACAGCTGCAAAGTTGTCTGATGTCTTTGCTTAAGAAACTAAGAATTATGGATAACGAAAGCTGTCTTTGATACAGGTGAAGCAACAAAAGGCTCTCTCCTTTCCTTGCTTTCATCTCCATTCTTTTTCTATAATAGGATCCGATGGATGTTTGAGCTGGGGAGGTGCTTTCTTGCCCTTTTTCTTGCTCTTAAACTGACTTAGACGTAAATTGTGGTGAAGGACAATTGTGCCTCCCAGACAGTTCTGATCCAAACTTGAGAATTTGGGGAATTAAGGTCTCCTTCACTCCTGAGTTTTGAAGGAAGAATTAATTAAACAAAGGCTGACCAAGCTGTGACACAGAAATAAAATGAGTTGGAGACCATCAGGGCCACCTGTTGGTAAAAAACAGAAGCAAAAAAGCCCGTGATGGGAAAACTCAAGACCATTTCTTTTTCTAACAAATTAATTTAAACTAATACTTTTATAAAGATAGAATCTTACTAATAACTGTAACATTCTTATAAGGCTGACACATTGACTTGATCTATTTTTGTTTCTTGTGTCTCCTCCATTTTTTTCTTGCCTCTCCTTCTCTTCTAACTCTTCTACTTTAAAGTGTTATGTCAAATTGTGAGCTTGCTTTTCAGTTACAAAGAAATGTGAAGGGTGGATGTGTGGAGGAGGAAAGTAGAATAAATTCGAGAAAGAAAGTCTGAACTGGATGATGGAGATTTGGGGGAGGGGCGGCAAATGGAGATGGACAGAGAATATGGAGAAAATTTAGCCATCTGTGAATCAGAAGGTACTTTGAAGGCTCTGAGAGTAAGATCAGATAAACTTTATAAATATTGATAATATATTTGAAAGGAGACAATTGCTTAAGCTCCTGAAATTGAATAACAGAGACAGAATGAAGATTTTTTTTCAATAAGTATCAATGGAATGAACTCCCCTTCCAAGTGAACTAAAGCTTTCAACTTTAAAAAAAAAAAATAAAGGGCAGATATAATATGTATTTGAGAAACTCATAAAGAAAAGATTTTGCTCATATTTTGAACTACAAGAGGCTGGATAAAGTGTATGAAGCCACAGCTGACACAAAAAAGAAAGTGGTTGCCATTTATATCAATAATCAAGGTTTTAAAGTTGTAGAAGAATTTAAGACCCAGAAGAAAGATTCCTTGTTTTGAACATAAGGCTCCTGAATGGGAAACCAAATACCCTTTCAATGATATATGTTCCAAGTGATGCAAAGGAACAATTTTATTAATTTTTTTCCAATCAATATTGGATTTCCAAAAAGTTTTTTTGGTGATATGGAGCTATAGATCCTAACAAGGATGAATTTAAAAAAGTAAGAGGGAGCAAACTTCCTAAAAATGTTTTTAATTTTATAGAAATATTTACATTTAGAAGATGTAGATTCAGAAAACCAAGAGCTAGAGACTATATTTTTTCCCTAATAGATACCAGATATACTCAAGGATTGATATGTGTTGAGTTTCTAAAAATTTCAATATGAATCTAGGGGCTGTAAAGATTCAACCCAAGATACTTTCTGACCACAACCCATTGGAGATAACATAGCAGGAAGGCCAAGTTGGAGAACTCAATCACAACGTTTTGCTTCAAAAAATTATCTTGAAAAAGTTGGAAGAAGTGGGAGAATTTTTTAGACTAAATAATACAAGTAACATCTCTATAGCTCCAATATGGGAGGTGAGTAAAGCTTATATGAGAGGACACTTGTCTAAGAAAAAGATAGAGAAATCAAAACAAAGTAAAAATAAATCTTAGCTGAACTCAGACAGTTAAGAAATCTGAGTGTATGAACTCAGACAGTTAAGAAATGGAATGGAACAGTATGTAAAAGAAACATGACTTGAGCAGAGGAAAATACTGAATGATACTATTACTGTTCAAGGACTATCACAAGCTATTATAAAATTTGAAAAAGACAAAACACCTGGTCCTGATGGACTTACTGCTATGTATTATAAGTGTTTAGAGGAAAAAATAATATTACTACTTCAACAAGTAATGAATTAAAGAAGTGAAACTATTACCTGCAACATGGCAGGAAGCTCATATAACATTGCTACATAAAGAAGGTAATGATCCTATGTTATCACATTCTTACCAACCTATATCACTATTAAATGTGGATTACAAACGTTTTACTTCAATAAAGGCAGAAAGAGTAAGAACATGTATTAAAAAGCAGATTCATACAGATCAGACTGGATTTATTCCAAAAAGATTTATGAAAGATAACATTTGTTCTGTGATTGATGCAATTGAATTTGCCAAGAAAAAGAAGATAGCTGCATTTATATTTTTAAATGCAGAGAAAGCTTTTAATAATGTGTCGGCCCATTTTAATAAAAACTCTCCAATACTTCGACTGTGGTTCAAGCTTTATGAATTGGATTCAAGCAAACTATATTAAGCAACATTCTAAGATCTTAATTAATAGTGTATTAACTATCAGTTTTCAAATGGAGAAGGGAACACACGAAGGATGCCTTTTTAAATTGCCTCTTTTATTTATTCTTGCACTGGAAATTTTAGCAAAAAAGATAAGACAAGATCCAAAATTTACAGGCTTAATAGCAGATGGAGTAGAATATAAAATGAAATGTTATGCTGATGACATAGTCTTGACCATTCTAAATCCACATCAGTCTATTTCATATATAATAGAGCAAATTTTAAAATCTGGACTTTATTCAGGCTATCTTATTAATAAGAAAAAGTATACTAATATTTGCAACAAAATAGGAAGAGGAAAGTATAAAAAATATTTCAGGATGTGAAATAACCTCAAACCCAGTTAAATATTTAGGATAAATATAGCATGATTTAATGATACACTATTTCAAGATAATTATCAAATAATGTGAATGGAGATACAAAAAGATTTACAAAAATGGACTAAACTAAAAGTATCAGGGTTGGGAAGAATGTTCATTATAAAAATGAATGTACTACATAAATTGAATTTTCTATTCCAGATGAATTGCTATATGGGGATATAGCAATTGCTATATGGGGAAAAACTCTCCAAGAGCGGCAAAGACATCTAAATATCTTTATTTGGATTGGCAAAAAGTTGAGGATTAGATTTAAAATCATTCAGGATGAAAAGGAGAGAGGATACCATGCAGTACCTAATACTACTATGGAACTGCCCCAGTTTGGATTGCAGATCAGACTATAAATGCTAATGACAGGCTAGTGAAGTTAGAAATAGCAGATCTTGAAGATGAAATACACAACGTCTTATGGGTTAAAGAGTCAATTTAAAAGGTCTTGATATCAAATTATAATCATGCATTAAGACACAGCCTAATAAAAATTTTGTATTCCATGAGAAAAAAAAATAGTCCTCTAACCTCTGATGCCCACAGTTGAAGCATATGGAAAATACTTAAGGAAAAATAATGATTTTTTAATTTATGGGGATATGGTTGACCAACAAGGACAAGTCAAATCTTGGCAACAACTAAAAGATGAAGGAAAAAATATACAATGGTTTGTTTATCACCAACTGGCTTCAAGATTGAAAAGGGAAATACAATCAAAGAAAGGTCCTGTAAGAGATTTGACAGATTTTGAAAAGTTGATTGCACAACAAAATGATCATTTATTAAGAGGACTTTACAAACAACTGTTACAGCATGACACTGAAAATCAACAGAACAAGAAATATATGACAATTTGGAAGTAAAATCTTGGAAAAGAAATATCACCTTGTCAATGAGAAGCTTTATGGAAGAAAGACATTAAATTCACAACTAGCCAAAAAGATATAGAAAAAATAGATAAGAACTATAATGGGAAATGTAACAGGGATGGGACCTTTACCATATGTGGTGGAATTGTGAAACAGTTAAAAGATTTTAGAAATTGATACATGCAGAAATACAAAAAACCTTTAAAACAGTTTCCTATGAGTCCTAAGAATATGCTTTTGAATATAATGCCAGAGACTTTTTCAAAGAATATGTCAGAGTTATTTAAATATATGACAACTGCAGTAAGAATTACAATTGCCCCTAACTGGAAACCACCAGAATCCCCAACAATGGAAGATTGGCAATGTAAGTTGGCAGAGTACGCAGTGATGGCAATTAACTAATTATGTCAACAGAAAACTGGTTGAAGAATTTAATGACAAATGGAAATTCTATTATACCCAGTACAATTAATAGAATGTAAAAGAAAGCTCTTTTAAAAGTAACTGATGATTTATAATTGATTTGAAGTGATTGTCAGTATGCAGAATAATAATCCCCTTTTTGCTGAACTTCCTTAGAGTATTGAATAATAGAAAGATGGATATTTTCAGTCTCTTTGACAATTGTGGGCTTGAATGTATTGGTTATACTTGTTCAAAATGCCTTGGCAATTTTACTTTTCTTCATATATGCACACACCTTTCTTCTTTCTGCATTTAGTTTGTCAAGAAAACAATAGAAACATAAAAATTAAGAGATAATAAAAATGCAATTTAAACTTATGGCTGTGTTACCCCCTCGGCCGCGTACCACTCTGTAGTAGCAGAAGAATTTTTAGTTTTATTTCTGTTGTCCTCCATGAAGTGCTGGTACACTTTTGCATTAATAAGTGGGTAATTTTCCCAGAGCAATTTAGGGTAGTTTCAAGGAGATATGAACAGTAATCACACTTCATAGCTTGTTCTTCTGGACCATTGTACATAAGGACAACATGTTTTTCTCTTCTGTGTGAACTTTCCCTATAGCTTGAAACCTCACATCTCACCATAGGAGAGATATGAGAGTTTCCTCTGCCAGTATTATTCCAGCAATGCAAACAGAGAAAGTCTGCTTCCTCAGTGATTCTCCCTCTCAGTATTCATTGGTTGGTTTACTGCAGCATCAAATGCCCATCAAAAATTTGCTCTGAATGGCTTGCCAAGCCATTTCCTGTAAGGCTGCAATCTGATATGTGTTCACTTCTAAGACCGATTCTGTTCAACCTTTTTATCAATGAACTGGAGGAGGGGGCTACCAGTCTGGTGACCAAATTCACAGACTACCAAAGCGGGAGCAGAATAAGTGTCATAGGTACAGAATGTGGGGACAAATGGCTGGAGAGCAGCACTTGTGAAAGGGATCACGGGTGCTTGTCAACAGCAAGCTAAACTTGAGTCAGCAACGAGATGCATCAGTTAAGAGAGGAAATAATACCCCTGGATATATAGCCAGAGGCAGGGCTTCCAGACTGAGAGAGGTGCTGATACTGCTCTGTAAGACTCTGGTGTGCTCTCAGCTTCTGGAGCATGGGCAGGTGACTAACTGGCAGGGGCACCAGGACCCAGGCAACCAGGTTAGGGCTCAAGGCTCAGTGCAAATTGTAGTAAAGCAGTCCAGGGTCAGAGCCAGGAGTGGAAAAACAAGGTAGAGTCAGTCTAAGAGACAAGCATGGTCAAACAAGCCAGGAAACTGAGGAGACAATGCCAAGGGGAGTGGGGACCTGAGAGCTGAAGCAGGAGAAGGAACAAGCAAGGATCAGGAATCTGGGCAGCATCCAGGAACAAAGTCCAAGAACCAAGGAATGCTACAACAAATCAGAAGACTTTCATTAACGAGGCAGCTTCTGGAGGGAAAAGCCAGTTGTTATATAGCTTCCTTACCCTCAGGGCTCCCAGGTGGTGCTCTTGAGAGCCCTGACAGCTGCAGTAAATTGGGGCAGTAATCCTACAACTACTGGGGCTGTTATGCTGGTCCTGAAGCTGCCTCGGGTCTTGACATGCACCCAAAACTGGAATACCATGTCCATATCTGGGCTCCACATTACAAGAGGGACATAGCAAGGTTAGAATTAGTTCAGCATAGGATCACAAGGATGGTACCCAGATGTTTTTGAGGTGGGGGCATATAAGATGATATTGAGGGAACCAGGGGACTTTTCAGCTTGGAGAAGAAGAGAATCTGAGGGAATCTTATTGTGACTTGTAAGAATGTGGAGGGCCGTCACAAGTTAGAAGACTGTGACTTGAGCCAGCAGAGTGATGTGGCAGTGTATGCCAATCGTCGATGTATGGCTAGAAACATGGTTTCCAGATTGAGAGAGTTGTTAGTACCACCCTGTAAGACTCTGGTGCACCCACAGCTGGAGAGACATAGGTTAGAATCAGTCTATCACAAGATCACAAGGATGATAGCCAGATTGTGGAGGATGGCAAATGAGAAGTTATTGAGTCTTTTCAGCCCAGGGAAGAGGAAACTGAGAGGGGTTCTTATAGTGACATGTAGGTATGTGGTGTCACACAGTAGGGGATTGTGACCTGTTCTCCCCTGCAGTGAAGAAAAGGACGCAATGCAATGGGGCAAAGCTCAAGGAACTGGGTTTTAGGTTGGATGCCAGGAAGTACTTTTTGAGGATTAGGACCCCTAGGATATGGAATGGGCTTCCATGGGAGGGGGCCAGGGCCCCATCGGTGAGGGCATTCAATGAAAGACTGGACACCTGCATATTGGATATTATATGAGCATAGTTGCCTGGAGGCTGGGGTCAGACCAGTTGGCCCAGGAGGCCTGATTTGCTACGTTTCTATGTTTGCCTGGAAGTATCTAGCATCATAGTCAGTGGAGTTTACTTCTAGGTAGATGCAGTAATGGTTTAAAGAAGCTTGTATTCAGCACCCAGTCACAGACTCTCGGCCCAAGCTACTGTCCCTCACAGGATTGTTTTGAGAATAAAATGGAGCTGGGGGAGACTATAAGCCACCTTGAATTCCTTGCAAGAGGAGGAGGTGGGCTATGAATGCAGTGGCAAGGAGTGGGGAGAGACCACCACTGTGAGACTCCTGCACCCTATTTTGGACACTGATCCTTATAAGATTATGATTTGTGAGAAGAGCTCATGTCCCTGCCACCTGGCATCAGAGACTTCCAGATGTTGGGGGAAGGCAGAGAGGTCCCAAACATTTAGGCAGTGCATAGGAAGGATCTCCAGAAAACAGCGGAGAGAAGCAGTGGAGCTTTGACAAGGACGCAGGGCCAGCGAGTATGAATAAGGCAACTCTCAGTCTGATGTGGCTTCATCACAATACAATATGAGAAGGAGAGGAATAGAAGGCATCAGGCATTATCTCTGATAACACCAAGCAGGATTGTGATGATCTTCCCAGATTCTGGCTTTTCCCTGTTCCTCAGACTTCCTCTCATCCTTGGCTTAAGAAGTGAGCCAAAGTGAGAGGAAGTCTGCAAAATTCCTGTTGATCCTCCACTGTGCAGACAGCAGAACCAAAGCCGCAAGTCATGTGCGCAGAAGAGGGGCATTGCTTGTGGAGTTTTGTGTAAACTTGGTTTCTGGTGTGCACCCATGCAAACATTTGGTGCACTTGTTGCCAAGTTAGACTCTGGTCCACAAGAAAGTGGGCTGGTGTCTGAGGATACACCCTGAGGGAATCCCATGAATTTCCACCCTCAGGGTGGGTTCCACACCCATCCCTAACACCAATGTCTGAAGTAGTAAACATTTTGACAAATAATCTTGAAAAATTATATAAAAGGACAGTGTTTTTCACTAACAATACACAAAGCATCTAGTAGCCTGTTCAGTGCTAATTTAACTTAGTGTCACTTCTCCCTAAAGTGATTTTTGCAGATCAGTCCAGAGTTCTTTTGATGAAAAGGTTTTTGCAAACATGTCTGGTCTCTGGCTTTAATTTGTTCCACATACCACTCATGCATGTATGTTCCAAAACTGTAATTGGAAAATTGTGGTTCAGTGCAACAACTCCTGCTGAAATGCATTTAAAGAGCTGCAAACAATCAGTATGCTTTCTTGTGTTCTACACTTGTAAAGCAAAGACCAGTTTCACTTAATCCTAATCCTAAATAGAGGAAGCAATTGCTTTTTGGAATAGCCAGAGTAATTAGTTCCAGGCAGTGTGGTAGATAGCGCTTTCTGAAGATGATGAAACACGTTAATTGATTCTGCAGCTCTGTGACACATGTATAAGTGATTCTTCCAATCACCCCACACAGCTCTGAGACTTGGTCTCATTTTATTTCTTCCTTGCAGCTCAAAAGGTTTATATCAAATATGTAGGAGGTACTTGATTGGAGAAATACACCATGCACTACATAATTATGATGATGAATGCAGCAGCAAGGGTATATGCTTAGTTAACTGATAGAATTTTAATGAAAGCATGTGATGGATTTATGCAGAAAAAATGCCTTCCTTCTACAAATGTAGCAAGTAGAGAATTGGAGGGTGTACACCCAGTGGCAATCTATGTGGGAAGCAGCACGCGGGCTGTGTATGCTTTCTTGGGAAGAGAAGGAGCGTAGTCCTAATACTGTCAAGTAAAACTGTTGGATTCATGTCCATTGGAAAAGTGGTGGCTTCTGCCAAAGGAAGTTACTTATGATGAAAGAAAAATCTTCTCTCTTCTCTCTTCTTTTTTAAAGATAGAAATGGAGGCTGGTTTCAGAAATATAATCTATTTTTTCATTTGTTTGTTACCGATTCTTCTTGACATTCTTCATGGAATTGAAGAAAGTAAGAATACATTCACACTCCCTGAAAGTGTCAGGTGTTTAGTCTAGGTGTCACATGGGGCAGAGGGAAGATGCCCCGGGCACACATTCGCCTCCCTCTTCTCCATTTCAGACTACACCTTTCTCTTTTTCTTTGTCTAACCATATTTAGTACGGCAGCCAAAATAGAAAAGCTAAGCAGTTGGGCAGTGTGAGTACAAACTGAGCCATTGATATGCACTGCACCATGCTTATTGGAAGAACCTACAACTTTTTACCTCGAATAGGTAAAAAGTTTCTGGCCTATGAGCAGTAGTGCAATAATACAAGCTAAAGCCATATATTGATTGCCTGTGCTAGTCGACCCTTTTGCCTTAAATGGCATCATTGATTTATCACCTTTCCCTCCCTCCTACACACAGGTTGCACAGTCCAGGTTGCACAGTAGAGGAATGTTATGTGTGATTGCTATGGGGAGGAACATGCAGAACACAAATGGTGCACATAGCTAAGGGGAAGTCAAAATTAAGGCAATGATAACATTAATGGGGATAATGTTAGGATTCTTGGGAGTTCCCCACCTTCTCCCACAAATGGTGGACTGACATGGGCATCCAAAACGGACTGTATTTTACACCCACAGCATTTGTCTGAGAGGGCACAACATTACCTGCAGTTTTGAAGTAAAGCTTACAAAACAACCCCCTGAAAGACAAGCTGCCTTTGAATGCACCAGTAGATGATTAGGAGGCTGAGGTACGAGGCCAGGGGCAACAACATTAAAGGGATTCAAACACAGTAATGTCCTTTTAAAAACAACCTTCTAGGCAGACGTGTATGGTGGAGGAAAAATGATACAATAGCCATTCAAGCCATAACATCCTCAGTTTAATGCTGACAAATTAAACAGCTTTCAACAGGAAAGGCTTTAATTGATCCTTCTAATTAAATCTTTTCTCTGATGCCACTAGAGAACCATGCAGCTAGCAAGAGTACAACATTCTGTAGGCCTATTGCTGCATTTTCATTATTACAGATGATCACTTTGTGCCATAGTTACAGTGCATGTTCTTTTCTTTTGACTTACCAGTTCTGATGATTCTTGTGAAGTATGTATCATACGTAGATTTATAACTATCAAATCCATCTATCACTGCCTGCTAGAAAGCTTTGGCGATTGATCATGCTAGGGTTCACTAGTAGGTGCTCTTTGTTTGTTTGGAATTCCTTGTCATTTATTAGGACACCAATGAAATTAATGAGGTCTTGGTGCTGTAATAAAGGCTTTTGAAGTACAATTAAAGGGATTGTAATTCCTTTAATGAATAAAGTGCACTAACGTCAAAGTGCTTTAGTGTTTGATAGTCCACACAGAGGGCATCTTTCCAGGAAATTTCTGCAATACTTATGAAATATATAGGAAAGTGTAATGTAGTGTTATTTACTATGATTAGCAATATTTATATGAATTTTCTAAAAAGCCACCAAGGTAATGTTCAGCAATTTAAAACTGCAATATCTGCAATAGGGGTAGTTTTGAGACATTGACTCAAAATCAAATAAATAAATTGTATCTTGAAGAAATACAAGCAGGATTGTAATCCAACAGAGTCCCTGCAGAAATCCAAGTTGATTATTTGCTGCCCTGCATCTTGTACAGTACAAGATAATTTTAGATGAATGCTGACTCAGATATATTTTTTGGTGGAACGAGTGCCTATGTTTTCATCCCTTTACAAAGAATGCATACTTTCAGAAAGTCTGGCATGTCCTTGAGGATTCTTGTTGCTTTCTCTATCTTGTGGTAAGTAGTAACTTGATCTGGGCCAAAGCAGGGTGGGTGAACAAGGAACATTAATCATTGCCAACCACAGAAGTAAGGTGGAGAGAAAGGAGGTACAAATTCAGGAATCAGAGCACTAGATGGTCAGTCTTTTAACTGATGGGTCATTTTGCTCAGGCTACTGCTTTATGACTATGACTCTAGAAATATTTCTAGATACTTCACAAGAAACCAAGGCCAACTCAACTCAATCTATATTATTGTCTTCCTGATCATCGTGTATGGCTGTGAAAGCTGGACAGTGAAGAAAGCTGACCAGAGGGAAATTGATGCATTTGAAACATGGTGCTGGAGGAGAGTTTTACAAATATGCTGGAGTGAGAGAAAGATGAACCAATGGGCCCTAGATCAAATCAAGACAGAGCTTTCACTCAAAACAAAAATGACAAAGCTGAGACTTTCATACTTCTGGCCCATCATGAGAAGGCAAAACTTCTGGGAGAAAAAAATCATGCTAGGGAAAATCAAAGAAAAAGATGTTAAGGAAATCCAAATATGAATGGGCTGATTACATAAAGGAAGCCATGGCCTAGAATATACAAGAGCTGAGCAGGATATTTTGAAGAGCTAGGGTCGCCATAACTCAGAGACAACTTGTTGGCACAGAACAATGAAATTATACTTGATTTTTTAAACATTAAAGATAATTGTATTTTTATGCTTGTATTTTACTCACCATTTATTTACTTATTAACAATATTTATACCCCATCCTTTACAAAATGTCCCAGGATGATTACAACCATAAATAAATCAAACTATAAATACAGCGAAATAAAACATAACAGCGAACAGAACATAGCTGAGCATAACGATGTTAAAATCTAGTTAAAATAATTAAATATTAAAATACTGGGCAAATAAAAAGGCTTTGCCTCGTGCCGAAAAGAATATAGTGTCGGCGCCAGGCAAACCTCTCTGGGGAGCAAATTCCACAGTCGGGATGCCACCACAGAGAAGACCCTCCCCCAGGTATTCAGTCTCCTAACGTCCTTCAAGGAGGGTTCCCAGAATAGGGCCTCTGCCTCAGATCTTAAGGGGCAGGAGAGCATATAAGGAAGAAGATGTTCCTTCAGGTATCCTGGTCCCAAGCTTTTTAGGGTTATATATGTCAACACCAGTACCTTTAATTGGGCCCGGACTTCCATCGGTCACCAGTGTAGTTGACAGAGTACCGATGTTATATGAGAATAATGATGTCACCCCATCAAAAATCTGGCAGCTCAGTTTTGAACCAGCTGAAGTATTCGGACTGTTTTCAAGGGCAGCCCCACATAGAGCATGTTACAATAATCCAACCGGGAAATTACCAGAGCGCGTGTCACCATTGCCAAGCAGTGCTTCTCCAGGTAAGTATGCAGCTGATGGATAAGCTGAAGCTGAAGGAAAGTGCTCCTCACCACCAGCACCACCTGGGCCTCCAGGGGCAGCTCTGGGTCAAGGAGCACTCCCAAGCTGTGGACCCTGTCCCTTAGAGGGAGTGCAACCCCATCCAGGACAGGGCTAAAATCACTTATTTGAAAACCCAAACTGCCTGCTAAAAGGACCTCCATCTTATCTGGACTGAGCCTCAGTTTATTGGCCCTCATCCAGCCCATTACCTCAGCCAGGCACGAGTTCCAGACAGCCACTGCCTAACCTGGATTAGTTGTAAAAGAGAGGTAGAGCTGGGTGTCATCAGCGTACTGGTGACTCCTCAGCCCAAACTTCCAGATGACCCCCCAGCGGTTTCATGTAGATGTTGAAAAGCATGGGGAATGATATGGAACTGTGCGGTACTCCATGGCAAAGCTGCTATGGCACAGAGCCATAATCCCCCAGCACTACCTTCTGGAATCAGCCAGATAGGTAGGAGTGGAACCACTGCCAAGCAGTGCCTCCTACTCCCAGATCAGCCAGCCTATCCAGAAGTATACCATGGTCAATGGTATTGAAAGTTGCTGAGATGTCCAGGAGAACCAACAGGGATGCACTTCCCCATCCCTCTCCCTGCACAGAGCAACCAAGGCAGATTCTGTACCATAGCCAGGTCTGAAACCAGACTGAAATGGGTCCAGATGAGCAGTTTCCTCCAAGAGTGCCTGAAGTTGTCCCACCACTACCTGTTCAAGCACCTTGCCCAGAAATTGGATGTTGGCCACTGATCTATAATTGGCAGTCACCTCTGGATCCAGGGATGCCTTCTTTAGGACAGGTCTGATCACCACCTCCTTCAAAGGGGCAGGAACTCAGTGCTCCCTCAGAGAGGTTGATGACCTCCTGGACCCAGGTGCCAATCCCATGTTTGGCTTTGGCAAGCAGCCATCAAGGGCAAGAGTTGAGTAAACAGGTGGTAGGATGTCAGGCTGCAACAACTGGAACTCATCCAATAAAGATAGAACAGATGGAGCTCTGGACACTTCCCATTCTGGAGTTCTATAGACTGTCACAAATCTATCACCACTCTAGGTAGACTTGATTCAGAAAGATAGATTACACATATTTAAATGAATAAATAAGTAGTCAAATGGTGAAAGGTCCAGGAGTCAGGTACCGTATTGATGCAAAGACAAAGCAATGCAGCAAGAATTGTGCAGGGAGAAAGACAGGCTAGAGATTAAGCCAAGATATCTGTTCTGTTCATTATGCATGCAGGCCTCTTGCTAAGATGCTGGTGTTAGGAATTATCTATTCCTTCGTGGGCCTGAAGGAGGGTCTGAATCCTCAATGGAAATAGTGGTCTTGACCTCAAACACAAGCACTGAGCTCCATGCATCCCAATCCAACCTTCTAGCCTTCTTCTTTTTGCCTTAGAGCAGTGATGGTAGAGACCTGTTCTCCCCTGCAGAGGAAGGCAGGACGCGCTCCAACAGAGCAAAGCTCAGGGAGCCAAGGTTCCATTTGGATGCCAGGAAGCACCTCCTGACAGTCCGGACCCCAAGGGTGTGGAATGGGCTTCCCCGGGAGGTGGTTGAGGTCCCATCAGTGCGGGTGTTCAAGGATAGGCTGGATGTGCACATGGTGGGCATGTCGTGAGCGGAGCCGGCTGGTGCCCGGGGTCAGACCAGATGGCCCGGGAGGCCCCTTCTGACTCGCTCTGTTTCAATGGTGAACCTTTTAGAGACCGAGGGCCCAAACTGCAACTCAGAACCCACTTATTCATCGCAAAGTGCCAACACTGCAATAAAACCTGAATTTGCTGACCACCAGCACAAGGGGGCAACATTCCACTGACCACCAGCTTTTGGCTGGCCCTGAAAAAGGTATCTGAGTGTATTTCCTACCTTTCCTACCTTCTGTTAAAATCACAGTCTAAGCAAATCCCTGGCAGCTCACTGACTGACCATATGAAAGCTCGGTGAGACACAGCTAATGAGTGACATCGTTGCCTGGCACCCTTAATCTTTCCAAATATGTGCATGGCTGCTGGGGTGATTGTGTGCCAACAGAGAGGGCATGCATTCCATAGGTTTGCCATCAATGCCTTAGAGAAAAGGAATTGATTTCTGTGCTTCTCTTTGAAACAATGGCAGTTTTTCAAGCAGTTTTGCACTAGTAATGGGCATGATGTCCCTATCATGCCTCAGGCTGGTCTTTCCATTCTTCTTTGGAAGATTCTCACAAAACACTCAGGTTTTCTCCCAGAATTCTTGAAAGCTTGGAAAAACTCAGCCATAGATTGCTCTTTCACCACTTCTCTCAGCTGTCAGTTTCCCCTGCACAAATGTGTTGTTGCTGATATGAACCACCATGAGTTTCCTCCAGAAATTCCTGTCCTGGACAGCCCGTTCAGATTTTGGAAATTCCGGGCTGTGGCTTCCTTTGTGGGGTGCATCCATCCCTTGCTTGGCCTTCCTTTCATTCTTCTGCCTTTGACATTCCTTAGCATTGTTGTCATGTCCAGGGAGTCTTGCCATCACATGCTGTGCCGAAAGCATGGCAGCTTCAGTTTTGTCATTTTTGCTTCCAAAAGAAGTTAAACAGATAAATAATAAATTAATTTGGGTCACTAGCACTAGAATTCGTTTGTTTACCCAACCTAGTGCTCTCCAGCTGTCCTGGACTTCAATTCCCATCAGTCCCAGCCAGCATGACCAGTAGTCAGGAATGCTGGGAATGGTAGTACAAGCTATCGCCAGGTTGGGGAAGTCTAGTTTAGAGAGTACAGCTCCAAGTGTCACAAAACAGGGCAAGTAATTTTATATGCAAAACTGCTATATCTGTACCTCAACAGGTTGGTGGCTTTTAGGCTCTTATGTACTCCGTGGCTGGTTTTACATTTGCAGAACTATTCCTGTAACTTTATTTGAGCACCTGGCTTTCCATAATAGTCTATATTTCCCTGTTGGATCCTATGTTGATGTCACCTAATATATCCAGACTTTGGGATGTTTTTTGGGGGATGCTATTGTTTTGACTGTGCAAATGTTCATATACTACAGGATCATAATATGCCATCTGCACAGGAGGGATATGCATCGAATGCTTAAATTTTTCTGCAAGGAGGGAATTGTGAGTAGTAGTTCAGAGCAGTTACCCTTCTAGTGTTCTGCCATTTGACAGATTTGCACCTGCCTGCTCTTGTTTGAATTGTCTCTGGGTTTATTCTCAACAACGCAGTCTTTAAAAGTGGCAAAATGCACTTAATGACCTGGAAAATGATTTCAGGATTGCTCAACAGCTGTATATAGGAATATGTGTAGGGCGTGGTGATCTCCTCTCTGTTATAAACGCCATGAAAAGTGTGAAATACAGACACTGCTGCAGAATGCAGGAATGAAATATCAAACTGTCTGTAACGTGTGCTATGCTAGTTAAAATCTCTGGGAAAAAAGCTTATATTTCTCCCTATTTTTATTGTCAGGCTTAAGCATATACTGCCATGTTTTCCAGCTTAGGGAAGCACCATTCTCCTTTTCTATTTCCCATATGTTTCCTGAATTTTTCCTCTTTTCTTTAAAAGAAAGAAGAGAGTAAATAATTAATTGGTTTCATTAGGTGACTTCAACAAAGAGTTTAGTTGCTAAAGAAAGATATAATGTCAGCTGCCCCTATAAATACACTGGCATACGCCACAAAATTACCGTCTAAACTTAATGCTTGTTGCTTTCCAAAGTACCAGTAGTTGTCCTGATCATTTTACCTTCTTTTCTTTTACAAAGCTCAGATGTCTGATCATCATCAGTGAGGGTATTCAAGAATACATAGGACATGCACATGGTAGGCATGTCATGAGCAGAGCTGGCTGGAGCTGGGGGTCAGACTAGATGGCCCAGGGAACCCCTTCCCACTTGCTCTGCTTCAACGTTTCTATCATCATCACCACCACCACCACCATCACAGTGAATTTATATACCACCATTTTTTCTTCATGTGTGGAATGTTGACAATATTGATCACTCACATTGTGAACTGTGCACAATCTTTATATGTGTACTTGCAGCATCTAGAAGGTTTTGGAGTCCTAGTGGAGCTCAGGCCCCAAGCCCAGAGCACCTCCCCTCCTCACAGCTAGTACAGAATGAACTGTGCCAGCTGCTTCTCTGGGATTGCAGACATGGCCACAAAAATGGAGTTCCATGGGCATTATTCTTGATAGAGCAGATTGTTGCCAAAAATAAATAAATAAATAAATAAATAAATAAAAATAAAAATAAAAATAAAAATAAAAATAAAAATAAAAATAAAATAAAATAAAATAAAATAAAATAAAATAAAATAAAATAAAATAAAAAATGTTTCCCTTTTTTAAGACCATCAGAGTTCCAGAATCTTGAACCCAAATCAAAGCAAATTAATAAATATTTTCTATTTCTTATTTTTAACTAATTGTCCTTTTATGTTTTATTTATTGGCTGGTCAATGACTGAATAAAGAATTGATTTGATTGGATTATTTAAGAAATATGCTGTTACTTGGGGGATGGAGAGCAGAAGGCGTCATCTTAGCCCATCATGTTCAGATTGGCTCTATCTTTTTCATTGGAAGAAAAAAAATACACAATAGTTTGCAGTTGAGCATGAGAGTCCCATGTTTGGTAAGAAGAGTGGGGTTATGTTCATGCATTTGGTCACTTCTGTGTTTGTGACTCACAGTTCTGTGAGAACTGTCATTTTGTTTGATTAATAATAGTTTTCCTTGCCCCATTCTGAAATAAACGGAACTCTAGACAGCAAGAACAATAGTGAGCTTTACACTCTTTTGAAAGGCTGACAGTTAGAAATGTTGCTTTTAGGGAATATGGTGTGGAAATTGTTCAAAAACGGTAACAGTAGATTTTTCCAAGGTCACTTTTCATAGTAGGACCACACCATTATCTCTTGGTAATAAGCAATGAATTGTGAAAAGGGTTTCATATCTGCAAATCATTTTGAATGTAACATGAGACCATTTCACCCTCCGTTTCTGTCTCTGCCCTGTGCAGCAGAAGAAAACCAAGATAAACAGAAAATCAAACTATACAATGTTGGTCAATAGTGCACTCTTTGAGTGAGAATGCATATTCTGAGGACTACCATTGTACCACTGATACAATCAGCACAAAGAATTTTTCAGCCTGCTTTTGTGAGGGCTAAAAGTAGGGAGGAGAGATGGACACTCAACACCCTCCACCCTAATATCTCCATCTCTGTCCTCTTGCTTCCCAGTCTTCCCAGGAAGGTCTGAAGGGGGCTTCTGCACATACTTGCTTGAACAGGCATGGAAACCTCCATGCATTTGGGAAACCTGCCTTATGAGGACTTCTGATCATGATGTCTCTACACATCGTGTTCAAACAAACACAAATAGAGCCCTGCGTGGCCCCTTCCTTCTTCAGTGCAGGGAAGTTAAGGCCTGAGAGGATGAGAAAATGGAGAAAGAAGTTGTGGACACATCCATGGCCCATCCCTGTTAGCCTGTATAGTTCTCATGTCTCTGCTTAGCCATAAAACTAACCTTGGGGTAGTTCCTATCTATCTTGGGAAAGTTTTGGTCATGTTAATGTCATATAACTGAACTCACTTTTCCCTTTCCCCTTATGTTTCCTTTCCCTCCTCAGCCTTTTAAATTCAATATATATTTTAAATGCCTGTACTTTTTAACATGGATGTCCAGCTGCAAACATTTGAGTGGTTTCTGTTGCAGCCTGGATGTAAACATTGAGCTCACTGTAACATTGGTATTCTTTTACAAAAAGAAGCCAAGGGAACCCTGATCCCGGGGGCGGGGGGGTCATCTGCCACACATTCTATTTTCCTGTTGAAAATCAGAATAGAGGATGAGATAAAGTTTTCAGCTGATGAACTCAGGGCTGGGGTCGGAGGTGGGGGGAAGCCTAACAACATCAGTGTAAGTCACTCCTATCAGTTGGACCACTGTGGATTTTGCTGAAGGAAGTTTTGGAAAGGAAACAGTAGAGATGAGTAAATCTATCTATTTCTGACCATGTCACTTTCATGTCTTTTTAGCCATAATCCCATTTTGCTCCTGCATTAGTCTGTGGGTTTCAAATATAAATACCAACAATACTTCTTTGTGTACTTTTCCTCAAAATTTACTTTTTAGTGTCTGTTTTAAGAGATGTGTGAGATTTGGTGGAGAGTTATACCAAAGTTATGCAGGAGGGTATGTAACATTTTCTATTCATTTTCCAGTACATGTTACTAAATGATTTCAAAGCACTTTCAGGTAGTATTTTAAGTATTCTTCATATATCCAACATACATGTTTTCTAGATGAGCAGGACTGAATAACTCAGGAGCAGTTTCAAATAGTGGGCCGAACACTAAGCTTCTCTGCATGTCTGTGTGGAAATAAGCATGAGCACATGAAGTTTCTATATTCAAAATTAAGCAGGACAAGCCTCTTCATGTCTACTCAGAAGTAAGTAGGACAAGCCTCTATATGAGAAACCTCAAAAGCGGTGGCTGGGTTCAGACAACATGACAAGCCACGGTACTCTGCTCTGCTCTGACCGTTGTTGGTGAGTTGTTTTGTCCGAACCCAGTCATGGTATTTGTCCATAGCAAATTTGGTCTTTTTCCATGAAAAGAAACAATTTTTTTTCCTATGGTTTCTCTATACCACCATGGCTTGCCGTGCTGTCTGAACCCAAGATCATAGTTTCCATGGGCCTGGAAAGCAACTACCACAGAGTCCTCTGGAAAGTACCAACTAAATGACCATCTGCCACTTGCCGGCTCGCTTGCCCACCCAACATCGTACCGTCCTATGAGGGCCTCCAGGGATGCTGCTGCCGGTGCTGCTGACAAGGGAAGAGGTCTGTGCCCGGCTCCTCCCACCGCTGCTTCCATGCTTCCCAACACCTGTGCACTTAACCACCCCTCACAACAATGCCCATGAGGTCTATGGTGGGGGAGTATTCATGGGGGGAGGGGCTGGGTGGTGTCGGAGCGCTTAATTCTCCAGCTGTGGCCAAAGGGCATTAAGGCATTTGCAGCTGTTTGGGGCCAGTAGGTGTTCCCAAGGCCTTGTTGGTTTGTACTGGGGGAGGCTGGGTTTGGCAATTTTAACTATTGCAATGCTATGTCTTTTTGTGTGGAGCCAAAAGCATTTTGTGCAGCAGGGCTCTGTTTTTAATGCACAGCATCCTAGTTTCATCTTGTAGTTTTATCTTGTAATGTATTTTATTTTTATTCGGGTTTTAATTGGTTATGGGAGTTCCTGGGGAGCAGGAGGGCCCCACATTGGGGTGGTTATGGGCAGGGGAAGGTATGGCACTGAGGGTTTAATGAGTCATTACAGAAGAAGGGGAGGCAGTTTACCTGTCCACTCTTCTGGTTTCTACCCCAACTGCAAGGTTCCAGGGAGTGATATCAGCCGGCCTTCAGGCTTGATGGTGCTGCTGTTGAATGCCAGGTTGGTCCAAAATACAAAAAAAAATCTCTCATCCATTATTTAATTGTGGGTGAGGGAGCCAACCTGGCATGTATCACAGAAACCTGGGCAGGAGAAGTGGGGGTTGTGTTGCTCACCCAGCTGTGCCAGCCCAGATATCAGGTGCAGCACCAACCCTGCCTAGAGGGAAGGGGAGGGTGTGTGTCCCTAATTTACTGAGATTCAATTTCTCTCATGGGGCTTCCTGTCCCTTCAGGGCCAGATCTAGACTGTCTGGCACTGGGTGATCAAGACAGATTTGGGATTCTGTTGGTGTACCATGCACCCTTCTGCCCAGCAGACTCCCTGCCTGAGCTGACGGAGATTGTCTTGGAGCTGGTGTTGAGGACCCCTAGAATGTAGGTGCCATGGTACATGCCTGAGCTGTGGGCGATAAAGCAGGCTAGGAGACAAGTGGAGCACATGTGGAGGAAATCCCGGGACGAATCTGATGGATCACAACTAAGAGCTCATTATCTAGTCTATGCTGTGGTGGAGAGGGCAGGGAAGAAGGAATTCTTCACCACTTCCGTTGCATCCTCACAGTGCTGTCCAGCTGAGCTTTTTCCAGAGGTGCATGGACTATTACATTCCGGCCCTAAAAAGGATCTTATTGCACCATCTGTAGCTTGCTGTGATGACTTTGTCCAGCACTTTAACAATAAAATCATTCAGATTCACCATAAGCTGGACTCCACAGTTTATATGTTACTAGAATGGGGAGTGCTGTCTGGTCTACCTTTATTGGATGAGTTTCAATTGTTGCAGACTGAGCATGTGGACAAGGTGCTTGGATTGGTCTAACCCACTACCTGTCTACTCGACCCTTGCCCCTTGTGGCTGCTCATGAAAGCCAAAAATGGGTTAAGCACCTGGGCCTGGGAGGTCATCAATATCTCTCTGCAGGAGGGCCGGGTCCCTGCCCCTTTGAAGGTGGTGGTGATCAGGCTTGTCCTGAAGAGGATGACCCTGGACCCAGGTATAGCTGCCAATTATAAGCTGGTGACTAATACCCTGTATTTGGACAAGGTGCTTGAGCAGGTGGTGGCCAAACAACTCCAGGAGCTCTTGGAGGAAACTGACCATCTAGACCCATTTCAGTCTGGTTTCAGGCCTGGCTATGGAACTGAAACTGCCTTGGTCATCCTGTATGATAACCTGTGCAGGGAAAGGGACAGGGGTGTGTGTCCCTGTTGGTTCTCCTGGACTTCTTGGTGGCTTTGAATAGCATCAAATATGACATCCTTCTGGATAGGCTGGCCAGGTTGGAAGTTGGAGGCACTGCTTTGCAGTGGTTCCACTCCTACTTGACTGGCCAATTCTAGAAGGTGGTGCTGGGGGATTATGGCTCTGTGCCATGGCAGCTTTGCCATGGAGTACCGCAGGGTTCCATATCACCCCCCATGCTTTTTAACAGCTACATGAAACTGCTGGGAGAGGTCATCTGAGGGTATGGACAGTGGAGTCATCAGTATGCTAATGCCACTCAGCTCTGCCTCTCTTTTACATCTAATCCAGATGAAGCAGTGGATGTCCATAAATGGTGCCTGTCCAGGGTGATGGGCTGGATGAGGGCCAATAAACTGAGGCTGAATCCAGAAAAGATGGACGTCCTGTCGGTGGGTGGTTCACCCTTTGGGTGAATGACTTTAGCCCTGTTTTGGACAGGGTTGTACTTCCCCCTGTAGAACAGGGTGGGCAGTTTGGGAGTGCTGCTTGACCTAGAGCTGTCACTGGAGTCTCAGGTGGCAGCAGTGGTGAGGAGTGCTTTTCTTCAGCTTCAGCTGATCTACCAACTGTGCCCTTACCTGGATGAGCGATGTCTAGCAATGGTGACCCGTGCTCTGGTAACTTCCAAACTGGACTATTGTAAACACGCTCTATTTGGAGATGCCCTTGAAGACGGTCCAGATACTTCTGTTGGTTCAGAGTACAGCTGCCAGGATGTTAATGGGAACCGACAGGTATTCATATGTAATGCCGGTCCTCTACTGCTTCCACCATGTGAAGACTGGGTCCAATTTAAGGTGCTGGTGATGACCTATAAAACACTAAATGGCTTGGGTCCTGCATCCCTGAACTCCTTTCCTATGTGCCTTCCCGCCCCTCAAAATCTGAGGTGGAGGTCCTTCTCCGGGAGCCCTCCTTGAAGGAGATTAGGGCTTGAAGATGATTACCTGGAGAAATGCCTTCTCTGCAGTGGCACCCTGATTATGGGATATGCTCCCCAGAGAGGTTTTCCTGGCACTGATGCTTTATTCCTTTTGGTGCCAGTCGAAAACCATTTAATTTTCCCATTATTTTAATGTTTAATAGATTTTAATGTGGGTTTTGTTATACTTGAAGCATTGGATGCTGTGCTACATTTCATTTGTGTTGCTTTTATTGTAAAACCATCCTGAGATGCTTGTAGTTGGATGGGATATAAAAGCTTCCAATAAATAAATAATAAAATGCAGGAACTCCTCCATCCACCCAACCTTAATGTGATCTTGGGATTGAATTTCAGGCACAAGATCGATATCACTTATTCTGGTTTGGACTCTCCCTCCAACCAATAACCCCCCCCCCCCCGCCCCACCTAGGTTAATGTTCTCTACTGTACTATACTTTGTTACTTTGTTTCAAATTTTTGTGATTAAAAAAAATTACAGAATAGATTTACCTTATTTACATTGAACCTTATGGGGAAATTTGACTTGGCTTATGACCAATTCAGGTCATGACTAGAGTTGTGGAACAGATTAGGTTTGTGAGCTGAGGTACCACTGTACTTGAAACATTAAAAAAGACCAAAAAAAGCATGCAGAATTGCCCAAGGAAGGAGGCTGGATTTTATATACAGATTTAGAGTATGTACTCGGGTGTTTAGCTGCAGGTCACTTTTAAATTCAAGCATTTTATGTTAAATTCTATCCTTTCCAAACTCCCTTTTCATTGCAGCTTTCTCCAGAGAATACTCATTGTTCATAACTGAACCATCTATTCATGTTCTGCAAAGTATGCTTTTCTCATGATTTAAATATCTGAAGTTTTAGATGATATTTATGGTTCACTTTCCCCATGATGAATAGCTGCTTCCAGAAGGATAATACAAGTCTGTTCTTGTATTGGAATTTCTTTGAAAATGGCTTCTGTATGGCAATTTAGAAAAATAAAGTTGCAAAAACCTAAGTGAAGGCAAACTAAAGTGATGAATCATTTTTCAAAGTCTCTATTTGTGTGCCAGAACATAAAGTGCAACTAAATTTCATGGATTCAAAATTCAACTGGAGAACATTGGGGGTTTTTTTTGAAATTTTGAAATGTAACATCTTGGGTGACACCCTAGGACCTATTCAGGTACTAATTTCACAAGAACACACAAATAGGGTCCTACTGAGTAGCTTCATTCCGATGACGTGCATGTTACATGCATTCCATTGACATTCGTCCATACCCAGCAAGCATCTGCCTTTACATGTACAGCTGTTAATAGATAGGTTATTAAGTTGTATTATTAGGATTTTAATAATAGCCAGTATGGTGTTGTGATTAGTGAGGGATGGGAGACGTGGCTTCTGTCCCCCATTGAACCATGAAGCTTACTGGGTGACTTTGGGCCTCACTTTCATTCTTAGTCTAAGATACGTCCCAGGGTTATTGTTGTGAGGATGAACTGGAGTTATGCGAGTCACCTCGGGTTCCTCACAAAAAGGAAAAATGAAGGATATAAATGCAGCTGTATTTGCATTTGAAAACTGCCAATTGTTTTGGCTATTGGTAATAACAGACATATATTCAATGAATAAATGGAATGAATGAATAAAGGCCTTCACAGAACACTTAACTCTGATAGCACAGTTTTGTACAGTGCTAAAACTGTTTCATACACTTTCATATCATATTGGGGTCCAGTGGGAGGGTTAAATGGATTGCGGATTTCATTAAGCTTCTGTCTGGGAGTACCAATTATCTGATGTTTGATTGGATTAGGGGACTGAGATGGACTTGCTGCAGTCAATGGTCAAAGTGCTGTGCAGTTGTGGCTTAAGCCCAGTGGTTCCTGGTCCTAAATTTGTGTGACTCAGATTGTTTAAACTATTTAAGTTTCAGTAAGTTTCTGATATCATGCTGATCTTTATATGATATGAGGTGGAAGAAGAAAAGCAGTACTTGACAGTGTCTATACTAATATTACCATCCCCATATTAGTAAAACAGCACGGATAAGTTTTTACAATTACTGTTAAGATTTATTGGCATTTCAGGCAAATCTTTACCTTCAGTTCAAGGATTATTTAACTGTTTGGTCAATAAATCTTGATCATCAATTCTTGACAAAGTCAATAGCTACCCATTAAACAACTTAATAGGCACAAATGTTATGTTGGATCAAAAATATAATGCAGTATTTGTAAAGACACTTGCCATAGACTTCTTGAATTGATTTTCATTTGGTTTGCCGGATCTTCTTGGTGTCAGAAAGCAATAAAAGCAGCTGTTCACTCCATACAAATTCTGAACAGAATAATAAAGAACATGATAGAATGACTAAAAGTCATGTCTCATGCCACTTCTCAGCTCTGTCGGTAATTTGCCAAATCTGTAGGCAATAAATGATCAGATATAATAGTGAAGTAGTAGCAATTGTTATTAAAATATTAAATATCATGCTGTTTGCTGAACAGGTTTGATCAAAGTGTGGGTTATTTCTAATGCCATTATGAAATTTCATGGGAAAATGTTAAGAAGCATTTCATGTGAGATGGGTTTTGGTACATCTCTGCTTTGAAGTTTCAAACACATTGCTGGAAGAAGATCCATAAGGCCAGAAAAGGTGTGTTGGTAAAGGCATTGGTTACTTTCACATGAAGAATTGAGAAGGAATTATAGTAGCCATCAAATTTGCCTAACGTGCTATTTCAAGGAAAAAATGGAGACCCCCAGCTGGGGCAAAAATGAGTGAAATTTGAAATAGATAAGAAGAGTTTCCATAAGAAGAATAAAATTCATCAGGGGAGGGAATGCTCATAAACCCTGCAAAAAATTTCCTCCAAAAATGGTTGCTTAGCAACGCCACAGTTTTTGTTTTATTTCACTTGGGCCATTTCTTGTATAGCATGTTACTTGGGAACTGAATGTTTTCATTAAACTTTCCATAGACTCATGTGGGCATCTTTGACATGAAATACTGTGTTCATATAGTTCTCTGCTTTCAAAATATAAAATGATCAACTTTCTAGTTTAAATTCCGAAAAGCAGAGTTAAGGGCTCCAAAGCTGGGCTAAGTCAAGCATTTCCCAGAATATTAAGATTATTAGGGACCTACCACCAAAACAGTACCAGAATATTTACTTTATATTACCAAGAGAGATCAGATTAGAAGATACTGAAGAGTGGTAACTGATATGGAATTTTCTGCGACAAGGAACTGTGATAGTCACTAGCTACCTGTGCAAATTCATAGAAGACGGGCCAATCAACAGCCATTGGTTTCAATAATGTGATGGAACTTTAGTCTTCAGCTGCATGATATCATTGCATATTACATGACAGAAACAAATCACAACCAGGTTTCATATGCATTCATTGAAATGGACATATTCAATCTATATAGCTACACTTCCCCCATTTCACTTTTTTTTTTTTTTTTTGCTTTTGCATTGTTTTGCTGATACATTCTAATTAAAAATAAAATTAAAATAATATACAAAATAGAAAAAATGCACTTCTGTGGTGGTGGATGATGTTGACATAGAAATATGGAGGAAGTTTACATCAACCCTTTAGTACACACAGCTACATATTCATAAGGAATGAAGTGCTGTTTATTTTGTGTATCTTAAATGGTTTTATACATGCATGTAAATCACTTGATTTCAAATCTTGTGGTTATTTAACTCTCAATAACTCATGCTACTGCTTTCTGTCTACACATTAAGTGATGTGCATGCACACCCATGCACACAGTCCTTAATGTTTGTTATGCACTAAGAATATCATTAAAATTGATGCTTTAGAAACCCACCAGAGACTGGTGGGTTTATATCTCTGCTCACTTTATGGAAACCACTCCCTCATTCATCTTCCTAAGTGGCCTTCATAACAGTGAAGCCTAAAATGAAGTACTCTACTCAGGGAAATTGTTTAACTCTGCAATCCTATGAATGTCTATTCAGCTTTAACTCAAGTGGAACTTAATGGGACTTACTCTAAGATAAAGAGTGCAGCCTAAATCCAGGAATAAATCAGTATAAATAATGTTTTATTTTAATTTGTAACATTGATATACCACTTAAAAATCATGAATTCTCTAAATTTACATAACAAAGGTATTCCATGAGAAGTGATGCAATAAGTCAATTTCATGCAAGTAACTAAACATTATCTTTATTTGGGATGCAAATATGAAGAATTTAGATAGCATTAGAGACTTATTTAACAGTGTTCTAAGAGTGCCCCAAGAATTTATATTGGATTGGTGGGTAATCATGATAAAGATGTTAGTGTGGCATCAATGCTACTAAAGGCATAGATCTAGAAATCACTGTGCAACATATTTAGCCCTAAATAGCTAATTTGTTTAGGAGATTTATTTATTTATTTTATTTAAAACATTTATATGCCACCCCATTCACAAAGAGCCTCAGTGCAACTTACAAAACAAATATCATTTACACAATTAACCTTAAAAATTAACCTTAAATATTTTGGAGACATTTCAGCACAGTATAAAACCCAATATAAAACCCCATAAATAATCAATTAACAATTAAAATAACTTTTAAATAAAAAAGTCTTGGCCTGGTGCCAAAAAACAAATAACGACAGCACTAGGCGGACCTCTCTGGGGAGCGCATTCCATAGGTGGGGGAGATTGAGGTTTAATTGAAAGCTACATCCTAACCTTAGACTTAAAGGGCCTTGGACTTCACCATTTTCTAATTGTTTTTGCTCTCCTTATTGTCAAATTATTATCTACAAAAAGAAAAGAAAACAAGAAAGTTCGAGACCTTTCTATAGGTTAGGTTGGAATTTCATTTAAGCGACATAGAAATGTTCCATATTGTCTTTAATTGAAAATTCTTAACTGCATAAGGGGGAAAAGTTATGGATGGTGGATGATCTTCAGCATCCCTATAGCCTTAGCTACGTTCTTTCAGCTTACAATACGAAATGTAAATTTAAAACATCCTCTCCATCACTTATGATTAAATTATGATTCAATTACATTGTCAAGATAGTATGATTTGCCTGCACCTGGCTTATAGGAACAGGATTGTGGTTTTTTGTTTTTAATCATTTAAGTTTATTATTTAATTAATTCTTGTACTGCCCAATAGCTGAAGCTTGCTGGGTGGTTCACAAAGCAAATTAAAAATAACAATAAAAGATGCATTATATTAAAATGTATTAACATGTCATTACAATTGACAATAAAACATTTAAAACCAAATCTTAAAGATCTTCAATTTAGATCTGGCATCTAAATTGAACTATTTGGCCCAATAGGCTACTTGTATGTCCTGCAGCAGAGGATGGTCTTTATCTGGCTCCAAAAAGATAGTGCAGTAGGTTCCAGGCAGGCCTCAGTGGGGAGCTTGTGCCATAACTGGTGGAGGGGGGGGGGGCACAGAAAAATCCCTTCTCCTTGATCCAAGGTTCAATTTAGATGCCAGGAAGTACTTTCTGACAGTTAGGACTCCGAGGGTATGGAATGGGCTTCCATAGGAGGTGGTTGAGGTCCCATCGGTGCGGGTGTTCAAAGATAGGCTAGACATGCACATGGTGGGCATGTCGTGAGCAGAGCTGGCTGAAGCCAAGGGTCAGACTAGATGGCCCAGGATGTCCCTTCTGACTCGTTCTGTTTCTATGTTTCTCTGTTTCCTTGTTGCCACCATCTAAGCCTCCCTCAGAGGAGGGAGTTGGAGATAGGCCCCAAAATTTGATTGTAGTGTCTGGGTAGATGAATGTCAGGAGATACATCAGCTATCATGTTCCTAAGTAAGTCATTATACAATACAATCATGCCAAAAACACACCTGAACCCTGACTGTTTGGATCCAGATAGCAGAATTGAGCACATTACTGTACCAGTGGGAACATTCAGAAATTATCCAGGATACTGAATTGTTATTGTGGCTGGCCAAGAATGCTAGGAGCAGTAAGACATACTGCTAGCAAATGCTAGATGAACAAACAAACAGTTTTTCCTTTGCCATCAAAGTAATGGCAGGGATAAAGAGGGCAACTAATGGGTTTGTGCCTCACAGTTCCATGACAGTTTATAGTTGTACTAGTCTAGTTGTTGTTACCTGAATTAGTTCCCAACCTTTTGACTCTTTGGCAAGCTCTGAACTTTCTCTAGGAACTACTTCATGAGACAACATGAGTGATGTTTTGGATAGCATGCCACTGACTCTGCAGGAAGAAGTCAATATACCCCCTCATCCCAACAACCACTTTTGATTGTGAACTATAAAAAGACCTAAACAGTTTCCAAAATTCTAAGAACCCTATGCTTTTCCCAAATAAACCTACACAATTATTAAATAAATGTTTCAGAGACAAGCAAGGAAGAATAAGTCATTTATTTAAAATGTTCTAAATAAACAAGGAGTCAAATTGTTTGGTTAATTAAGAGCCAATGTAGTGCAGTGGTTAAGAGTGCAGGACTGGGACCTGGGAGATCTGAGTTCTAGTCCCCACTCAACCATGGAGCCAACTGGGTGTCTTTGGGCAAGTCACAGACACAGGGTTGTTTTAGTGGGAATAAGATTGAGAGCAGCGAAGGAGAATGCTCTAAGTTGCTTTGAGTTCTTTAAAAGAAAGAAGGGGGTATAGCTCTAATAAGTGTCACTCCCTTTTGCAAAACTATCCCTTGTTTGCGAAAGGGAGGGGTAAACAGCTAGGCTCACATAGAGAGCCAAAGTCAGATTGAGTAGCACGTAGCTTCAGCTGACATCAATACTAGATGTGTCTTCTGTGACTAACTTTTCACATTGATTTCAATGGGATGTAAGTGTGAACACCTTAGATCCAGTCCTATTTTTTAAATGCTGCTTATCTCAATCCTTGTTCAAGGTAGTTCACGACATCAGACCACGAGCAATTTACTTGACAATGATGGTGACTGTCCTGAAAGCTGCCATTTTATTTTCCCAGCGCAATGCTGTGAAGGTGTGGCCTTGGCACCATGTACTGTATGAGATGGAGGAAAGCATCATATCATTCCTCCCTTGTGGATCCCACGGCTACCACCAGGCAAACATAGTTTTTCCTGTTGCTGCTTCTATTAAAACATTCCTTTATGTTCTGCAATTTTGATGTATCTTGTGTTCTTCTTGCTACCTAGCTTAAACTACCAACACATGTAAATTTTCACTATATGATCTGAACAGCAGACTCCTGGGTGCGGTGGGAGGGACAGGGGAGGAGACAGGTTTCAAAGCAGTTTTATTAGATTAATTATAATGACAGCTATTTCCATTATACAGGACATTATTCTGGCAGCTACACTTGCATGTGTGATGATGTTCAGAGCAGGAGTCCAGAGAACCTTGGCAGTGTAAAACTGAAATTAAATAAATAAGTATTTTAAAAGAACTGGGTGTACCTTTTATCAGTTTGGGATGGTTCACAAACAGCACACCTGCCAAGAGAAAGCAGATCTGCCTGAGGTTAAAAGATGTTTGAGACATGCATTTCCATTCTTTTTAGGTAGAATGTTCCCAGTTCACATCACACAGACCCAAGCCAGAGTCCGTTCATTTTCTGCATTTGCCATGTGACTTGCAGAGCAAAAGTGTTTGAAAAAAATGCATGTATTTGAAATATGCATGGAATATGCATACTTTCGAGGGAAGGTGCGTTAACATGCAAACTTTTGAAAAATGCTTTCATCAATAGGGTACATTAGTTAGACTTCAAAACGAGGTACTATTTGATTATGGAAATTTGGTGAAGAATGGACAAAAACACACACATTTTCATATGACAGAAAAGCAAGTGAAAGTAAAGCTTGTCATTTGATTCTGGCACAAGTCAGAATGAGCATCAGGGGAATTGCAACAAGCTTGAGCATTGCTGAGTTTGCACATCTCTGCTTTAAAGGCAGCCTGAAAAAATTAGCAACTAGAATTGTGATGGCTTGGCAGCTTGATCATGTTGCACCATTTTTGCATCAATTGGAGGATCAATGGAAACTGCCAGTAGGGATAACCCTAAATATCTTACTATTTGGGGAATGGGCCATTAGAAGGACCAGATAGACCCATATAAACCTCCCCGGACCCCAAGAGCAACCTCAGAGAACTGTTTGCTGACCTGCCTCTAAGATCAGTTAGATTGGCAGGTATTTTTATTGCAAGACTCTGTGAGTGCTTTTCTTCAAAACACAGGGTAGAAAGCTATTAAATAAATTAGAAAGCAGGGCAAGTGTTGGTGGTAGCTTTTCTGCTCATGAGTACGTACCACGGTTTTGCTGACAAGTAAATATAGTTATAAATGTAGCCTTAGTTATTGAGAGTTAAAACAGCTAGTTCAACAGTTCCATTCATTCTCCAGGAACTGAATACTATCGCACTGAAGCCCACTGAATCTGACCTTAGCTAAGAAACTTGTGTTTTGGAACTTTATTCGTGGTTTGCATTAGGGAAATAATTAATGAGAATTACCCACCTCATTGATGAAAAGCAAAACATTTAACAAATCAGATTTTTTTAGGCCACACAGGTCAGGCACAATATTGAGTGTGTTAATAATTCAGTTCAATTGCTACTTAAGCAATTATCATATGTGATAAAACAGTATCTCTTTTGGCAGCATTATCTAGTTTGCATAGATTGTATTAATCATTTATTAATATATTATACATTCTAGTAATAGGAGTGTTTTTTAATTTCTACATATCCTCCAGCAAGCTGGCAATCTGTCATGTGCTGCCCCATTTCCTTTGAAGAAAATGGTGCAGTGGGTTGACATTTCTTTGTAATGCCTTACATATGCCATTCTCCCAGAAGAGATGTGGCATAGTAAAGATGGAAAATCCACTCAACATAAATCAGAATTTCAATGAAATATAGTTTGCTTGGGATGTTAAATGGTTTTATGTCTCATTCTGTTGATGAGAAGATGTGTAGGTGGGTGAACCTTCCTTAAGAAGTCAAGAGTAATGCTGCTTTTCTCTCTCTCCCCCCAACCTCTTCTTTTTAACATCACAGGAGTCATCAGAACAGCCTTGCATAACATGGACAGGGAAGCCAGAGAGCATTATTCAGTCGTCATTCAAGCCAAAGATATGGCTGGACAAGTTGGGGGGCTGTCAGGATCTACCACTGTAAATATAACCCTCACGGATGTCAACGACAATCCCCCCAGGTTTCCTCAGAGTATGTAAAGGTTTGATCTGATTTACTTTTTCCCCACGAATGCTAAGTCAATCATAATTACAGGCTATTTGTTTGTCAGCAGGCCTTTGCTTTAAAAAAATCAGATAAACTGTGGATCATCAAGAGAGATTTTGAAATTCTTTCACTCCTATCCCCGGAGTAGATTCACAGTGATTACATTCATCTGCAGTCCCACTTGCCTTCACCTCCTTCTTGCTGTTGCCTTTGCTCTTGCATGCATGTTCTTGACGGCAGGTAGCTAACCCAGTCAAGGAAATCAGTGCAACTTGGATTCATGCAAGGGCCAACTTTATGGTGGCACAGCCTTGGAACTGGGAACCTGGGCCTACACGTCTGCATGGAAACATTAGCTGGTGAAAAGCGACAGGAAGAAAGGTGCTTAAATTTGCACCATGTTTGATTCCCCAACTGCCAATATTTTCTCAGTGTTGCTACAGAAAATACGCTAGTGTAGTAGGTTTGCATTTAAAAAGTGGCAAGAGGAAAAGGGGTAAAGCATCCACCATACCACATAACTCATTGGAAAAGCCCATGCAACAACTTTTACCATGCAAATATCCATGCAGCAAAACAAAGGTGGTCCAGTTGCCAAGACCCAAGATTATTTATTCTATGTATTTTATTCCGTTTCCATGTAAGCCGCCCCAAGGCTTCGGCAAGGGGCGGCATAGAAATGTTATAATCATCATCATCATCATCATCATCATCATCATCATCATGATCCAAAGGTTTTCTGGGTGGCTTACAAATGCTGAAAACAGTAAAATAGATAAAAACAGTAATATTGATAGATTATAGCCATCTCACAAATAAAATTACAAAACCACACAGCATGATAGAATATAACCAATAAATTAACAGCCCAAATAAATAATCAATAAAATATAAATTATAAGTTAAATAAAGTAAATTAACCAAAACCTTGTTTGAACAGTTTTCCAAAGTTTGGGTGCTACTGCCAAAAATGCCCCCTCCTAGCCCTTTCCTGCTTGATCTCACTAGGTGGGGGTATATGGAGGAGGAGGTCAGAGGAGGATCTAAGTGGGTGGGTAGGTATTTATGGAAAGAGGCGTTCCCTCAGACACCCTGGTCCCAAGCCATTTAGGGCTTTATATGTCAGACAGCACTTTGAATTGGGCCCAAACTGAAACAGGGCACTGTTGCAACTGATGGAGGACAGGTGTAACATGCTTGCGCCAACTGGTCCTCATAAGCAGCTGTGCCACTCTTTTCTGCATTCGTTGTACTGTCCAGACCATTTTCAAAGGCAGCCCCATGTGGAATGGATTTCAGTAATCCCGGTGAGAGGTTACCAGTACATGGGCCACTGTGGCACAGCTCCACTAACCCAAGTAGGAATATTGCTGAAAGATCAGCCAAAGCTGAAGAAAGGTGCTCCTGGCCACTGAGCCCACCTGAGAAACCAGGGAAGCTTGGGGTCTAGGAGCACCCCTATGCTATGAACCTTATCCTTCAGAGGAAGTGCAACCCAGTCCAGGGTTGGTTGAAAATTTCATGCTGCTTACAAACAGCACTACTTCTTTCTCTTCCTCTTCCTCTTCCTCTTCCTCTTTTTAATGCTTTATTTCTTTATTGATTTGCAACTAAGAAAAACAATAGAATTAACAACAATTATGACTAAACATCACTGATCAAACAACACATCAACATCAATGCTACCTCCACCAGGATCAGCTACTCTAATTACTTAATGTAAGATCATTTATTCATTCAGGTTGCCCACTTCCCTTCCAGAACTGCATTGACTCTTGCGGTGGTTCACACCCCTTTCCTTTTATTAAAATGTTTTCAATAAAAGGTTTCTAAATATTATCAAATTTATTTTCACTTGTCAAACCTTTTTTCCATTTAATATCACAGGTTAACTTACCTGGAATTAGTAACTATATTCCAAACTTCTTTATACCGGTCAACTATATTATATTCACCTTTTGTTTTCCAGTTCCTTGCTATTATTAATCTTACTGCTGTTAATAAATTTATCATCAATTCTTTAGTATTTCGCCCCATCTGTTCTCCAAATCATAACAATAATGCTAATCCAGGGTCAACATATTATTCCATTCTTCAGCACTAATATTACTTTTTAAATCTGTTTCCCAAGACTATTTAAGAGGATCATAGCGATCCTCCTCTTCTAGTAATATAGTGTAGATTTTACTTGTCATTCCTCTCATCCACATATTGTCTTGTTTTCTTTCTGTAAAATTATACCTTCAAATTTAATATATTCTCTTCATTTACTATTTTTCTTCAACCAATTCTTAGTCCGATAATCTAATTGAAATATATTGAACCAATTTATTTTACCTTGTCCCAGCATTGCTTGTATCATTTCATTACTCTTCATTTTCTCTAACCAATTTTTTAACCTAATGACATGTTTACTCTTCAATACTTCCTTCAAATTACTCTTCAGATTTACTGGGAATCTTTCTAATTCCATAACTGGGTATAACGGTAGGATCAATGGGATAAACATATCCCTATATTTATTCCAAATGTCAACCATATTCTTAAAAAGGGGCTTCCTATCATTTTAATAACAATATTATCTTGTTGAAGAAAATTACTTAATAAGGATCCCTCTACATCTTGATATTCTAATTTACCCCATATTACCTTATTCAGTTGCAATACAATATCTGGTATCTGCCTCCATTGATTAGCTATATAATAAACAATCACATTGGGGATGCCTAAACACCCTGTTCTCTGGGTCATATGCAATCTTTTTTTAAATTACTTCTTGCTTTTCTATCCCTGTTAAAAATTATTAATCATATTTTGCCCTTCTCTCAAATCTTTTTCTGTTAACTTGATTGGTAACATCATAAGCAAGCAATTCATCTTATGTAAAATCTTCATTTTGAATGCTTGCATTCTACCAAACCATTATAGACCAATCTTCTTAAAATCATTCATCTTCTCTTTCACTTCATATTTTAACTTATTAAAATTATTCTTTTTTAAACATTACACTTGTTTTGTAATATTTACTCTTAAATACATAATACTATTACATATTATAACTTCTAACTTGCTTTTAATCTCATCCTTTTCCACTTTATTACAATTAAATAACACAATCTCTGATTTACTTGTAAACCTGTTATTTTTCCAAATTCTGTTAAATGTATTTTAATCTGATCCATAACCTTAACTGGGTCCTTTATTGTTACTAATGTATCATCTGCAGATAAGCTAATCTTGTTATTCTGAAATCCTATACCTTTCGTTAAATTATCATTCTGAATACTATTTGCAAGGAGTTCTATAACTAAAACAAACAGAATCAGAGAAAGAGGGCAACCCTGTCTAGTACCTCAGCTTAGGAGTATTTGATCTGTTAAGCCATCATTTACTATTACCATTGCAAAGTTTCTCAATTTATTATATTTCTAAATTGTGTACCAAATCCCATTAGTTCTATTAATATCTTTATTGTGGCCATTCCACACAGTCAAAGGCTTTAAAATAGCTAATGCAATAATGTCAGCTTTTAAATTTTTCTTGTGTATATATTCAATTTTATTTAATACTGTTCTAGTCAAATCTGCCATCTGCCTACCTATTATAAAACCACTTTCATCCACATTTGCATAATTACCAATAAAACTACTCATCCTCTTTGTGAATATTGCTGTAAAAAGTTTTGCATCTTGATTAATCAGGGATATAGGTCTATAAGCACCAGGATCTGTCAGATTCTTATTGGGTTTTGGGATTTAAAGTATTGAAGAGTATTTTCAAGATGCTGGCATCTCATCTCCTTTCAATATACTATTGAATAAAGATTTTAATTTTGGAATCAGCATCTTAAAAGTTTGATAATATACTGGACCTAATCCATCTATCCCAGGTGTTTTCCCTACTTTTAACTTTTCAATAGTATCTTCTAATTGTTCCATCAACTCCCTGTCCATTTTTTCCAACAAAATAATCTTGAATGCTTGCAACAAATGCCTGAATGAAATAGTCTAGAAGCATAGATCCTGAAACACCTAAATGGGTGCCTCTTTAAACTTTAGCTCACCCATGTTTTCTCTCAACCTTGTCATCAACTGCTCCTTCTTATAATAATTAGAAAAATCTTATCAATACATCTCTGTGAGTTATTCTAGCTTGGCATTGGGAGCCCATATGATGTCTTTCCTCTATATTGTCTTCTTCTCATTTTTCATCTGGCATGAGTTCTTTAAACTATGCAAGCACATCATTCCTAAGTTGCTTTTCTTCTGTTGATTATCATTCTGATATATTTCTCAGTCGTAAGTTCCTTCTGTGATCGCTGTCCTCCAAATCAATCATCTTCTTCTCCAACTCCATTATTCTTTCAGAATGGAGAAAAATATCCAATTTATTAGCTTTACCAGTACCTCTGTTTCTTCAATTTTTTTCCAAGACCTTTAATTCATCAATTTTGTAAAAGCACTCTCATTTTCAATCTGTTTAATTTTTATCCTCTTTCAGCTGCTCTCTCATTTGTTTCATTTCCTGAAAATTATCTTTTTTTTTCCATTCCATCATACTTGTATCCAAGATCTTAAATCCTTGAAGGATTTTTTCTTCTGCCATGACTTCTGAGGATCCCTCTATCTTTTTTCACTCTCTTTACATATTAATTTAGAAGCCCTAGTTAGGCTCCGATCCAATGCTCTTCCCATTTCATGTATCCAGCCAAAGTAAGATTTCATTGTGGTTGTCTTCATGGCATCAGCAATATACAACCCACCAGCCACTGTTCAAAATGCAATTAAATTGCATATTCTTTAAGCTTTATTCCACCAGAGTAAAAGTCCATTCAATATTCTTCCAGCAGATGGAGCTCTGTATTCTTATCCAGCTACTGAGTTTTATTCCACCAAGTTAGAACCATTGTGTATCCTTCATGCAGCAGAGGGAGCTCTCAGTGGCTTTAAAAAATGTTTACTTTTCTTGAGACATAACAACTCTCAGCTGATACTTAAGAATGTACACAATCTTCTTTGTTTATAGCTTTTCAATTATCCGTGTAAGTCTTTATATTTTACTTATTTTAAAATTCATTTCCACTGAACATTTTAATCAACTGAAAATGAAGCTTTCACTTTCTCACAAATCACAAATTGGTCTCATTAGTATTGTTTACTATATTGTCTTCTACTGGAACTGTGCCAAATTCAATTAAATTTAACTGCTGAAACTTTTACAGTCTATAAACCAGTCTCTTTAATTAGCTTTACATTTCAAAGCTCCTTTCCCCCAATTTTTTCCAGCATAATCTTTGACTTCATCCAGCACAGTCACAATCATTCCCCCCACTGAAGCTTTTCCAATGAGAGTTTATAAATTGAATTTATTTACAGTCCATAAAACAACACCTTCTATTAAATTCCTCTCCAGTGGCAGTCTCCCTCTTCTTCAGATCACATCAACAATTGTTTGCTGTCTCCTAGTTTTGCTTGTTATTTTTAATGAGGCATTGGGAGCTTTCTTCTCAACATCCTCTTGTGGTCATTGACCAGCCCATCTCCCCCCCACCCCCACACACACACACAGCACTTCCATCTTGTCTGGATTCAGCTTCAGTTTACTGGCCCTAGCAATCATAGTATTGTACCCTGAAAACCATCACTGACAATTTCCAATAATGAGTGACATTATTAGTCCCATCCTAAACATGTTTACTCTTCCTGTTTACTAAGTTCAGTGACATTATTACTCAGCAAGAGTGCTTAAGATTGCAACTTAATAAAAATTAATTACTAAATAATTTTAAAAGTTCTGGATTGTTAATGTTCCATATCTTTCAAATACAAAACTATGTAACCTTCTTGTATTCTAAGGATATAGACCAATTTGCAGTGGCATACAATCTTTCTGTACAGCCTAATGATTGACCACACTTCAGTAATTGTTTAGCAATGCATACATTGATTTTCCTCCCTTCTGTTAACAAATAAATGCCTCATGCAGCAAGTCTCCAGTGTACTTGAATCTAATGGGTCTTTATTTAAAAACAGCAAAACAGCAAATGCCCTGCACCTTTTATTCAGGGCAAAGCTGGCTAGGAGTCGAAGAGGTTAGATTATTAGTGTATCTGGTTTTCCCAGCTTGCAGAGCCTGACAAATTTTCTCAGCTGGAATCTGAACTGAAGTGGGTGGGGTGGTGGGGAAGCAAAACACATTTGCATGAGGTATTTTTGAAACTGAGATAACTTGCTCAAGTGATAGAGAAACAAAATCTGTCAGAATCTGTTCCTCTCTCACAGCAATAATTATTTAGAGTCTCCTGTCTAGCAAAAGCACTTGAGGTAAAAATGCAGGGTTATTTAGGAGCAAAAAAAAATCAATATCTTCATAGGGAAACAGAGTGTTAAAAGATATAAGTCTCAGTGAACTGGATGACATTTTACAGTTTCCACTCTACCTGTGCTTGAAGCAGTGGTGTATAGTATGTGAGATCTCAAGGATGACCGTGAATTTTCACCCATTTGTCAAACCATAGTTATTTTTTGTGTCCTGTCCAATGCAGATTCTCTCTCTCTCTCTCTCTCTCTCTCTGTATGTGTGTGTGTTTTGCTGCCATTACTTTAGAACTAGCTGTGAAGTATTGCAAGCAGTGATCCAAAAACTAATATAGATAGACTGTGGAAGGGGGAAACCCCCCCCCTTTAAATTAAAAGAAACTCCAGTCCAATTAAGAGAAAATTATAATCCAAGCAGACTTTTATTAATGCTACAAGATGGTAGGAATAGGTCCTTGACCAGCTTGTCAGCATTACGGAGTGCCAATGTAGTTAGCCAGGAGCAACTCTCCCTCAAGTTACAAAGACAGCTTTTTATATGCCATTTTAGTTGTACCCAGTTCTTCATGGAACATAAACAGGAAAGAAGGAACCTGGTATACAAAACAGTTATCATGTAGTGACTTTTACTGGGTCTTAGATCTAGCAATTTCAAAGTACCTACTGTAACAGCAAAATAAAAAAATAAAATAATGCAAAATAAAAGGGTTTGATTTGTTTTGTTTTGGTTTGTTTTGTTTTCCCCAGAAACATAGCCTATAGAGTTCACTGAGAGATCTTTGGCATTGGTTATACTTTGCTTCTTGTTAACCTTTAATATTCTTCCACAACATATACAGATACTATTTGGTCAGATGGTAGGGTTTCTGCTCCTCAGTTGTACAAATAAAAGCCTAACAAACTGACATACACTTTTGAAGAGAATGGAGTATGGCAAGTACGTTATTAATCAGTTGCAAGGGATGGAGCAGACAGATGGCCAGAGTAGCAGTGTTGAGACTCTTGGGTATTGCTTTAAATGGGACAAACTGTGTGACAAGGGCAAGAGCAGGGTTTTGAAAACCTTGAAAAATGTGGCATCCTTTATGGACAATAACACAGACATTTCATATTTCCAGTCCATCTCTATTCATGGAGTAACCCACACACTGCCTTGAGGATCTGGCTAGGAACCTAACATTACCTTCCTTTGGATGGAATGTTTAGTTTTTCTGCCAGTGCTTCATTTCCATCCCCACTTCTTCCCATTGTGTGTGTGAAATCAGACCTCACTGGATCACTCATCAGTTCCTACCTGTTCCTCTTCAATCAACTGGGACTTATATCCCAACTTTGTCCATTCCCAAACCAGGATGGATAGTCTTCATAAGATCTTCTTACCCCCCAAAATCTCAGCCTGGAAACATTAACAGAGCAGTGTGAGATCATGACCCCATTGCTTTGGTTATGCCTGAGCAAGATCACTCTCTCAAAGGACAGAAAGAATAGCTTCTCAATGTTTAGAGTGAAAATTAGTTCCTACACCTATGGTGCTCTTGACCGTGGGTCACTTGCCTAGATTATCTTCCAGGAATGTATGAGAAATCTGTTTCAGCCGGGGCTTTTTCCCCCAACCCAGATTAGCTAATTTGTACTCTTTACCTCTGCTCTCTCACTTACAGTCAGGCTGAATACAGTCTTCAGTCAAAATCTGCATCTTTCCACACTTACGGTGGAGTGCACAGAGCCACCACCACAGCTACATGGAAAAATGCAGTCAGACAAGCTTTAATCAATGAGAAAACATGCAAAATTGATGTTCACATTTTTAAAATGTATGCATGAAAATATGCACCATTTTTGTATGATAAATGAAGTGTGAAATCTGATATATGCATGAGCTGGAAAAAGCATTGAGGTACAAGTTGGAGAAACTTAACAAGCTGGAGTTTTGCAGGTTCACAAATCCCTGTTGTTTTCAGGAATAAGGCAGGAAAACAATTGTGGCCGTTTCCCTCAGTGTTTTAGATCCCATTTAATAATTTGTTAGGAGCATGTCTGTCTTTGATAAGCTCATGAATTCTACAAACCAAAAGTGGTTAAAAACTGTTGAGTTATATGTGCATTTTGCTTCCATACAAAGGGCTGAAGTGTGTTCCTTCTTCATGGGCTCATGCAGCAATCCAGTCTTGTGAGCATGCACAGAAAAGACGGGTGGATGCAGTATCTGACAGAATTGGCCATTATTATGCATACAACATCCAAGAGTGTTTACTGGACGGGATAATGTGTCATGTATACGAATGAAATGAAAGATTTTTGTATGAAAGATTTTACTCTAAATAATATGGAATATAAACATATCTCTTTGTTATTGAAATATATTACTCAGTTCTCTATAGTAGCAATCCTACACAAATCTTATGACATAGATAATGTTTTATTTCTAAATTTGTTTCTTTAAATCAAGTAACAAATGCATTCATGCTTTAGCAAGTTCCAAGTGAAAGGCTTTTAACTGAGCCTGAGGATGGGTTCAAGTCCCCCAGAAACTTGTCCTGATGGGACAAGTGAGGAGAGAGGGCCAGGGTTTGGGGACCAGGGTGTTACAGGTGCTGCAGGGGCTGGGAGGGGCTGGGAGTTTTGGGATGGACCAATGCACTGTCCCATGGATTAGGGCATGATTGACAGACCAAAAGCAGGGGTAACTATTAGTGATGAATTGTCGGGATGGCAGTCAGTGATGGGCAGGGACCCCAGGGCTCTGTCCAGGGACTGATCCTGTTTAATCTTTTCTTCGATGACCTGGAAGAGGATGTGACAAGTCTGCTGATCAAATTCATAGACAATGGGGGCTGTGGCCACAACTGAGGAGCAAGTATTCTGGATCCAAAAGGATCTGGACTAACAATGGAAGTGAGCCAGGGATAACAGGATGGCATGCAATGTGGATAAATGCACATTGGAGCATTGGAATGGGCGTCATAAGTACAGGTTAGGGGAGAAGTGGCTGGACAGCAGCACTTGCGAAAGGGATCTTAGGGTGCTGGTTGACTACCGGCTAAACATGAGTCAGCAGTGTGGCACAGCAGTCAAGGGTTTGATGGATATAGCAAGGTTAGAATTGATGCAGCAAAGGACCACCAAGATGGTGGGTGGTTTGCAGGGTAAGCCATATGAAGAGATACTGAGGGAGCTGGGTCTTTTTAGCCTGGAGAAGAGGAGACTCAGAGGGGACCTGTTAGTGACATATAAGTATGTGAGAGGGTTTCATGCACAAGTGGATCATGACCTTTTCCCCCTGCGGATGAGGGCAGGACACATTCCAATGGAGCAAAGCTCAGGGAAGCAGGATTTAAGGTGGATGGCAGGAAGTACTTCATGACAGTTAGGATCCCTAGGGTATGGAATGGGCTTTCATGGGAGGTGGTTGAAGCCCCATCGGTGATGGTGCATAAGGAAAGGCTGGACCTGCACATGGTAGGCATGTCATGAGCAGAGCTGGCTGGAGCCGGAGTTCAGAGTAGATGGCCCAGGAGGCCCCTTCTGATTTGCTCAGTTTTTATGTTTCTTTGGGGCTACTTGTACATTTTAAAGAGCTACAGTCAACATTTAGAAGGCAGCTTTACTGATTTTCTTCTCAGAAGTGTAATTCTCATGCATTTATCTCCTTTTAATAAGCACAGTCTTAAGTTATAGCCATTCACTTACATGCATTCCTGAGCTGGACCTTGAAATAATAAGTGGCATAGATTCTATGGAGATCTGCAGTGAACCCAATTTCCTATTTAAAAAAGCACCACTAACTGCTAACTGTGGAGTTATATTTTAAGCCTCGATGATGATGATGATGATGATGATGATGATGATGATGATGATGATATGTGAGTAGTTGCTGAATGAATATTATGTGATTGCTAACGAGAAGGCAGGCAGTCTTTGAAATTGAGAAGGGGCAGAACATTGTTAAGGAGGCAAATTGTCTTCAGATGCACTATGCATGATTGAATTTCAGAGCTGCTTGAATCATGCCTTATACTGGCAAACTAGGATGTCCTTGTGCAGACATGCTGGGAGCCAAAACATGGAGGAACATTAATTAGAGAGAAACTCTGCTTTTTGCATTCCCCCCAGTGTTAGTATCTATTTCAATGCTGTTAAATTAAGATTTGTTTTTATTCCACTTTTTCTTCAAAGAAATCAGGATACTGTAAATGTTATCTAATACTTGGAGGAATCTTGTTGAAGTAGGTTAGTCTAGGAGAGTGTAATTTTCTGAAATACCCTTGAAAAACTTCAAAGTAGAGCACAAATCCAAATTTGACATTCTGTCTACAAGATGATAAAGATAGTAGCCATAATTAGAGAGCGTTCTGCCCAAATTGACTAAGATACTGTATATTTGGTCACCAAAGTAAGCTTTCTGCATGCATTTGTTTAGGTGTTATAGTGCATCCCCATGCGGGTGTCAGCCATTTTGGAAAATGGCAGCAACAGAATTCATACAGCAGAATGGGCATGTCTACCCAAGTTAAATGTGTTCCTACATGGGTCTGGAATGCATAGAAACCCAATGATTGTCTGCCTAATTTTTTTACAAAAGCTTATGGTAGGTCAAGGACTACGTGTTTTTTCAAATGAAAAGCCATTATTGAAAAGAAAATAGTTGGAAATATGTTTTCTTTTACTGATTTTTCACATTGTCATATCTTATTTCATAAATTTATCAATATTTTCTGGAGATGTTTGCACTGACTAGGCATGGTTTTCACATCTGGATCTTAATGCTCTTTGTCGGAAATGCTTGATGTATACTAAAATACAGGAAAAATTTGATTGATTGATTGAAAACATTCCTATCCCATCTATATCTGAGAATGGATCTCAAGACTGCTTACAAAAGTAAAAGTGTAACAGCTCATTAGATAACATAGTTTCAATATCTATATATAAATATACAGTAAAAACAATTCTGTATTGTATAATGAAATCAATCAACCATTCAAATTCTGGGTAAATAAAAAAGTTTTGGTCTGGCACCAAAATGAGTAAAGTGTTGGTGCCAGGTGTACCTCTCTGGAGAGCAGCTTCCATAGCCAAGGTGCTGCCTCAGAAAAGGCCCTTCCCCCCATAGCCACTCTTTTAACTTCTTTCATAGAGGACTCCTGGAGAAGAATCTCAGTGAAAGTTCTCAGCATTTTGACAGCTGCAAATGGAAAGGGATCTTCCTTCAGATATCCAGTCCCTAAACTGTCAAAGTTAACACCTTAAATTTGGCTCTCGCTTCAATTTGTAGCCAGTGAAGATGATATAGGACTGATGTTATGCGGTCATGTCTGCCAGTCCTAGTAAGCAATCTGGCAGCTCTGTTGCCACTGCCGCAGCCCCGCCGCCTCCTCCACTGCTGGTCCCTCCTCTTCTTCCCCTCCCTCCCTCCCTCCCTCCCTCTCTTTTAGCCAAAGAGGTTTTCTTAATGTGAAAATTTTATGCATGTTTGAATAGGAAAAAGAACTCCTACAACATTCCGGTAGTTGTAGGATGTTTTTCCTGGCTAAACGTGTGTAGGATTGTGCCTTCACCTGCTCTTCACAGGCCACTGCGGCCAGAATTTCACCTTTCACAGCCCCTTCACTTGGATATGCTTTCTTTTCTTTTTTCATTAAGGTCAAGAAACAGGGCGCACACAGGATATAATCCAGTTTGGTTTAGCATAATACAATTTTGAGCAGTAAAGTTTCTCACAACCACAAAATATATGAATGTAGGAGGAGGAGAACTCATGAAAGTTTTTAAAGTTGCTTAGCTTTTAACTTGTAAGATCTCAGGTGCTTTATGTCAATTTAAAATTTTGCCTGCTCTATTTTTAAACTAATGAGCTGCACAAGTTTTTCTGTTTCTAGTACTAGAATTCAGAGTAAACAAATGAAATTGATTCCCAATTCCAGATTTACAGAAGAAAGTGCATCTTCACACAGTGCTGAATTAACCTAAGGGTTTTAGTGCCACCAGATGTGATGACTGGAAAAAAGACTGCACTGCCTTTTTGTGACCAGACACTGATAACCTATCTAATATGAAGCATTTTAATCCAGCTGTTCCCAGCCTGGGGCCCTGTATATGCTGTGGAACTGCAACTCCCATCATTCTTTCCAACATGACTGGTACCCCTGGATTTTGGGAGCTGCAGTCCTACAACATCTGATGATCCAACCTTATATTTCACAACATATAAGGTTGGGAAAGACAGGATTAGACTGATTCATCAGTGACTCTAATTCATGATAACAAACAAACAAACAAACGTAATATCTCTCTGAATATCAACTTCTAGAGATGGATAATAGTGAGAAGGCCTGCCTTCAGCCCATGTTTCTGGGCTTCCAAATTGGCAGACAGGTGCTAGTCTTTGATTGTTACAGCTATCAGATTTTCTCTTGTTACTTCATTCTTTCATTCTTTCCAGAGCACAATATTTCTCAATCTGGCAGGAAAACCTTTCTTAAGCAATTTACACTTTAGATTGGCAAAACAATGTTAGTATATTGCACTGAACTCCGAAAACCTGTACTCAGCTAGAGGATGACTTTGACTAATTGAAATGCTCTTTCAGCATCCTTTTTAGAAAAGTTGCCCGATTGTCTTTTCCAGAACATTATCAGCTCTATGTTCCTGAGTCGGCACAAGTTGGCTCTGCAGTAGGCAAGATCAAGGCCAATGATGCAGACATGGGCTCAAATGCAGACATGAAATACACCATCATAAACGGGGATGGAGCTGCAGTGTTTGCCATATCAACTGACAAAGAAACACGGGAAGGAATTCTCTCCTTGAAAAAGGTAAGCAAAAACTTACCTTGTAAAAGGTTCCTATGTGAAAGATCCTGAAAGCTGCAGTCCTGCAAAAAACATAGGAGATAAGCCAAATACAACAGCAACACTTCCATGTATTTAAACCGGTGATTGTCCTTATCATGTATGAAGAGGCTGAAAATGTACAATGTTAAAAGAAAATGAAACATGGATGAGAGGTGGAGAAGTGTGTCCAAAGCTGTGACTTACCCACCTCCACAGCTTATTTTCTGGAATATTCTTCTTCTCAGCCAAGCACCAGCAAAATGAGTGTCCCTCAGTGGTAGAAAAACTCTTGGGCTATAGAAGAAAGGCCATTGGCAAGAGAAAGTTACACTGCTCACTCACATAACATTTCAAAACTTAGCCTTATGTTTACATGATATGAGCAGCTTTGAACTCAGTGGGACATTTTCTCGAGTCAAACTGCATCAGATTGGGCTGCCTTGGGGCCTGGTGTGCCGGCTGCAGAAATATACAAAACAGAGTGTAGAGTGACCTGGCCCTATAAAAATGACCAGAGATACACAGGGATGCAGAGGTCAGGTCCAAATCAGGTCCTCTTGCACTCTCCGGATGCCTTTCCCAGCCATGGCCTGGAAGTGAGCCAAGCCAAGTTCAAGTTCTCAAACTCTTGGGAACACCAGCAACTTCTTTATGCAAACACAAAGTGCACAGAGTACATAATTCTTGGCACAAGGCATGTGGAGCACACAGAGCCCATGATATGCAGAAGCAGAACCCCGCACAGAGGATGGCCTGTGCACAAGCCAACCTCACAGGCCCACCTGGACTTGCTTCTTGGCAGATGCCCACACAAATGCTCAGTTGGAAGCATATTTAGGGTAGAGAGAAAATGGAGTCAAGCTGAGGAGATCTGATAGATTCCTACCCCCAAAATGGATTCCACACACATCATTATTTGCAGAATTACAGAAGAAAGGGCTTCGCAGCCATAATTACCAGAAACACAAAAGAGATCCTGTTAGCTTCACTCATGAAAAGGGCCTGGCCCAGTTTTCTATGTCAGTGGTAGCTATTTCTGAAGGGGCTGAAAAACAGCCAGATGTGAAAACAAAAGTAGCCACAGTCAGATCTTTTATTCAGAGTAGAAGGAGGGTACACTAGTATCATGGAAAATCAGAGTTCTTTATTATGGGATGAATAGATGGAGGCTCTCACTCTCAAAAGGAGAGGATGATGGTATGTAGAGGATGATGGGAACAGTGACAGAGGGAGAGGGGCTAGCATGCCCCTCCACAAGTGTTTACTGAACCCTGAATGCCTGAATAGATCCAAAGTTTCTCTGTACCAATTCATCTAGAGCCTTTAACTCTGTATGGAAAATGTAATGAGGATAACATCTGAAAGGGCATATCTGAGAAGACAAGCATTGTATGAATGCTACCTGCTATCTAAATGGCTATTATTTCCTGTTTAGTAAGACACTTAATTGCATTAAGGCACTGTGTATTTTTACTAATAAATACATTGGTAGGTATAGAAACAACAACAGGATATTTCACTTCTTAAATCGTATGGTTATTCCTTTCAGGAGTCTCTCATGCAGTAGGAGAAATCTGAAATCTGAAAAAGACTGTTTATGATCTACAATTAGCCATTCAGTATGAAGCTTTTAAACACAAATCGTAAAAAAAGGGTTTTCTTTTTGTTTAGCTTTTTGGGCCATCTGTTATCATGAAGTGAAATGACAAATAGAAACTAAAATTTCACAAACTAGGTATAGAATTTACTATAGTATATCCTCAGATCTAAATAGATCAGCCTTAATTGATCAACCTTAAGTAGAATGCATATCTGCCTTTCATGCGGCACTTTCTAGCAGAGACACTTAAAGGGTGCAATGGCTCAGCCATTATTTCCAAAATAATAAGCATGTGCACCCAGCTTTCACAGGGCCCTTACCCCAACTCTTCCTGAAATCTTCTTTATTGTTGGATGAACTACAGATGCTGATCAAGTTGCTTTTATCTTTCTTGTCTGAGGCTGCCTTGGGAATTTATGAGTGTTATGTGAGAATTACCCATCAAAAAGGAGTGCTCAAAACAGATCTTTTAGCAGGACTCAAGGCCTCCTGCCAGGTCTTACCAATGGCACATATTTTGTTGTCACAGTTATGGAACTTCTAAAGTAAGTGTGATCAAAATTGACCACTTTTGAGTATATGAGGAGAAGTTGGAAGGCTGGCCTTGTGATAACTGCAGCCCATTCCTGAAACACTTACAAAGCTATGTTAATACTGCTCTGATTCTCTATTATAAGATGTGAGAAATTATCCTTTTCTCACCTTACAGTTATCCTTATGGTCAAAACACACACAGATTGTTCTTGTATCACCACACACAAAGTATCAGGTAAGGTAAGTGACTGACAGTGTCTATACATGTTTACTCCAAAGTTAGCCCAAATGAATTCAGTGGGACCTACTCCCAGGTAATTGCATGTTGAATTACAGTCTTCAACCCTTTATACACAAGACAGTGTGGTGTGCTTGGCTGCTAGTATTCTTTGGGCAAGGTGAAAATAAGCATTTCAGAAAAGTTCAACATGGCATCTTGCAGCTGCAAAGGAAATGGATAGCTACATTGAACAGAGTGTGTTATATATATATGGAAATACACAGTGTTTTATATGGAAATTATTGTGTAAAAATGCAACACACTGAAAAGTATTAGCATGCACATTTCTACCCGGTGTATTATTATTCTGTGCACATTACGTTAATTGTCATTCCACAGACCAGCTAAAATAAAGGAATATATAAGCACACTCCTATCTGACTTTTCTTTTGAATAGCATTAAAGGGCCATGTAATAAAATATGCCAGTATTAAGAAGAAGCTCTGTGCCAACTGAACCACTTGAGCCTTGATCATTTATGTCGATCACGTCGGCAAATCTGCTGGGAAGCTTTAGAAAAACTTCTGAAAGTTTGCTGATTTGGGGAAGCGGATCCAAAAGATGGGATGGTGGCAGGAATATTACCTGTCAAGGGCTTTTCCAGCAAACATATATGCAATGACAAGTGTTATATTCAAAAGCATTTGCTCTCCTGTTATCTAGGGGAATCAAATGAGGAACTGGTATTACCTAACTTGAACTTCCTCATCTGCAAGCAGAGACATAAGGACTGTGAAATGCATTCTAGTCATGAATTGTCAGGCACCTTCTGTTTCATTGTCTCCCCACTGACAGAATCAAACTTTGTGTAGATGTGTTTACATGTATTTGCATTTTCCCACTTCCCAAATACACAAATTTCTGGGAAAATATGTCTTTTCATGCTGCAGTCTAAAGGCAAAATGCTCGTATTTAGTAAGGGCTGATCTTTCTGTGTTTTTCTACATTTTGCAAACAATTACAGATTTTATTTAAAGTATGTAGGAAAAATAGCAAAAGGAATCCATGTGACTCAGTAGAATCTGGCTTGCTGAGGAATCCAGGGGACAGCAAGGATGATCTGAGGACTGGAAACCAAGCCCTATGAGGAGAAATTGAAGGAACTGGGCAAGTTTAGCCTCAAGAAGAGAAGCTTGAGGGGAGATATGAGAGCTTGTAGAAGTACTTGGAAGGCTGTCAGACTGAGGAGGGCCAGTATCTCTTCATGATCATCCCAGAATGCAGAACACGGAATAATGGGCTCAATTTGCAGAAAGCCAGATGCCAGCTAGATATCAAGAAAAAATGTCCTGACTGTGAGAGTGGTATGACAATGGAGCCAATGAGCTAGGGAGGCTGAGGGCTCTCCCACACTAGAGAATGAACTGGACAGCCACCTGAGAGGGATGGTTTAACTGGAAGTTCTACGCTGAGCAGGAGGTTGGACTGGATGGCCTTCAGGCCCCTTCCAGTCCTACTATTCTACGATTCTATGGTCAGGACTCTCGACACATCATCTTGCTGCCCGTCTTGTGCATGGTTTGCATTTGTGATTGCTGCTTGTTCTGCACAAATAGGGAATTTGTACCAATTGAGCAGTGATCAAATGCGAAGTTTGTGCAGATTTCTGCATGTGTGTGTAGCTCTCTCCCATAGATTAAAGTATGGCTGATACTGTCTTTGGGGGATATTTGCACAAATTGGGAAATTTGCAAATGAAATGGAAGTATATGTTTGGCAGTGTATGGCTATTTTGACTGCATATAGGAACATCAGAAGAGCCATGTAAGGTACCCATCTAGTTCAGCATCCCATTCTCAACATGCCATTTGGCTTTCCACAGGAAAACCATAAGCAGGGTATAAATGCAATACATAAAAAATCCCAAAAGTGTAAGAATCCCTCAGAGCACCATTAAATCCATGATTGCAAAATGGAAGGGACATGGCTCAACATTGACTCTGCCTAGAGAAGGCCATCCACCAAACTTTACTGACTGGGTAAGGAAGTCATTAGTTAAAGATGCAACCAAGAAGACCATGGTGACTCTGAAGGAGCGTGGGAGCATTGAAGCCAAGATGGGAGAAACCATCCATAGAAAAGCTATCACCAGATGCCCCACAAAGCTGGCCTTTATGGAAGAGTGGTAAGAAGACAGCCATTGCTGAAACAAAGCCACATCAAAGCTGGCTTGGAGAGTGTGGGAGATATTGTAAATATCTGGAAAAGGGTTCTCTGGTCTAATGAAACTATTCATTTATTTATTGGCCTTGCTGCAGAATGTTATGTGTGGCACAAAGCCAACCAGAGTCATTGCCCTGAGAACACCACGTTCTGGGGATGCTTTTCCTTGGCAAGGACTAGGAAACTAGTCAGGATTGAGGGTAAGATAAATGGAGACAAATAGAGGAAACCCTGTTTCAGTCTTCAAGGCACCTGGAACTGGGTTGAAAGTTCACTTCCAGCAGGATAATGACCCTAAACGCACACTCAAAGTTTTATTGGAGTGGCTTAAAATCAAGAACCTGGATGTCTGAGGATGACCCAGGCAAAGCCCAGGCCTCAATCTGCTTGAGAGTCTGTCCAAAGATGTGTGGCCCCCATCCAACTAAACAGAGCTGGAGAAGTTTGGCTAAGAAGAATGAGCATTCACTGCAAGATCTGGATGTACAAAGGTGATAGAGATTTGCCCAGAAGGATTCACAGCTGCCATTGCTGCCAAAGGTGCTTCTCCCAAGCAGTGACTTGGGGAATGAATTATTGTGCCATTGATAAATGGGAGCTTGTTTTGTGCCACAGTAAAGCAATTTTGCACCTTCACACCATTGAGTATCCTGTGTGCATCATGTAGTAACAAGGTAACAATGCCAATCAAATTGATTCCAGGTGGCAAACAACAAAAAGTGGAAAAGTCAAAGCTGGGTGGGGGTTAATCTGTCTGGAAGGCAATGTAAACTCCTAAGAAATTGCATAGTTCAGGAAAAAGTGAGGAATAGTGGCTAGAGGGTCGCACCAGGACCCTGGAGATCTGCGTTCCAGTCCCCACTGGACCATGAAGCTCACTGGATGACTTGGGTCCAGTTATGTACTAACCTGCATCACAGGGCTGCTGTGTGGACAAGATGGAGAGGAAGAGGAGGATTATGTAAGCAACCTTGAGCTCCTCGATGGAATAAAAGATAGGATATAAATATAACAGATAAATTAGAAAAAGTAACACTGAGTTAGTTAAGCATATTTTTTAAAAAAAACCATCTAGGGGGCTATTGAATAAAAACAAGGATTTCAAATGGCATGAGTGTTTTAAAAATGTTTAATTTTGCTCCATATAAATGTGTGTATGTGTTTATGTATTATTTTATTCAATTCCAGTCTTTTTTTTTTTTTTTGGCAATTCACTCATTATACAGTCCCCTCTATAACGCATATTTAAACTCTATCAGTCCCTATTTCACTCCAAATCTGGTCACAAAAAGCAGTAAACTAAGCTGTTGTGAATTATCACTGCACTTATGTATATCTGAGCTTTATATAGAATTGTTCCAAACTGATCTTGCACTTTCCATGGGTTCAGCATTTACTTTTTTCCTATTCGCACGTGCGTGTTTGTTTGTATCCAACATGTGCCTGTGAGTTGCTGAATGTTTTCCCATTTTAGGCTTTCTACTGAGAACAGGCACTGCACCTTCCCTCTTTGTTTTCTGCTCTTTTCTTTTTTTCTGGTATACAAAAGATGGAAGAAGTGGTGGGAAAATGTAGGGATATTTGGTCATGCAGACCCCATCCTGAAGCTCCCCACAACATTTGATGGGTGCAGCAGTGTAATTGCACAGTAGGAACCTCTTCTGAAAGTGGCATGCTTTGCATGTTTTTTGTGTGTGTCTGTGTGTGGCTCACACCCCTACCAACCGAGGGTAACATTGCAGGCATTTGATGAAGTACGTTGTGCTCTATGAATACTTATATTCCAATAACAGGGCGATCATATGCATATTTACTTGGAAGCAAGTCCTGCTGTGTTCCATGAGGCTTACTCCCAGGTAAGTGCACATATGCTGGCACCTTAACATGTGTGATGGATGGAAGTGCCCCAAGTCTCTTGGTTGTTTCTGTCAAAAGAGACTAGTTTAACTGTCGCTGTCTTACCCATCAACAATAAGTAGCTAACTTGAGGCAAAATGGCTCAGCCTTTCCCCTTCCCCTACCAGCCAACAGAGTACAGTAAATTAAAGAAATAAAAAGCCACCTCTTCCAGTGGCCCTGGATATGAGGAAAATAATCCTTCTTAGCTCTGTTGAGTGATGGCTAACATCACCCTCTTGCACTGTGTGGGTAGGAGCATTGCCACTAGAAAGATGTCTTAGGGAAGGTGCAGCTGGTTTAAGTAGGCTCAACTATATTGGCTGATTGGCTAAGCTGCCAAGCTTCCAGTGAAATCAGTGAACCCAAACTCACAGTGGTAATGCTACATTTCTTTTCTTCCCACAGCCACTCAACTATGAAAAAAAGAAATCCTATACTCTTAATATAGAAGGAGCAAATACCCACCTCGATTTCCGCTTCTCACACTTAGGACCTTTTAAAGATGTAACTATGTTGAAGATCATTGTTGGGGATGTGGATGAGCCTCCACTCTTCACTCTGCCTTCCTATGTCATGGACGTTTATGAAAATGCCAAGATTGGGACTGTTGTGGGCACAGTAACAGCACAAGATCCAGATGGTGCTAACAACTTAGTAAGGTACAGTGGTCTTAATGGATCTTCACAGAACTCCAGTTGCATGGACTGAGGGAAAAAGAGCGGTCGATGATGCGTGTGTGTCATGAAACTGATTTTATGGATGCATCGATCCATTCTGAAGTATGAGATATTTTGATGCTGTCGCATTTCTTACTATTGTAGCATTATAGGTAGATGTCTTAAGAATTCCTTGCCTTAAGTCCAAGTTTACAAGAAGATGCAGGGAGGGGAGAGGGGATAGCCATCCAGATTTAAGGGCCTGTTTCATATCTGGCATGTCTGAATGGAATTTAATTCAGGATGCCAGTCCACCTGTCCATCTACCTGTCCATCCCCTGTCTCAGGCTAGAATTTGGAAGGGGATTTTCCCCCATTTTGAAATTGACTTTTTGTATGTCTGAACCACCTGGGGTTCCTTTGTGCATGCTGATTCCTCATTCTTATATCTTGGTGGCCCCATTTATCTAGAGTCCTGTTGGCACTCACCACTGAAATTTTCTCCTAAGTTGACTGGGACAAAGTTGACAGCAAAACTGCTAGTCAAGTTTTTTTTTTAAATCCTTTGTACCTCAGTGGTAGATCACTTTGGTATCTTCAGTTAAAAAGAAGAACTATGCTTGTTGCCTGCTTCTCATAGCAGGTAGGTTTGTGCGCTGCAAAGATAATGCTTCATAGTACTTTCTGTTAAAAAGGGGGTTAAATGTGATGAATTAACTAGGTAGTAAGTGGCATATTAAAGAATGCTGAGACAGAGAGTTTGTCAAGTTACTCTGTTGCACATATTGTGCAAAACCTTCTCTGAAACACTGCTGACATGAGGAGTACATAAAGATGCTTGAAGTTTCTTTGAACTCTGAGAAACAACCTGGAAATATTAAATGGCAAAATGCCAAAAGGAAGGCTGTGTGTGTGTGTGTGTGTGTGTGTGTGTGTGCGCTGCTAAGTCCATTGTGGATGTACTTCCTGTGAAGCATCTCCTAATGGAGGTTGGTGCACATTGGCAGGGGTGCAGGGGGGAGTTTTTCTTCCACTAAGACAAATTCCACAACTGCAGAACTTTGTTTTTCCCTTTCAGGTATGAATGTCTATTTAAGCTATTTATTTACAGAATCTGAACTTGTGTCCTGAGAGGCAATATTGGTGAAGGAGCCAAAAGTATAGCCTGGCCCTAGTGACCCACATTTCCTGGAGAAGCACAGGTTTTGCTTTTCCCCAACCATGTTGCTGATTTCAGTCCATTAATTTTCCCCAGCTGATCTTATTTCAGTGTGAGTGAATGAAGTGTACAAATGCCTAAAGGATGAATAGGACAAGAATGTGCCCAAAAGCTTGGGATTTGTAAACAATCAAATGATCAAATACAGACTATCTAATCACTTATTCTGTGTAGTTTAGGATCACAATGTTTAAGAAAAGGCATTGTCGTGATGTCACAAATCATAACACCATATCGGAACTGGAAGGATGTGGTTATGAAGTTGCTTAATGATGGAAATATTTTAATGTTGGGATGTTCATTCTCCAAGTCTGAACCTGCTCCCTCCCTTATATATTTCTTCTAGTTTAGATGAAAGATTAAATCCAGCACCATGGTTTCGATGTGCCAGGGATTTTTAAATAGAACAGTTGTTTGCTTGGGGTATGGTTGGATGTGGGAGGTGAGACTTTTCCCCCTTTAACAAAAAAGAAATTAAAATTGTATTGCTGTCTCTAAATGTATGCATTCTGAAAGCAAAGCAGCAATCTCTAAGGTAGCATTAGAATAAACCATTTTAGCAAAAAGAACCTAAATCCTAATGGATATGTGTTGTATAAGCCTAATCCTTTTTATTATGAAATTGTTGTAACTTGTTATTTAACACTGTCAGAAGGAAACTGAAGATTAATTTCTAAATTTAATCATGTTTTGTGCACTTTAAGATAGATTATTAATTAAAGCATATCTTTTGTGTTTGGTATTACCAATATAACCAGATGATTAGCATGCAATACTACAGGATGCCATTTTAATCATTCCAACCCATGTTTTTATCCTCAGAAGTTGGAGACAGTTAGTGGTTGTCAATTGATTGTATCAAGATAGTTCTCTATCCCAAGGCATATGAGAAAGCCACCCCACAAAATATTGCTAGGATTCCTGACAGTGGTGTTGCCAGATTAGTTATTATTTGTTTAGATATTTAATTTTCACCAGCTCAAACTTTTCACTGAATCACTGAGATGTCCTCTTCTGGGTTGGAAGGAAATTGACCTCTAAGCATGTGCAGGTCAGTAAATAACCCTGGAATCTGCAGTGCCTCTGAGGGAAACATAGTGCTCCATAAGGATGGCTGGTGCTACGGAAAGCACAATCCTGAGAGCATTTTGCATCTGGGACTCTGCTAGAGCCATGCTCAGCATTCGCACGCCTGCGAGAAGCCCTGAGGCGTGTGGATTCCAGGGCCTTCCAACTGTGGATGTGGTTGGGAGCTAAGTATTTCTTTCTCCTAGCTAGCTGTAAAATCCAGACACATAGTAAGATCAAAACAATGTATTAATTTGTCAACACAAATATTGATCCATTTGAGGCTTCATACATAACAAGCTATGAGGCTATGGATGAGCATTGGGCCCAAACCTTTAGAACATAGAAACAAAGAGGGGAGAGAGACTAAAAATCATTGAGTAGAAACTTAAGGAATCCAAAGAAAGTGTTAGACAACTGCTCATGTCCTTTTAGGTGTGTCTGTGGTGTGAAAAACGGCTGCCATAGCCAAATTAGCATGCACAATGAGAAATCAAAGAAAATTCCAAAAGACAGTGGTAGAGCCTAAAAATGACTCTTTTTATCTTAACAAGCAGTAGCTTGTTGAATGGCATGGATGCTGACATTGTTCTGCTCTGCTGAACTTATAATTAAAATGAATTTTGATACTGAAAATCAAAGAAACTTCCTCTCAGAGAAAAAGAAAAGAAGAAGGAGGGGAGGGGAGGAGAGGGGAGAGGGGACAGAATGCAGCTCGTGTGAAAACAGATAGCAAACCTCTAGGTATATTTCAAAGCAAATTGCCCAAGGGCACCTAAGTTAGAAACATAGAAACACAGAAAACAGGGCGAGTCAGAAGGGGTCTCCTGGGCCATCTAGTCTGACCTGCGGCTCCAGCCAGCTCCACTCTTGACATGTCTACCATGTGCATGTGCAGCCTATCCTTAAACACCCTCACCAATGGGGCTTCAACCACTTCCCTTGAAAGCCCATTCCATACCTTAGGAGTCCTAACTGTCAGGAGGTACTTCCTGGCATCTTAGTTTCCTGAGTTTTGCTCTATTGGAATGTGTACTGCCCTCCTCTGCAGGGGGAAAAAGGTCATGTCCCACCTAAGCGTGGCACCCCCTCACTTACCCGTATGTCGCTACCGGGTCCCCTCTGAGTCTCCTCCTCTCCAGGCTGAAAAGACGCAGCTCCCTCAGTTTCTCCTCATATAGCTTACCCTGCTAACCAGCCACCATCCTAGTGGCTCTTCGCTGCACTTTGCCCATCCCTTTGTTAAAGGAAGATCCTTAAGATACTCTGACATGTTATATCTACGTGAGGGAACTCTGGCCTAATGTCAGTTAACAAACCAGGAAAATAAGCCAGGATCACATCTTGGGGAGACTGAAGACTCAGTGGACAGACAGATGACTTGTGGAGGAGGCATTGACATTACATGACTCTCCTGATAATGCCATCAGTTGCCAATTGTGGGAACAAGCAAGGAAGATATATTAATTTCTGATCTGGGTGGAAAGTTTTTGTATTTGCCAAAGCCATTTATGACCAAGCTGATGAGAGTTAACCATCAATGATGTGTAGAATTCTTACAATTTTCTTGAGCATTCATGAGAGGAAAATTCCAAATTTTATTTTCAACAAAATTTCCGTGTCAACCTAAGGAAGGACCAAACTCTCTCAAGACATTTGAAGCTTCATTGACAGTTAAGGCACCTGTCACAGCCACTCACAGCACCTCTCCCCCATGCCCAGTATGGCCATCACCAGCTGGACTGGGTAGGGAAGGAGGGTGGTCACCGGGAACGGTGCCTGGTTTGGCCACTTGGAGCTCCTTGCCTGCGCATGTAGCATCTCTGCAGCAGCAGCTCTTTCAGTGGCTGCTACTGATGGGAAGGTTGCTGGTTGTGCAATGGTTGTCCAAGTTTGTGGAGCTCCTCTTGGTTTGGCTCACTCTGCAGGACCAGGCGGAGCATGAGAGCAAATCTGCAGATGCTGAAGGAATGGATTCTGAAAGGTTTCATCCCACCCTATCCTTGACATTTTCAGATGTTTTGCCTGAGATGGAAGGAAATGCTTTTTAAAAAATGCTGCAGTATAAGGCAGGGATGGACAGTTCTGGGACAGCCAGGGGCTGTTTCCACACCATTCATGAGTTACAGTGCTCTGCTCCTGAGATCCTGTGAAATATGTCAGTGTCTCAAAACCAACCAACCAACCCTGCCCCCCAAAAACCCACAGTTCTTCTATGGATTACCGCAATGACAAAATATACCTTGAAACAAGCTAAATTGGGCAGCCTTGCAGCGCAGCAGTAGTTTGCCACCCATTTTTGACAAATAGGCAATTGTTGCTGTCATGGCTTGTGGCAGTGGTTTCAACGGTGGGGGCCACAGCAAGGGAAGCATAGGATGCATGCAGGCCCATAAGCTGCATGATGCGCTTCAGGGAAATGTTGGCAATGGACGTTGCCACCTGGTGTTGCCATACTGACACATGCTCCCCAATTGTCACCGTACCCCTTTCCCATATTTGTCCACAGGATTCTGCTGTGACCTGAATTTCTACCTAATGTTTACATGTCTGGATCTCTTACTTTTCCTAGTGTATCTTAAGTTTTAATTCTGATGTTCTTAGTAACTTGGAAAGCGGGGGTGGGTTGAAGGATTCTGTAATGCCAGAGTCGTATGCTAGATTGTATCCAAAATTACTCTAGCAGAAAAGGTACAAGTGGTAGTCTTCTGTTAGTGCATGTGTGAGGAATTCAATGGGAGGGGTTTGATTTACCCCTTCCCCTCCATTTTGATTTGTTAGCCCTGTACTGGTTCTGATTCAGTGTTGTGCAAAATGAGGTGGCTCATGGCCTTCTGTCTTTAAGACAGGGCATGATTTGTGCATTTGAAAACAAACAGTAAGAACATTTGCACAAAACATACTATTTGTGCAAATTGGAAGCCAAGCATTTTTACAAATTGCAATAGAGCTATGTAGTTCCTTGCTTGTGATATGCACAGTTAGCATTATTTCTGTAAATTGGTGTCATTTCTGTAAATTCATTCAGATTCCATGAAGTACTAGGGATTTCTTCACCTTCAAAATGTGCAAACTGTGGCCTTTCTTAAAGATAGAAGCCCGCTGAAAAAACTGACTCAGCTTTCTTCTGATCATCAGATCAGATCACAAGAAGGAAGGGAATCTATTTAGTTCAAAGAGCTGGACTTCCCAGTGCTGCCACATCCTAGGGAAAGAAGCAGGGTGAGAACAGCAAACAACATATAGCATAATGAACTCTTAATGACCTCTGAAATGCTGTGTTGGTAAAAACCGCATTTGACATTTGTGCAAAAATGAAAACAGGGTTTCTAAAAATAATAAAAACTACACACACAGAATAACTCTATCAGATGCAACTTATTACATCTTCTCCTAAGATCTAGACCTACCAGAATTTGTTTTAAAATATAACACCATTTATCCATTAATTTGTCTCTGTAGAAAAAAAAGTTCCATATACATTACCATTTAATCAAAAATTAACAAATACGTGTTAACTTATTTGGGCCAGCCAGGGAAAGGAGGGTTGCAGAGATGAACACCTGGCTTATGGCAGGGTGTCAGAAGGAACGCTACAGGTTCCTCAACCACGTCTCCTGGTCTCTTGTCAAAGGACTTCTGGCGAGGGACAGGGTGCACCTCACAGGGATGGGGAAAAGGACCTTCAAAAATGCCCTAGCGACCATCATCTGGAAGGCTTTCCACTGAACCGGAAGGGGGGAGGGGGCTCAGGCCCTCCAGAAACTTGCCCTGATTGGACAAGTGAGGGGATAGCACCAGGATTTTGGGATCAGGGTGTTAGAGGTAGTGCAGGGGCTGGTGGGACCCCTATGAAGAGGCAGGGAGGAAGGAAGAGGCCAGGGGACCCAAAGAAAGGGGTTTATAGGAAGAAGTTGAGATGCATGCATGCCAAAGCAGGAAGAGCTTGAGGGTCTTCTGGGAATAGGAGGGAATGACCTGGTGGGGATCACGGAAACTTGGTGGAATGAAAGGCAATACTGGAATGTAAACAAAGAGGGGCATCACCTGTTTAGAAAGGAAAGAGGGGAGGGGGCATAATGTTATATGTCAGGGAAGGGATAGGATGCAGTCAGATAGAAGGTGGTGGAGATGAGGATCTGATAAAACTAAAGGGTTTCAATGGGGGGAGGGACCAGACAGTGGGGGTATGATATCACCCCCCAAGTTAACTTGAGACCCCTGACAGACCAGATTCAAAGGATATCTCAGGAGAAGGACATGGTAATTCTGGGATTTCAATCTCCCAGATATTAGTTGGGAGACTCACTCTGCAACAATGGCCAGATCAAGCCGCTTCCTAGATGTTACAGAGGGAGGGTTTTTCATGCAGAGAGTCTGAAGGTAAGAAGGGTGTGGGGGGGGATATCCTTGTCTTGGTGTTGACCAACAGGGAGGAGCTGATAGCTGGGTTGCAGATTAGGAGAGCTCTGGATGCAAGTGGTCACTCCATCCCTTGCTTTGAGATCAGGGGAATGGGGATGAGTGGCAGGTCGAATATTAGAAGCTGGGACTTCACAAGGGCCAGCTTTGTTCAATTGAAGGCCACACTGGGGAAAGTCTCCTGGGAGAGGGTACTGGAAGGCTAGGGAGTTCAGGACGGGTGGATGGCACCCCTCAAAAGGGAGGCCTTGGAGGTGCAAGTCTTGATGATACTGCTAGTTAGCAAGGCAGGGAGGTGAAGGAGAGCACCATCATGGATGAGAAGAGAAGTGGTAAGAGGCACTAGGTGTAAGAGAAACCCCCACAGGAAATGGGCACTGGAGCAAGTAGACAAGAGGGTATACCAGGAGCAAGAGGCTTGTTACAGAAGGATTCTTTGCAAGGCTAAGGCTTATTATAAGCTGAGACTTGCAAAGAATATCAGGAGCAACAAAAAGGGTTTCTATCAACATGACTTTGGCCTCCTAATGAGAAGGAAGGACTCCCTGGAGAAGAGCCTAATGCTGGGAACAAGAGATGGCAAAAGAAGAAGGGGATGGCAGAGAATGAGGTGGCTAGATGGAGTCACTGAAGCAGTCGGCGTGAGCTTAAGTGGACTCCAGGGGATGGTGGAGGACAGGAAGGCCTGGAGGAATGTTGTCCATGGGGTTGCATTGGGTTGGACATGACTTCACGACTAACAACAACATCAACATGTAAATAGCAAGAGGAAGGGGAGAAAGGGGGTGGGACTGCTTAATAAGGAGGAAGGGGATTTGATGACTGATGTGAGGGAACAGGCACAGATGCTAAATGATTATTTTGCCTCTGTGATCTCACTAAAACAGGATGGGAGAAATCCCAGTTGAGAAATGGAGGAGTTTTGGGATAGCCTGATCCACTGTCCCTTGGATTAGGGCATGGTTGATAGACTGAAAGCAGAGGGTAACTATTAGTGAGGAATCATTGGGATGGTGGTCGATGACAAGCAGTGACCCCCAGGGCTCTGTCCTGGGACTGATCCTGTTCAGTCTTTTCCTCTGGAGGAGGAAGTGACCAGTCTGCTGATCAAATTTACAGATGGTATTAAATGGGGGCAGTGGCCACAACTGAGGAGCAGGTACTCCGGATCCAGAAGGATCTGGATAGACTATGGAAGTGGGCCAGGGACTACAGGATGGTATTCATTTTGGATAAGTGCAAGGTCTTGCACTTGGGATGTGGGAATGGGTGTCATAAGTACGGGTAAGGGGAAAAGTGGCTGGATAGCAGAACTTGTGAAATGGATCTCAGGGTGCTGATCGACTGGAGGCTAAACACGAGTCAGCAGTGCGACATGTTGGTCAAGCGGGAGAAAGCCACCCTTGGATGCATAGCCAGAAGCATGGCTTCTAGATCGAGAGAAGTAATACTGCCACTCTATATTACTCTGGTGTGCCTGCAAGGGACCTGTTAGCAACATATAGGTATGTGGAGGTGAGTTGTGACCTCTTTTCCCCTGCAGAGGAGGGCAGTACACATTCCAATGGAGCAAAGCTCAGGAAACCAAGATTCAAGGTGGATGCCAGAAAGTACTTCCTGATGGTAAGGACCCTTAGGGTATGGGATGGGCTTCCATGGGAGGAGGTTGAAGCCCCATTGATGAGGATGTTTAAACATAGGCTGTACATGCACATGGTAGGCATATCATGAGCAGAGCTGGCTGGAGCCAGAGGTCAGACTAGATGGCCCAGGAGGCCCCTGACTCACCCTGTTTTCTATGTTTCTAACTTAGGTGTCCTTGGACAAGGACTATTTGCCTTGAAACATATGTAGAGGTTTGCTATCTGTTTTCACATGAACTGCACTCTGTCCCTCCTCCCCTCCCCTTCCTCCCTGCCTTCCTCCCCTCCTTTTTTTCTTTTTCTCTGAGAGGAGCTTTCTTTGATTCTCAGTATCAAAATTCATTCTAATTATAAGTTCAGCAGAGCAGAACAGCATCATGTCCATGCCATTCAACAAGCTACTGCTTGTTAAGATAAAAAGAGTCATTGTTAGGATCTACCACTGTCTTTTGGAATTTTCTTTGTTTTCTCATTGTGCATGCTAATTTGGCTATGGCAGCTGTTTTTCATAGCACAGATACACCTAAAAGTGGATATCCTGAACCTTTGCTCAACCTTTGCACTGATTGCCAATATGCTACTCACCCACATTCAGGGTGATGCTATTGACATAGTAGACCCGAAATAAATGGGAACCAAAGTATCTGGGGAAGCAACTTTCTCAATATCTATCTGCACATTTATTGAGATTTATGAATCAGGACCTCTGATGCATATCTCTGATGGCAGGTAATGGAAGGGCTTCTTGGTTTTGGTACCCAGCTTTTGGAATTCTCTCCCATGTGCACACACCAACACTGCCAGAGATGCATTTGTTTACCTGAGGATTTACTGATTTTAAAGACTAAATATTTCGTTTTGTTTTGTTTTCATGGTTTGCTTGTTTGCTGTTTTTGGAATTCCAGTGCAGGATGTGTCAGGGAACACGAGGCAGCTGTGAGGACCACATCAGGAGGGACCATCGAGGGCCATGTTATTGTTTACTCCCTGAGATCATTAGCGAACAGCACCATACTTAGGGGATGTGATTTGAGTTTCAATTTCAGGATCTTGGGCATTAATACTAGGAAAACCCAACCAGTTCTGGAAAAATTGAAACGCTGCTGCCACTTGAAAATGGGGGCAGGGGAATCATCCAGTGGGTAGACTGACGGTCTAACTCAGTATCGGGTAGCTTTCTATGATCAAGGAATCACGCATGAAAAAATTCTTTAGTGGCTTATTTGTTATAACACCCAGCCCATCCTAATGACATTCATAGACTGAAAGTTCATGAGTTCTCTGTCAGAGCAGTATCACGTTGTGCACTGTGTCAGATTGCAGTGCTGGATACAAGACACTTGGCTTCTGTGAAACGTCTTGGCACCTCTGACACCCTCTCAACCTGGAGGGAGGTAACTGTTGGGGTGGTGCAGGCCCCCTAGTCCTAGACCCAGTGCTCTTCAACATCTTTATCAATGATTTAGATGAGGAAGTACAAGGGAAGATAATCAGATGTTCAGATGATACCAAACTGGGTGGAATAGCAAACATTCCTTGAAGACAGAATGAAGATCTAGGGCAGTACTGATAGACCTGAATGCTGGCTGAAAGGAACAGAATGAGATTCAATAAGGACAAGTGCCAAGTCCTCCCGCTAGGAAAAAGAAATCAAAGGCATCTATACAAGATGGGGAATATGTGGCTCAACAGAACTGAAAAAGAAAAAAGACATCGGAGTTATTGTAGACAGCAAGGCTAAATATGAGCTGACAATGTGATGCAGCCGCCAAAAGGGCAAATGCTATTTTGGGGTGCATTAAAAGAAGTATTACTTCCAAATCATGGGAAGTAGTAGTTCCCGTATAGTCCTCACTAGTCAGACCTCACCTGGAATACTGTGCCTGGTACAGAGCAGCAAGATTGAAGAAAGGTGCAGAAAAATTAGAAAGGGACCAGAGATGGCAACAAAAATTATCCAGGGTTTGGAATCACTGCTCTATGAGGGGAGTCTGAGAGAAGTGGCCATGCTAAGCTTGAGAAGCGAAGACTGGGCGGGGGGGGTATGATATCCCTCGATTAGTACCTCAAAGGCTGTCATGAAGAGGAAGGAAAATATCTCTTCTTGCTGATACCAGAGTGTGGGACATGGAATAATCAGTTCAAGTTTCAACAAATGAGATTCAGGCTAGATATCAGGAAAAGTTTCCTCACTCACTGTCAGACCAGTGCAACAGTGGAACCAGTTACCTAGAGAGGTGGCATGCTGTCCCACACTAGAGACATTCAAAAAGAAGCTGGACAGTCATCTGAGTGGGATGGTATAATTTGGTGGCCTGCAACAGCAGAGGGCTGGGCTCGATGGCCTTCTTCGTGCCTTACAACTCTACTTTTCTATGATCTTAATTTCCCATTTGTTGCATGATAATATACCAAGCTATCAGGATCACTGAATATACATTTTGTCTTTTGTGTTGTGCAGTTGCTAAATAAATCACCTATTAGTTTTTACTTTTTTGTTTGCTTGATTTAACTCTTTAGGGGTTCCATTGGTTTTCACAACATGCTACAAGGGTTCTTCAATCATGAGAGCATTGACAGCTAATGCTTTTCTTAACAGAAATATTTCTGCTGGATAGAAATTTCTTCCACAAAACCTTCCAGCTGACAAACAATTGCCTAAAAGCCACTGTCTCAGTAGAACGTCTTCTCTAGTCATAAAGCCATCCGCACTTTATTAAAAAGCTGGAGAAAATTCCTTCTGGAAGTTGTTCACAGATGTTCAGCATATCATGAATTAAAGGAGGCAAACTGAGGCCCTTCTGAAGAAAACCCCTCAGGAAATAAGAAGGGTCTTTTCTGTAGTGGCACTCTGACTTAGGAACGAGCTCCCCAGAGATGTTCACCAGGTGCCTTCCTTACAGTCTTTTAGGCACCAGGAGAAAATCTTTTTATTTGGTGCTATTTTAATTGTTAACGTGTTCTAGTAGCATTTTAACTCTGGGTTTAAATGTGGCCATCTTATATAGCCTCTGGGCTACTGGGGTGGTATATAAATGCAATAAATAAATAAATAAATAAATAAATAAATAAATAAATAAATAAATAAATATTGTTTTAAATGTTTCTATTGATAATGGGTTTTTCTTTGCATTTTGACCTGTGCCAGCATGTTCACGTGTCTGTTAAAAGGCATGCTGGATAAATAGAGCCTGTGGGACTAATCCCCCAGGAGCCAGAGGTACACCCCCTCTGTACTTTGCATACCCAGCCATGATGGGCAAGGGTCGTGCATACAAGCAGTAGGCCAATCCAATCCAAGCACCTTGTCTGCATATGCAGGCCTCTTCAACTGAAACTCATCCAAGAAACTTGGACCAGAGGGTGCACTGGACACCTCAGCCAGAGGAATTGCATCAACTATGGAGTCCAGCTCCTGATGGATCTGAGCAATTTTACCCTCAAAGTGCCACGCAAATTCCTCACATCAGGCCACTGAGGAAGGCCAAGCCACAGCAGGCCACTTTTCTTTCATACGGCCAGTAAGAGTCTCTGAACCATTTGGAACAGCTTTGCTGAATGGCACTGAGAGGATACAATGGAGGTGGAAATGGCTTTCTTTGCCATCTTCACTGCCACAGTGTAGGCTTAATAATGAACTCTAAGCCGTGTTTGGTCAGCTTCATCATGGTTTTTTCTCCATCTAAGTTCCACTTGTCTTCCCACCTATTTCATCAACCTCAGCTGCAACATATACCACGGGGCTGTACAGGCTCCACATAAGGGAGAAGGACGCTTGGGTGTGATTGTTTCAGCTGCCTGGGCCATCTCTGGATTCCTGGGCTTTGAAAGGAGCTCCAGCCATATCAACTAGAATCACCTGCAGAGTCCTCTGGAAACCATCTGGATCCACCATCCTTCATGGGTGGGCCATTCTAATAGGTCCTCCACCCTTGCAGATGGGAAAAGGGGGCCAAAAGCCTAAACTTCAAAAGGAAGTGATCTGACCATGACAAAGGGATTGATGTTAGTCCCTCCCCCCCCCATCTCCAGATCACCATATCCCTGGCCAGTAGAAAAAATCAGGTCTATAGTGTGACCGTTTATGTGTTGGGCCAGTGACATGTTGAGACTGTCCCATAGTTGTCATGGTAGCCATGAAGTCCTGAGCTGCCCCAGATAAAATGGCCTCAGTGTGGAAGTTGGAGTCCCGCAGAACCAACATTCTGGGGCTCCTCAGCACCAGTTCCAAGATCATCTCTGTCAGCTCAGGCAGGGAATTAGCTGCGCAGCTGGGTGGGCAATGTAACAGCAAAATCCCTAATCTGTCCCATGAGTTCAAGGCAAGACCTGCTCTCAAGTGAACAGGGAGCCTTGAGAGTGAAAGAAAATTTCTACAGATCATGGCCACCCCCTCTCGTCCCCTCCCCTCCCCTCTTCTGAACAGAGTACCCAGGGGGGCAGAACTGAGAAAAATCTACTCCCTCTCCTCATATCCACGTCTCTGTGATATGGTCTGGGTCAGCCCATCAAATCATGGATGAGAGAGGTTTTACTTTGGACTGACCTGACATTCAGCAATAGCTCCAGTATGCCTGAGGGCAGGTTGATAAGGTTGCCAGGAGTTGGCAGGTCTGGAGGGTGACCAGAAGAGGGGACAGTCATCCAACATCTGTCCCCCATTCTCCTTTGTTGGCAAGCCACCCTCCCAAACCATTCTTCCCCTACTCACAATCACCTTTATAGAGGCACCCCATTACTCCCCAGGCACAACCAGTGTCATAATAAAATGTGGGTATGACTAGATTCTCATTGGACTCAGGCCCAAATAAAATCAGGCCCAGAACCCCCAAACAAGAGTCTTCCACCCCTGCTGCCCTGGTGTCTTGGAAGCAACACCCTTTTGCAGCCACCCAGGAGTGCTGCTCTAGAGGGCAGGCCCTTAAATAGGCCCCAGATGTCCTCTGGGCCAGAAGGCCTGTCTCCTCCTCCTCAGTGCCACAGGTGGTGCCACAGGCGTTGGCTGCAGCCGCCTTCCAAGAGCTCAGCTCCAGCTGCTGCCACCAGCCAAGACTGGCTAACTGGAACAGGGAGAGGAGGTGTGGCAGAGCAGCTGGACAAGGAGGGAAGGCACTGAGTCCATCAAGTAGCCCATGATGGCATGTTCTTGTAGCATTTAATATAAATGTATGGAAGCAACCTCCACTCACCGTATATGATGCAATCCACCATGAATTTTCTAATTCAAGTTTTGTGCAAAATTTGGGCCTCCACTCTGCAATTTGTACCAATGTATGAAGAGCAGAAACCCAGGTATTTCATAAATTTCTCTTGCTTTTAAAATGCACATTGTGACCTGTTTTAAAAATGCATGTCTGTGTCTTGGCTTAACACACATCCAATGAAGTCAACACCAATGCAGGAGTGGCAGATCGGAGTCCAAGAAAACCCAATGTATTCCCCCCCCCCAATGGATTCTTCACACATTCCTAGGCTGAGGAGCCCATTATATCAAGCTGAGGGCCACAGATTGCCACCCCAATCTATGGCAACCTCTTGTAAACACCTCCTCGGGCACTGACTGTGCCTCATAGGAGATAGAAACCCACAAACAATTTTGGCATTTTGCTGATCATCTTGTGGAATGCTTAAGAATGGAAAACTGCTAAATAAGTAAATATAGGAACTATTTCAGTATGAAGTACAAGAACCAGCTTTATTCCCAGGTGATATTGAATTTCCATTCCAAATGAAAAACGCCTTGCATAATTTTAAAGAGCTTTTTCTGTGCTGTTCAAGGCGTTCATTTATGAGGAGTTAGTAGAGCATGCAGGAGAGTTTTATTGCTTCCTCTGGCTTTCCACTTTTCTAATTGTGCACTTTTATCTAGTATTAAGTGATATATTGTGATACTCTTGTAGGTGGTATAGAAAATCCCAATTTCTTGACACATTTGTTTGAGCTGGAAGCTGTGATGGACAAGTACCTAGTTAACTCTGCTTTGTATCAGACTCTCCCCAAGGAGGTTAAGGGGGAGGAGGGACTTTTTTTTGGGGAACACTCTACTGCCAGAGATTTGCCAGGCTCCTCCCTTCTTGAGTGTCAGGTGCCTGGAAAAACCTTTCATTTTCCAGCACACCTTTGGCACCATCTAGACCAGTGGTGGCAAATCTATGGCACGGGTGCCGCAGCAGACATGCAGAGCCAGCAGCCGAGCATCAGATAACAGCACACACAGAGGCCATGCACATGCTTGGAAAGGAGTCGTGGTGCCAGGCGATGATGTCATGAGCCGCAACTCTTCCAAGCTTTCACATGGCCAGTCAGTGCACTGCCAAGATGAGAGAGAGAGAGAGAGAGAGAGAGAGAGAGAGAGAGAGAGAGAGAGAGAGAGAAATGCTTGGACTGGCTGTGAGTTGTTTTTTCTAAACTACAGTCTCAGTATTCAGGTTCTATTGCAGTGTTGGCACTTTGCCATAAATAAGTGGGTTTTGGGTTGCAGTTTGGGCACTCGGTCCCTAAAAGGTTCACCATCACTAATCTAGACTATTACATCAGTGCACACTTGTTAGTTACATTAGTGTATGTTTCATTTTATTAGATTATTTTATTGTTACTTTATTTTGTTTATTTACTATGGTATTTTAATTGTATTCTTTTATTAATGTCATTTGTTGATTTTATATTGTAATGGCTGCTCAGAAAGCATGTCGCTAATGGGTAGCTTTTAAATGAATTTAATAAACAAACAAATAAATGTATTACCAAGGTCATGGAGCAGGTCTAGATCTTAACCAGAAGAAGACAGGAAATCTGGTCAGCTCAAACAAGCTGAATGTCCCTCTTTTGGTACCTCTCTATCTACAGGCAAGAGCCCTGGCACAGGAAGCAGTGACCTAATCACCATAGGTGATCTAATCAAATCATCAAATTAAAAACAATTTCATTCAATTATTTAGTACAATTTTAGACAGCCCCAAAGCCCATTGGACACTCTGGGTGGTTTACAAATTATTGACAATGAAAGTCACTTACATTCAGATAAATTCACTAAATTCAGTTGAATCCAGTCCAATTAATCCCCAAATCCATGCTCTTGCTAGATATCTGGGTGCTTTTTCAAGCCATAGGTTTTTCAGCTGTATATCTCTAATGTGAGTTCATCTTTAGATTGACAGTTTGCTAGGCTGCTTTATTTCTGTCTTGAATATACCTCTGCCTCTCTCACAATGCATTCCTCAGTCTTCCAACTCTCTCTCTCAAAAACAAAACAATTTCTTTAACAGCATGGAGTGGCATCAAATAGGCCCCAGCATTTTGTGCTCAATTTAAGTCCAGATTGCTGCACCTTGAGAGCTTTGCTGGAGTTACAGAGGCCTTTCAATCGATCTTTCAGGTACTACACTAGACTTAGGAAAATGGAGGTACTACTGTGATACTGATTCTTTTTAATGAACATCAAGGAAATCAACTAGCTGCATCTGTTAGGGAAGACAGCCAAGCCAGCCCTCATTGTAGAAATTGCTCCAGTGTGTTGAGATCAACAAAGAAACCTGAGGGCATAGGTTATCCATAGGAGAAAACACCTATATGCCTGAAGGTGTTTTGATGTTTTTGTTCTGAAATTCATACTAAGATCACATTGACTATGCCCCCAGTTTTCACATATGCATATGTAATACATGTTCTCCCCATATGCATTGCACCAAGGTTTTTGGATTTCTTACTGTAAAGTAATTAAGTGGAAGCTTTTATTCTACCTCAGATACAAGAAAAGTCCTTACACAGTCTTGGTATGACTGTGCAGAAAGAATGGAGGAGTGCAGATAATAGTTAACAAAAGAAAAGCCATAATGAGGCATAAAACATTTTGAGTATCAGCAAAGCCATGCTTCTGGAAGAGAAACGCCTCCATTACTTTTCAATCAAGTTTTGTAAGCCGCTCTGAAGCCTTTTTGAAATTTGTAATTGCTTCAATTGTGAATGGTGACCTTCACTGAAGGTCATTGCTTGTCAATCTCTTCCCCAGAGCCCCTTCATTGTGCTTGTTTCTTTTCTCTGCTTTGATACTCTCACTTCCAGTGCAAGCAGAACTCCTTTGTTGTGTCTTAGGGTTGTTGCACTTCTTCATAACCATCCATGAGCCTGTTGTCACATTTATCAGGTGGTATGGGGGAAGTATTTCTATCGTCACGATTTACATTGAGAAGACACCCTGCAGTGAAGAACAGGCTCCATCAAGAAGATGGCAGCCAATAATTAGTAATGCATTTGACTTTCTTTTTCCTCACCGCCCTGCCTTAAGTAAGCCATTAAGAATAAGAAGCATCACGTGTTTCATTTAAGTATTGCTGCTGAAAATTGCAACCTCTGGCAATGCTTGTGTGTATCATAAACATAGCCAACAGCTTGCTTTAACTGAAAGGAGCATAGTTCTCATGGAAAGGAAGAAATCAATTGCATGGCATTGTTCTATCCAGTGGAAGCAACAGTTTTGCTGTCAACCCTTCTTGTTTTTCCATCTGTGGAGCTCCTATATCCAAACCAGGCTTCTGTGGGGATGGGGGCTCTGAAAGACTGTCTTAAAAGATTATTTTAAAATTAAATTGCAAAGGGAAACAGCATTTTAATAGCATTTGCTATTATTGTTTTCCTGCTTCATAATAATCTCAATTACTGGTAATAATCACTTCAGAAGAATCATCTGCCCCTTCTTTTTTAAAGGCTGCCCCTTCTTTTTTAAATGCCAACCCTGATCTAACCCCCTTCTATCAAAATCTAGTCTATATTGAGACTGTTAGGCATGCAAGCCCACCATGTATGCTTCATATGAGGAAATGAACATTAACTTGAGCTCACTAAAATCCTCCAAACATCAGGCCCGATGCTTGTCTCCTCAATTTGCTCTCATATTTTGCATGAGCTGGAAAATTGTGCAAAGTGAACAGGCATGGAGGTGAAAGTTGTGTAATCCATTCCCAAATTTGCACAGATTTCCCCATGACTCTAAAGTATGGGTCTTGTGTACATAGTGTGTTTTAAGAAAGTTTCATATTCTTTGAAGGTTGCTCATTTCCCAAGTAAAAATTTTGCAAATGTGAATATAAGTTCAGAATTTGCACTTTTGAAGAAAGGAAATTTGCATCTATGTATGGACTTGTGAACAGGGACAGTTTCAGGTGATTTGAAGACTGAGCTATCATGCAACTTCATATCCCTGTAAACCTACTATAGTTTATTCAGCATTTCATTCATCCACACATTTTGGATGTATTGAGCATGTTCTCCTTAGTGAGAACATGAGGTAGCCTTTGAGGTAGTGTTCCATGTTGGTTCTTTTAGTATTTATATCAAAGTTGGGGAACATATACCTCCAATCACTACATGACAGGGTATGTGTTTGTATAAACATATCTGCTGATGCTATGGAATGCCAAATGGGCCAAATTTGGGAGGGGGTAATTAAAAAACAAGGAATATTTAGCCCCCTTTGTACCTTGTAGCATTAATTATCTAAAGGGAAAATAGGCACCCCATAGAGTATAGCCCATGGGAAGCCAGGAGCAAAATTTTTCCCCCAAATTTGCCCACCTCTAATTTATCCCATTGTTTGTTTGTTTGTGATACATGTTATTCTGTGTTTTCCAGGTTCTATTTCTGTCTCTTTTCTTTTTTGTTTCTACATGATTTACCTCTGGCTACTACTATGCATTTGTTTAGGATTTGAAGTGCAGTCCTATGCAGTTTTATCTACCTAGTTTTAAGTCCTTTAGCTACCAGCATTTCTCAGCTAGTCATGCAATTAGCAAAGTACATAATTTCCAAAATTGCAAAAATTTTCCACATAGAACAGGGGTGTCCGACCCATGGCCTGTGGGCCACATACAGCCCAGGTTGGCTATGAATGTGGTGCAACACAAAATTATAAACTTACTGAAAACATTATGAGATTTTTTTTGCGATTTTTTTTTTTTTTTTTTGCAACTCAATTGCACAGTTCACTAGTGTGAACTTTGTGATTGGAAGATAACACACTGGAAGCCACACACCACTGTAAAACTGAAGCCATGATTGCATACAAAAAGCAAGAGCATACATATGTTTATTTTACGTGACAATGTTATCATCTACAGACAGTCAAATTGACACCATCAGACATTACATGTGACTTGGCGAGTGAAATGCAGCTATTATCAATATTATTTCAATGTACCGTTGCAAACAATTTTATACATTTCAACACAAGAATTTGAAAACATCTTTCAAGATGTCTAGGAAAATAATCACTATTTTGGTATGTTTGCGACTCCATTTTCATTTGACATAAATATGTTACCTGCCAATTTTCAAATGGAATGCATACACCCGCCATCTGACAATTAACTTGAAGAAAAAATGATCATGAATTTTTATAGATTCTATTTCCCCAGAAACAAATATCCTACGCTTCACAATCACACCTTATACATATCTTCACTTTTTCGCAACACCCACATTTGTGAGCAACTAAGAGTAAAATTAGAACCAAAATATCTGATGAGCACCTTGAGAACTCACTGAGAATTTCAGCTACATCCATCAAACCAGATACTGGTTACCTGAAGGAGCGCTTACGTCCATACGTGCCTGCCCACCCCTTGAGATCAGCAGGAGAGGCCCTTCTCAGGGAGCCCTCCATGAAAGATATTAGGAGGGTGAGTATCTGGAGGAGGGCTTTCTCTGTGGTGGCGCCCCACTTATGGAATGTGCTCCCCAGAGAGGTCCGCCGGGCGCCATCGTTATTTGTTTTTCGGTGCCAGGCAAAGACCTTTTTATTCAAATGTTATTTTAATTGTTAATATTATTTATTCATTTTATTCTTTGGCCAGGGCGACTTAATTTATATTGTTAATTTATATTATTCTATTTTGAAGTTTATTTATGTTTGTGAGCTGCCCCGAGGCTTTGGCGAATGGGGCGGCATAGAAGTCTCCTAAATAAATAAATAAATAAATAAATAAAATGCTACCAGTATTCCATGTGTAAATATTCATTCCTGCATCCTCATTCCCTTGTATTTTTCCCCAAAAGGACACAGTTAATGATGTGCCCTTCTGGGGTATTCTAGGCAAAAATGGGAGAATGCATGGTTATCTTAAAGGAAAGTAAGGGGAATGGTGACAGAAACCAGTGAACACTGGTTCCATACAGAAATGGAAGGAGCTAAAGCCCGTACCTGCACAGCACGTGTGTGCATGCATCCGTGTACACACACACACACACACACACACACACACACACATAGAACAAGCAGTGTAAGAGTGGCTTATCCATGGAGTTATCCCAGCAGATGCAATGTGTATGTAGATAGTGCAAATTTGTGTTCAGGGCTCGTTTGTGGGTCTTTTATAAGGAGCTGATGCTGTCTCTTGCGCTCTGTGCCAGAGATGTAAAAGCTATATAAAACAGCTAGTCATTGTCTTTGCCTTTGGGGATTTTTGCAAAACAAATACAGAAAAATAGCTTCTTATTTATTGTAGGGATGAGAGACAAGCAGGGCTTGAGTGCCCCATTGAAGACTGGTATGCTTTACTCTTTTTTTCTTTTCACTCAGATGGGAAATGTACACATGTCAGAAATGGTTTGTTGAAAATGCTTATGTTTTCCTCACAGACTCCTGTGTGGAAATATGGGCATTTTAAATGCAAAAATTAAAATAAACATAAAAGCAAAGTTGTAAACAGGCAAGTTTTCCCTGAAAAATGCACTTGTGTTCATGTCTAGAAATGAAACTGGAACAAATTCAAGTAAAAAATGAAGCAAAACATTTTTGTACAGCCCTAACTTACTGTACATAAATTCAGATATTCAAAGTCAATTTTACTTTCTCCTGAAATCATCATCATCATCATCATCATCATCATCATCATCATCATCATCTCAAGGTTTCTGTCCCAGATATGAAAAAATGTGCAAATTTTGGTAAATTCTTAAAAACATGAAAAAGAAACCTCATTACTCGTTTTATAACTGTAGTAATCCCAGCATTGAATGAATAATCTTTTCTGCCTTGCATATAGCTGTTAAAGATGAGAAAATGTAACCCTAATTCAACACTAACATGGTTGAACAGACCCATGAATTAAAACCCAGATTTTTACGACCTAATCTCCCACAGCTTTGGGTTCACCAACTTCCTCCCCTTCCCCTCCTATCTCAGGTTCTTCTGATCGCTTACAGGAAGAAAATTACTATTTTTGGTATATTCCTATTAAAATTCCTTTGAAATACTCACACTTCATTAAGACATTTTCCCAAAGTTAACATACAGTTCTAACCCATAATTTAGCATTATGTGCATGAGCAGGAACCCATCTATGCAAGCCATTGGACTCAAGCCCTCCCCGCTCCTCTTTCTGCTGCCTGCAGGGTTGGAAGAAGGAATAAAAGGCTTCTAGCAGATTCCTGGGTTGCCAATGTGGATTTTTTTTTTTTTTTTTTTTTTTGTGCTTTGCTTATCAAACAAGAACATATTTTAAACCATCAATTCCTACTTCACACAAAACAACTAACCAGTAATCCATAAAAGTGATTCTATGCTGATTCCCAAAGGCTCGTTCCTGCTCACTCATGTAAGAAAAATGAACTAGGTTTCAGTTTCACTTTTACAGATTCCTGGTTATGTGGGAGAACCTAGCCTTAGTGGCTTCAAATAAGTACTTGTTGGTTAAGCAAACCACATAAACAATCTCAGGTTTAGAGTTGATTGGTTTAAATGTTGGCTAGATTCTATTTTGAGATCAGAATGCTTTAATGCACATCTCTCTCTGTGAATGTGATCCCTGTATGCTTGTAAATATACTTTAAATGAGGTCATATATGAATGAAAATATTGATTTCCTTTGGCAAACTCCCAATTTTGTCTGAAATGCATTATGGGCATTGAGTAAGCTAACCCCACACTGCCTTTTCCAAGCAGTCAGAGTTGTCTCAAGACTGTGGTGGGCTTCCTCGGCCCTGCAATCAGAGATCCCAGGGACTGAAGGAAAACTACCATCAAGTTACATCATTTTCACCTTTTGCAGTGGAGATTTCAGTGGCTGAGGATTTAGCCCACTACTAAATGAATAACATTTCTTTTTTTAAGCAGTTTTGTTTTGCTTTTTCCCTTAGATATTTCATTGAGCACAAAACAGAAGAGGATAACTATTTTACCATTGATGCAAATACTGGGACCATTAAGACTGCCAAGGTCTTTGACAGAGAAGAAACCCCTTGGTATAACATCACAGTCACTGCTACTGAAATGGGTAGGTAAGACGTTCATACAGCCAAAAGTCTATACAAAACTTCCATGAAAAAGGAAAGGAAAAGGACACAATTCTTTTAAAAAATCTCCTATATTTTATTAGGAACAGTTTAAGAATTCTGGTGTGAACTAACCAGATCCATAATTCCTGGATGTATGGATTGCAATATAAGTAGCCTTCAAATATTGCACTTCTCCAAGTTGTGTATTGCAGTTCTCAGCTCCAAAAGCATACCAAGAACGACTTAAAAGGTGCATTTTAGGATCTGAAAAATGCTTAGAAATCCATCCACTGAAATAAAACACAATTAGTGGGGAATCATTGGGATGGTGGCCAGTAACAAGCGGGGTCCCCCAGGGCTCTGTCCTGGGGCTGATCCTGTTTAATCTTTTCATTAATGACATGGAAGAAGGGGTGAACAGTCTGCTGATCAAATTCGCAGACGACACTAAAACTGGAGCAGTGGCTACAACTGAGGAGCAGGTACTCCAGATCCAAAAGGATCTGGACAGACTATGGAAGTGGGCAGGAGACAACAGGATGGCATTCAATGTGGATAAGAGCAAGGTCTTGCACTTGGGCATAGGAATAGGTGTCCTAAGTACAGGTTAGGTGACAAGTGGCTGGAGAGCAGCACTTGTGAAAGGGACCTTGGGGTACTGGTTGACTGCAGGCTAAACATGAGTCAGCGGTGTGATGCGGTGGTCAAGAGGGCGAATGCCACCCTTGGTTGCATAGCCAGAAGTGTGGCTTCTAGATTGAGAGAGGTATTACTACCACTTTATACGACTCTGGTGTGCCCACAACTGGAGTATTGTGCTCAGTTTTGGGCCCCTCATTACAGAAAGGATATAGCCAGGTTAGAGTCAGTGTAGCTTAGGGCCACAAGGTTGGTGGCTGGTTTGCAGGGGATGGGGTTTGAGGCGAGACTGGGGGAACTGGGTCTCTTCAGTCTGGAGAAGAGGATACTCAGAGGGGATATGTTGGTGACATACTGGTATGTGAGGGGATGTCACACAGAGGAGGGTTGAGTCTTGTTCTCCTCTGCAGAGGAAGGCAGGACGCGCTCCAACAGAGCAAAGCTCAGGGAGCCAAGGTTCCATTTGAACTCCAGGAAGCATTTCCTGAGAGTTAGGACCCCGAGGGTGTGGAATGGGCTTCCACGAGAGGTCCTTGAGGCCCCATCAGTGTGGGTGTTCAAGGATAGGCTGGACGTGCACATGGTGGGCATGTTGTGAGTGAAGCCAGCTGGTGCTGGAGGTCAGACTGGATGGCCCGGGAGACCCCTTCTGATTCGCTTTGTTTCTATGTTTCTATGTACAATTAGAAATGTGTGCTTTGTAAGAAAATGTATTCCTAGAACATGTATTTAAATCTGTGTTCATATGTAACTTTTCATGTGTAAATTTCAGTGAAGCAACTGAACATTTATGCAGAAATGGAACTTGTGTGTACACTTACAACATTGACATTGCCTGGAAATAGATTCTAGCCATTGTATTTACCTATTCTTTAGCACATTCACTTCATGCCTTTCTTCCAACATGGAACTCAAGTCCCTGTACATGGATATAAAAAAAGCAGCAGTAGTGGACCAACTGTGAAGTTCCTTTGATTATGGAATACGGCAATCAGAAAGTCATGTTACTAAATGCATTGGAATCCTAGGACGGGTTCACTGGGTAGGGGGACTTTAATTTTTCACACCCCCAAAATCCCAGTCTGGATGCATGAAATGTTATGTTAAGCAAGCACAGTTTGTGGCATTGCAAAACATGGTCATTTATTCCAGGACACATCTGTAAAGACATTGCTCTTAGATTCTGGCCTTTGTAGAACTTGAGTCAACATGAGATAACCATAGTCTTAAACAGGCAAGGGTTTTTTTTTTAATCATTGAATGAGATTATTTTGTTCTGAATGTTGTCTGTTAAATAAAAGTCCATTCTTTAAAATACTTACGTTCTGGCCTGATGGAGTTGAGGACTGATATATCTCACCACACATGCTACAGATTGAAAAGGGAAGTGCTAATGCTTTTCTTAACTAGTACATGGTAGCACCTAGTGTTGTTGGAGAGTCCTGGGAAAATGTGTGGCCAGGGCCTTATGGGCAACCCCTAGACAAGTTACCTTGGGGTTCCCAGATAGCCTTCCAATTATCCCTACTTCTGCTTAACTTTAGCAAGCTTGCTACATTATGTGCTCAGAAGCCATGCCCTACAGCAGTGATTAGTTAAAGGAGAACTTGGGGTATCAATGGACAGATGCAATCAGCTGATTACTGTGGTTAGAACTATGCTATCAGTGATGTGCAGTTGTTGCCAAATGTGTCAGTCTCACATCTCCCCCTCCTAGGAGGGTAGGAAGCTGCCTCACACTGGATTTTAGGGACACATTTTGCCTGCTCTACTTGGAGAGATCTCCTCTGTCTCCCAGTAAAGAATTTGGAACATGCAGCAAGGTAGGAGTTCCCCCTCCCTTGTAAGCATTAGACAATGAAGTAAAGTGAGAAGGGCCAGAAATGCTCAGGGTGCTGCTATTTATTTATTTATTTATTTATTTATTTAAAACATTTCTATGCCACCCCCATCGCAACAAAGCCTCGGGGCGGCTCATGACAAAAACAAAAACATACAAAATTATACAAAAAATATACACAAAAAATATTAAAACCCGGTGCATCTCGGCTTAATTTTTTTTAAATCCTACATAATAAATTAACACTTAAAATAAGTTTTAAATAAAAAGGTCTTAGCCTGGCGCCGAAAAACAAATAACGACGGCACCAGGCGGACCTCTCTGGGGAGCGCATTCCATAGGTGGGGCGCCACCGCAGAGAAGGCCCTCCTCCAGGTACTATTTCCAATGGAGGTTCTTTTACTCTCTATATTCACACAGAGAGAGAGAGAGAGAAAGAGAGAGAGAAAGAGAAAGATGCTCTTGTCACCTTCAAAAGCCACCTTAGCTTTGCCACAGTGTGTAGTCCTGGACTTTAAAGAGTGTTTTGTGCTGGAAATAGTTCTGTTCAGTGACAATATGGGAGCTGGAGCATAACAGTCAAAAGTTAACCTCCCATTTGGGAACTCCAGAGAGAAGACCAGTGTAGCTTCCGGAGTGGAAGGGCTGGCTGGGAAGAACCCTCAACTGTTTAAGACTAAAGAGAGCGATGAATGTCTAGACAGACCTTTTTATTCTCTTCATCGGTCTTTATGATGGCTATGGAAGGAAAGTATTTTCTGTTTCTGCCCTGAGTAGTCAAATTCTATTCCTGTTTACTTAGGAAATCCTAATGCACTCAGTGGAGCTTACTCCTAGATATGTGTGCACACAATTGTGACCTCTGTAGCCCTTGATCACCACAAGCTGATGCCAGGTGGAATGACTGAAAACACATCATAGGACAAATATATCAGTAGGTCTCCTCTTTTCTGCCATCATATTTCCATCTGCTGTTCTCTGCTACCAGATAATGGAATTTTCTCTGTAGTTAAATTTATAGGAGTTGTCACTGGCAAGGGCTGTCTTAGCATTGTGCAAAGACATTTTATGAAGACAACAAACTGCTTTTTATAGTGATTCCTGTTCTTGGGATTGAGTTAATACTTCAAACTAGGTACATTTCTACAGGTTTATCATTTAAAAGCTAAGTGCTCAGCCCCTGAGACCTAGATATGCACTGCAGTGTCTTCATGCTTTGTGTTCTCTTCTCCCACCACCCCACACGCAGCTATAATTTAGCTCTAATCATAAACAGGTGTACAGCAAGAGGGAGCTTTAATTAAGTTTTAAAAGCCTTGTAGGGGCTTATTTGTGAACTTGCCTGCCCTGTAGTAGCTATTGAGGCTTAGTTGTGGAGGCAAAGGAACTCTCTGACGTGGCAGTTTAGCTGAAATGCATTGCCATACCAAAGTTGCCTTCTATAAAATTGGCACAGCCACAGAAATGATACTTCACAGAAAGATAGAACATTCCCCCTTCTCCTCCTCCTCCTCATTATCAACTATCATCATTATTTAACTGAAACAGAATGGCTTAGAGTACTTATGGAATGCTGTCTTAAAGTCAGCATTTCTGCAATTCTGTCTATCAGACAGGGGGGACATACACAGACATATGGAAAATTCAGGGTACCTAAGATCCAGCCCAAATTAAGCCCTTTCCTTTCTCACTGATTTCAGTGGGAGAAACTTAAGTGCATGCTTATGTACGTATGTATTTTTCTAAAGGAAATTTGTGCTGTGCTTTGGTCAGTCCTTTTCTTATCCAGAAAGTATTTTGTTCATATTGCTTGCATGCTCCCTTGGCCTAAAAATGAGAGATGGCAGGTGAGAAATGGGAAATCAAATCTTGGATGGAACAAGGTGCAAGCACCAAACGCACAGCCCTGAAAGCACATGCTTTCGTTGCCTTTTATTTCTCTGAAGATGCATGGCCATATGCTACACCATCTGTAGCTCTTTTGCAGTCTCCACTTGGAAACTCTTTTGCAATCAAAGTGCAAGTCAGCATGTGGAAATGAAGCAGGCGGCTCAACGCAAGACAAGTCTCCCACTATCATGCCAATTTGGGTTTGCTGCCTTCCAATGAGGTTTAAAGTTGAAAGACATTCAAGCAGTTCAATGCCAGAATGGTTCAAGAATTAACACAATGGAAGAAGCTCATAAGGATCTTGGTGGAATGATTTCTCAGTCCACAGATGTTTTTGGCCATGGTACCAGTGTTTCTTCTTCCATCCTGTCAATGTCATCTGTGTCTGGCTCAGTTTAAATGAGCCATCACTTTTCCAATTTCTTCTTGGACACTCTTGTTCATCCAAAAATGGTTGAACTGAAATCACATCAAACAGTTTTACTTCCAAAGCCAAAAATTATAGTCTTCTAAACAGCTCCTTTGGATACCATTCCTCAGCCATTCTGATTTGTTTGGAGAAGTGAAATAATGCATTGTGTTTAGACATAATGCTAAATTATAATTTAGTGCTATTTGAACAAGCCACCAGTTCATAGTCCCCTGGCCACAGAGAGGATATTGGAAATTTTTACTTCCATTTCAGCTAACCATGGTTAGTTTGTCATGTGTGAACCCCAAGAAAACATGGTTAGTCTTAAGGGAAACAAGGTAGCAGGCTTGTTTCCTTCAGATAAAGTTAAATGTAATCACTGTACCAGGTTCTCACATTACAAAACCCAATGAGTTGAAGATGCAAATGCTTTCTGTCACCTCACAGCTGTACCAAAGAAAAGGGGGACACAAAACCCCCAAACCCACTTTTATGCTATTGAATTACAGTTTGGCATCATGACCAAATCCAGTCAATTGGAAAGTGATTTAGATCTTAGAACTGCATGTATACAGGTGGCAGTCATCCATTTACACATTATGTTTACATTATTTTTAAATAAAATCGGAGCATTATTGATTTTTAACAAAACATTAAAACTGTGCCTGTTCCAGTAAAGCATACATGCCGTAGAATTAGCTGTGTTCTTTTTCTCTGAGTTAAAATAGACTTCATTCAATTTTGACTGGACAAATACAAAGAGAGATTATTTGTTCTTGTACAAAGATTCCAATGATCTAGTGCAGGTGGTGGTCTGGATTTTAAGTCTACCTTCTGTAAGAGCAAGGTTCCTCTGCCCAGTTTTGGAAGATCCCCCCCCCCCCACACACACACACACAATCAGTTTATTCAGCAAGGTCTCCTGACCCCCTATATAGCATTTTCATAGGGCTGGAAGCACTGTGAGGAGAAGGAGAGACTGGTGAAGTCCTCTTTTGCCAGCATAATTAGTCCAATGCAAATCTGAAGCCAATCTATAGTAGTCTTAATCTTTAATTATTATTACATATTATCATTAAGTGATTAATCTTCAACAATTTTAGGCACTGGACAAAAATTAATAAACAAGGCAGAACTTGTTTACAGTATACATGAAGGTATCCTCAAACTGTGTGTGGAGCTTCCTTCCACAAAATGGAACAAAACAAAATGCAATGCAGCACAACACAAACCAAAACAAAAAACAACAAGTTTATCTTCTCAAAGATACATAGAATTTGTTCACTGGGCCATCTGGCAAATGGTCCTGACTGTTCATGTCATGGTGAGAAATTGAAAGACAAGTGGCTTGGTTTTCCAGAAGCAGTGGGGATACTGCATGCCAGTGTTGTTTTAAAATGAGTTACTTTTTGTCAACTGAAATTAAATAAATAGAATTGCTTTCCCCAGTTTATCCCCAAGGGTAAACATTTTCTCTATTTGCAATACAGTTGAAGTATACTTTCAGTCCATTTATTTATGCATATGTTTATGCTGTACTGTCCTACCAAAATAGTTCTGAATAGCTAGAAAATAATTCTTGAAAAATTTATACATTTACCTTATGCTTTCTTTGTATAACAGCTCCCAAAGGGAAAAGGGGTGGTAAAACCTCTGAAATTTCTATTCAAAAGAAAATTACAAAAATGGTTCCTTAGCAATTGAAGTGTATTTCACAAAGCAATTCTCAATGGATTGTTTGCGAAGACCCTATCCAGGACATTTCTTTTAGATTTGAATGCTTTTGTTTATTTGGCTTCCTAAGAAGATGCTAGATTGTGAAGAACAGGATGTACAGAACAGCTGAAAGAAAAAGATCTGAGAATAATAGATATGCCTGAAGAAGGAAAATGTCAGATTATCACAGGCTTTATTAAGCTCTGCCTGCCTTAAATACCAAAGTGTAAGGAGAAATGACCATGGGAAAGGCTGCTACATGTAAACACAGCTTTGATCGCCTGCATGACTGCATGATTTTACAAAGCACAATCCTCAAGGCTATAGCTATGTAGGAAAGGATGATTCATGCTTCCTCTTCAGACTTTTTGTTCCAAACAAAATTTCAAGATTTCTTATCCCACAAGTGTAAAGGGAGCAGTTCATTGCTATATGGATAAAACCTTCCATGTTATGCACCAGTGGAACTGAAAACAATTCCAAGAAAATGCTGTCAGTACAATAGCTCAGCAAGGTAGCAACATTTTCAAAGCTACTTTGAGGTTGGAGCAATGAATTCTAATCAAAACAAGTCAATGGAAACATGCAAAACAGCAGGCAACTACTCTTCGCTCTTCTTCTGAGATGCAGCCAGGCTGTTCAGTTATTGAGACATCTTAATACAAAGCTGAAAATGCAGCAGATGCATAAATACGAATAAAATCATGGCTTATGGTGAACTTCCTTCCAGAAGTGGTACTACCAGTCCCAGATGCAAAGGTGCAGGTTGGAGGAAGCTGACTTTTTCTAAGTGAATGGCAGAGAAATTTGGAGTCGCTCCCCTGCCCTGGGACTTCACGTACCATGTGGGAATTCAGTTAGAAGCCTTCCCTGTTCCTTTCAGCAGTGATGGCTGCTGCACTGCACATGCATGGGGTTTCTCTGCATGTCCTGAAGTGGACATGAAAGCCTCCATGGTTGGATGGGAGAACAGCTGGGAACCCACTTGTACCTCTTGAGTTCCAGGATGGAAGAACCGTAGGATAGCAAAGGACACAGAACTCAATACTCCCATGTATCTAGTGTAACTCTCCTACCCTCAAAGAACCACTTTGTCCTTGTTAACGGTACATGACACAGGTCTGGGAGTGTAAACAAAGCCTACCCTCTTCGTTGCCTATCAAGCCAAATTTAGCCTGACAGAGATAAAGCGCCTTGTATTATGCCCTGCCAGGCACAGAAGTAACAGGAGCAGGGAGCATTGTAAAGTGCTTCACCCAAAATACATGACTCGAAGGCTGCATTCAGCTAGGGAGTTCACAAATCTGCTTTATTATTGCTATTCACCCTATTGTAAGATTTTTTGCTCCTGCAAGCAGCAACCATGCAAATGCATCTGAAACATGGAGAAATAATGGAAGGAGAAGAACTCGTCGCAAGGATCATCTTTCAGATAGCTTCCTCCAAGGCAAATGGACCGTGTTAGCTGGACCTTATTCTTGGTGGGGCCTTTATACTTCACTGGAAGTATGGGGTGCTGCTCAGACTACATGGTGAGGTAGTAGTGGCGTTTAATGAAAACCACAACTCCATTCCTCTCAGTTTTAGCCAAATTTAGTCAGGCCTTGAATAGAGTTAGGAGACCAAAGCAGGCCTGGCCTGTAACCTCCTAAAATCATAATGCAGGGAGCAGTACCAAAGATAGAAGGCAGCCCTCTGCGCAGTGCAAATGTTGGAACTGTGGTTCCTTCCGAGGGTGTTGGAGTGACATGCAGTGGGGGAAAAGCCCACACTGCCCCTCACTGCATGGCTGCTGGCCATCTTCAGAAGCTGCAACAGGGATCTTTCCATTGTGAACTTGGGCCTCTCTCATTACCCATCAGTGTGAAAACATGACATTTTAGCATCTCTACCCTGCCATCATAATGTCATTAATGACCAATACATCCCTGGTCATTAAAAATGATATAAAGAAGCAAAGTGTTTCTTTTTCCCCTGGAACACATTATTTAAGGAGATTTAAAAACAAACAAACAAATCCAGGAATAGAGTACATTTTAAGTTTATTTTGTTTTCATCCTAGTATTCCTGAAACAGCAAATTTTCAGGTGATTCTAATGTCTGATATCAGATAATTAAAGCAAATGAGTTCAACCTTTCATTGTTCAACCTTCATTACCAGGTTGCAAATGGAAAAGATAATGTAAAATTTATTTGCACACTCAATTGTTCCAGCGTGTTAATCACCTAACCTGCCTTGTATTTGGCAGAGAGTGCTGGATGATTGCCCGTGCAATGACAATGCTAATGTAACTGTTTTGTTGGTCCTGGTGGCTAATTTACTTGGGATTTTATGTCTGTGGAGTATTTCAAGGGCAGCATCTTTCAAGTCCTGCTGCTTTCCAAGAACCCCTGCCCCTTCTTTTTTCTCTTTTTAATCGGAAGAAAGGTTGTAGTCCAGCCCATTTTCTGCTGTGCATATTTTCTAAGAGGAGGGATATTCTACCATGAAGGGAAGCTTTCAAGAAGCTATGTGTTACCTGATTTGTAGTTTGTTGTAATCTGTGCCAGATTTTTACTTACCCATCACAGTTGTCTACTCCAGGAGAAATTGGAGGAAGGAAAAAGAGCAATGAAACATAGAATGTAGAAGCATAGAAAAAAAGCAAGTCAGAAGGAGCCTCCTGGGCCATCAGGTCTGACCCTCAGCTCTAGCTGGCTCCACTCTTGTAATCCCCAACATGGATATCCATGGATATCCTATCAACAGGGGTGATCTAGTGGACAAAGTGGCAGATACAGGAACTCTAAGGGAAAGTGGCCATGCCTGAAGGCTTGATTCTTGTTATTCAGCTGTTTAGTTGTGTCTAACTATAAGTGATCCTGTGGGCCAAATCTCGCCACACTTTCTGATCCCATGCCACTTCTTTAAGCTAAACTATGCTCTGGCTCACATCCTCTTTGATGGAGTCTAACCAGCTTGTTATCTGGCAACCTGGTTTTCTCTTGCCACTGAGCATTCCAAGCATTATATCTTTTTTCTAACAAGCTTGATCGCGTAACGTAGTCAAAATATGTGAGCCTCAGTTTTGTTATCTTGCTGATCAGAGATGTAACTGGGTTATTATGCGCCAGCACCTGCTTGTTCATGACTCCTGCAGTCCATGGAATGCTCAGGAGCCTCCGCCAACACCACAGTTCGAATGAGTCAATTTTCTCTTGTCTAACTTTTTCATTGTCCAACCTTCCTTTCTAAAGGAATCAAAAATCAAATGTAGCCAGAGATGTAGCATGGATTTCAAAAAAGCCAATTTTAATAAACTCAGTACTGTGCTATGCTATGCTGGTCAGGAAGTTGCATCCGACCCATCATGACCCCATGGACAACATTCCTCCAGGCCCCCCTGTCCTCCACCATCCCCCAGAGTCCACTCAAGCTCACACCAACCACCTCAGTGACTCCATCTAGCCACCTCATCCTCTGCTGTCCCCTTTTTCTTTTGTCATCAATTGTTCCCAGCATTAGGCTCTTCTCCAGGGAGTCCTTCCTTCTCAGGTGGCCAAAGTATTTGAGTTTCATCTTCAGTATCTGGCCTTCTAAAGAGCAGTCAGGGTTGATCTCCTCTAGGACTGACTAGTTTGATCTCCTTGCAATCCAAGGGACTCGCAGGAGTTTTCTCCAGCACCACAATTCAAAGGCCTCAATTCTTCATCATTCAGCCTTCCTTATGCTCCAACTTTCACAGCCATACAGTGCAACTGGGGAAACCATCGCTTTGACTATAAGCACGTTTGTGGGCAAGATGTTGTCTCTGCTTTTTACAATGTTGTCTATATTTACCATAGCTTTCCTCCCAAGGAGCAAGTGTCTTGGCTGCAATCACCATCTACAGTGATCTTGGAGCTCAGGAAAATAAAATCTGTCACTACCTCCATTTCTTCCCTAGGAAGTGATAGGACCAGCTGGCATGATCTTAATTTTCTTAATGTTGAGTTTCAAGCCAACTTTTTATTTAAAACCTTTTTATTTAAGCATTATATTAAAAATAGTATTTTAATAGTTTTAATCAGTTGCTCTTGATTTAATTTATTTTTATTGGCTGTATATTGTTTTACATTTGTATTAATTCTTTATTAATTTTTATTTTAACATTTGTAAGTCGTCCTGAGATGCCACGAATAGAGGACAGCATATAAAAGTTTTAAATAAATTAAGTAAAATAAATAAACTTTTGCGCTCTCCTCTTTCACTCACATCAAGAGGTTCTTTAGTTCCCCTTCACTTTCTGCCATTAGAGTGGTATCATCTGCATATCTGAGGTTGTTGATATTTCTCCTGGCAATCTTAATTCCAACTGGTGATTCATCCAGCCCCGCCTTTCTCATGATGTGCTCTGCATATGAGTTAAAAGCCAGGGAGACACTATGCAGCCTTGCCATACTCCTTTCCCAATTTTGAACCTATCAGTAGCTAGGAAGGAACTGAGGCTATTAAGGGATACTAAAAGCAACAAAAAGGCCTTCTTCAGATATGACCAAAGTAAAAGACAGAGGAAAGCAATGGGGGTCCAGCTACTCAGTGTGGATGGCAAAATAAGAACAGATGACAGAGAAATGGCAGAATGCTCAAAGTCTACTTTGGCTCAGTCAGCTTGATAGGCTGGATTGCTGGGGTGAAGCTCATGGGGACAAATGCCAAGTTCTACACCTAGGAAAAAGAAAGCAAATGCATGGTTGCAAGGTAGGATTACTTGGCTCAACAGTGCTGCAAGCGAGAAGGACCTTGGAATTGTTTTAGATCACAAGCTGAATATATGAATCAACAAAGCGATGCAGCTGCAAAAAGGGCAGGTGCTTTTTTAGGCTGCATGAATAGAAGTATCACTTCCAAATCAAAAACACTATGTCCCCTTTACTCAGCACTGGTTCAGTCTCTTCTGGAGTCCTGTGTCCAGCACTGGGCACCTGAGCTGAAGAAAGATGCAGGCAAGCTGGAAAGGGTTCAGAGGAGGGCAGCAAGGATGATCCAAGGACTAAAAACAGAGCCCTGTGAGGAGATATTGGAAGAACTGGGCATGTTTAGCCTTGAGAAAACTGAGGGGAGATATGAGAGCACTAAGTAAGCTGTCACAGAGCGGAAGGTCATGATCTCTTCTTGATCATCCTAGAGTGCAGGACACAGAATAATGGGTTCAAATTACAGGAAGCCAGATTCCAGCTAGATATCAGGACAAATGTCCTGCCTGTGAGAGCAGTATGACAATGGAACCAATGAGCTAGGTAAGGTCATGGGCTCCCCCACACTAGAGGCATTCAAGAGGCAACTGGAGAGCCATCTGAGAGGGATGGTTTAACCTGGAGTCTTGCACTGAGCAAGGGATAGGACCTGCTTGCCCTCTGGCCCCTTCCAACTCTATTATTCTAGGATTCTATGGACATAAAATGAATATTGTAAAGCTACAAGTTTCTCAACGTGTAGCATGAAAAGTAAGTCCCATTGGACTCAGTGGGCTTTACTTCTGAGTGAACATGCTCAGGGTCATGCTTCAAATCAACTTGAGAATTCCTGTGGTTTTTAGGAATTCAATTATTATTGGACTTTTACAGACAACCCGTAAAATTCCCTGTGGGTTCCTCTGTTCTTCAGGGAATGCAGGAATCTTCTACCCATTGCCAATCATATGGCATTAGAAACTGAGAAGGTTTAGCGGGGGGTTAGGCAATGACAGGTCAATGATCATCTGCATGAAGAGCTTCAGCTTGCATTTTTGGCATAAGCAAGCCCTATGGATTCAAAGATCAGGATCTTCTTCTGATCACCTTCTCCTTTTTTGGGAGATCAGCAAAAACCCTGGGTCTGACTTTCCATGAAATAATTACTTATGGGCACAGACCAGCCAAACTGAATTGCTTTGTAGATCTATCACATGGTCCCTAGACAGCATCTGGAACAACAGCAATGGAACCAATGAGCTAAGCCATCTAGAGATGCAGAGTGATTGGACGGGCTAGAAATATTTCAAACAAACAAACAAACAAACAAATAAATAAGAAGGTTGTGAGCTCGTCTCCACTACAGGCATACAGGATGCAACTTGGCAGCCATTTGAGAGGGACAGTTAAACTTGCACTGAGCACAGCACTGAGCAGCAGGTTGGACTGGATCGCCTTCTGCCCCCTTCCAATTCTACAGTTCCATGATTCTATACAATTAAACAAGCTGACCTAGTTATACTGTACATTGCAACATCAAAAACAACCACAGTAAAAAGTGGCATTGAAACAGAATTGTCCTTTTTCATATTTTAATTCTGGTCCTTGAAATCAAAAGGTAATCCCTTTCTGCTTTTCATTCAACATGGATGAGACACTATAACATGAAGTCACTTGGTTAATTTTTGGTCAGAACATGACAGCATTCTGTAGAGTCTCCAAACTTCTCCCATTCTTGTCTTTCAATATGTACCACACTAGATGTTCAAAGTCTCTAGTTTAACATTCATGTCTTGACTTCAATTTTATTTATTTAAAAACCTAGCAAAACTTAGCAAGCTACATATTTCCAAAAATGTCTTTGGACTTCAGTTTCTGCAGTGATGTTTTGAACTTCAAAGAAGACATTGCTTTAAATCCTGTTCAGAGTATCTACTTCCAGGGCCAGATTATGTTTCAGGGACAAGGGTAAGTGTCTTCTGAAACTGAGGGAAGACTTCATTTTTCTTGTTTCTTTGTTTTACAGAAAGCCCTGGCCTCCTGAGCCATGTCCCTGTTGGAGTTAAAATTCTTGACATCAATGACAACCCTCCAGAGCTTGCTGGAGATTATGATGTAGTTGTTTGTGAGAATGCAAAACCAGGCCAGGTAACATGCTAAATACGCTCTTTATGTCATAATTTAAAGCATCTCAATCCAAAAGTTGTGTTTCTTTCATTTTTAAAATTTTATTCTAGTGAGTGGACCCAGCTTCTCATTGGTTAGATTAGCTCTTAGTTTGATAACAGTAGAACCTTCAAGTGATGTTACCAGCTGGCAAAAGTAGACACATTGTGCCTGCCCTATGAAGGCATGTTGATAGCATACCAACCACTTTTCTGGCCATAATACAGCCATTTAACCTCATGTGAGAGGGTCTGTGCACTCCATTCCCAGTGCATGGGCTGCCCTCCACCAGCAGGGAGGGCCTAAAACAATAATACTAATTTCCCAATGTCTTCAAACTGTACGGACAGGAACTCAATGTGCTGGTCAGGAAAGTCTTCAGCTATTTACTGCAAACACTTACATAGTTTCTGCAATCAGAAGGGTTTGCATTCATGGGAATTCTTTAATGTGTTTACAGAGCCTGCTTAATTTTTTGCTGCCAGTGGCTGGGTATGCCAAGGCTGAAGCTTACATATGTGCCATGTCCTCCTAAGCACATTACACCTACATGCAACCAGGCAAACTCTTGCATAGGATGACATACAGATTACATGCTACCCTTCAGCCCATGAGGACAGCTTCTAATACAAACAATGTGCTATAAGAACAGAGCAACCAGAATATTTAAGACCTGAAAAAAATGGCAGGAATGCAATCAGGATCAACATTGAATTAGATACTTGAATAGTATGAAAGTCATTGGGAAGCTCCTGAATGACACCCCACAGCCCATGACGAGGGTTGGCAGAGCACCACCACCAAAAAAGCCACCTCCCCCCCCATAAGCACCAATGTAGGTTCTGAGGGCCATGGCACCAGGCAGGATCATGCCTGGGATAGGCTGTCATTGGGAGTCCAGCAGGTCTTATCACTGGAGGCATATGAGAATGCCCTGAAACTTTCTATTTTAATTGGCCCTTCTCCTGCTAAAGTTTTATTGGATGGGGTTGTAGCTACAGTTGCCTCTCGTGAGATTTTTTTGCCATTTTCTAGAAAGTTTGCTGCTGCTGCTGCTTTAGTGGGAGGGTTCAGAACTATGTCTGTTTTGATTATGCATTTTATTGGTTCACATTGCCTTTGGAAGACTTGTGTCCTGAAAGTCAACCAAGAAATATTATAAAGAAATTAGTAACTAAAGAAATAAGGGATAAAGTGCTCCTAGAGATAACGCTACCCCTGCATTTTGTGGGGTTGGTTGTAAGGGTTCATGGCATATACAGAGGCACTCCCTTGAGTGTCCAGAATTGTATTCTAGCAATCTGCAGATGTGTGTGTGGGGGGGGGTGGCAGAATTCCACCCCCCCAGATCTTATTTTTTATTTCCCAGAGCTAGCTGATGTTCATCTTTGTATTTGTGTAGGACAAAATGAACTCCATAGCTGTGGTATATTTGCTTAGACTGCAGTTCACAGCTGCATCATAGCTAGGGAAATAATATAAACCCCTCTGTTCCCAATTTAACAGCTTTGCCTGGCAATGTCAGTGCAGGGGAACTGTCAATTGTCATTGTGCTGAGTAAGCGACATTGGCCCCAATCCAGACATGTGTGCAAGTCACTTGCAGTGCCAAAATGATCAGCACTGTGCACTGTTGGTGTTAAGCACTGTGTTAAGCAAATGATCAGCACTGTGCACTGTTGGTGTAGTCTATCCTCATTCTTGCAATAACTTACCTACAGCTCTTCTTACGTTCTTTTCAGAGCTTCATAGGTGCTTTGCCTGATGTGGCGAGCAGGTCCACTTGCACAGACTTGCACACATGTGCTGCCTTTTGGATTGCATTGCAGACAAAATTGCTGAATCGTCTTTTAATTCCCCTGTCTGGGCGTGTTGTCCCATTTCAGTAGGTACATAAGTTTCCCACCACAAATTGTACATAACGGCATATATCTGAATCTTCCTTTTTATACTGCACAACAGGATAGACTACAACAGAGGTGTAGTGTGCAGCAAAATACATACATACATACTCATGCAAAGGGTTTCAATTAAGGTCAAGAGAGTATCAAAAATAGCAAATGCTTCAGAAGGGGTTCCTAGGGGAATGGACCTTGTAGTCCATATTAGGGCAGAATATTTGTTTAACCTATACATTTTTTCCCTTTCAGTAAATATTTCTGTGAATCTTTAGGATGTGTTTGGGTCATCAAAGGCTTTGCCAATCTACTACAAGAGTATTGATGCTGCTCTAAGTTCATTCATTTATTTATTTATTTAAAACATTTCTATGCCACCCCCATCGCAACAAAGCCTCGGGGCAGCTCACAATTTCACACTCTCATTTAAATATACTGACTTGCAAAGAAAGAAACAAAAACAAAAATAAGCCAGTGGTGTTTCACATGCAGATTGCTCCATTACTCCAGTAGAAAATTATGAAAGAAAGCTGAGCTTATAAAATCATGCTGAATTGTGGCAGAATTTAGATCCAGGTTGAAGTTAATCGCCTCCACTATTCAATTTTCTTTCCAGGTTATTCAGACAATCAGTGCCACTGACAGAGATGACTTTGCAAATGGACAGAGATTCCATTTTTCTCTAGACAACAATTTTTCTTTGAATCCCAACTTTACATTAAAGGACAATGAAGGTAAATCAAAGATATTACTCTATAGGCAGAACTGTACATTTGTCTGGGATGTATCATTGAACAAAATGAGTTCTTTTTTCATAATGTTTTTTTGTCAGCAGGTGAAAACCATAATCCACCAGGGCAGAAATAGTTTATAACGATGATACCATATTCATACCCTTTGTATTGTGAATGATGAATATCTAGGGATTATTCTGGGGGGAAATCCCATTACAATATTTCCTTCCTCATCCATATTCCATTATGTTTTATACTCATTTTGCCTGCTGTTTAAAAGGTTTTTGAGAGAACTGCTGGGGATACAGAGTTTCTTTTAGCTCCTTGCTTGAATAGCACAGACACCAACTTCGTAACAGATCTTATGACCTTGTGTTCTTTTGTCTTTTTCTAAGGCTTTAAAGTTGATCTATGGACAAAATTAAAAGAGAAAAAAAAAACACCTTGTCACATCAGACTTGCATTTACAGAACCTAACTTGGTAAAATGTGGCAATAACTCCCAATATAAAAATTACAGCCTTATAAAAACTGATTCTATAAAATGACAACATTGTATAATACTTTATAATAATTGAAAACAATTGACAAAATAGTTGTTTTCGGAGAGCTACATTTGGAGTTGCTTGATTCTTGATTATCAGAATTTTGCATTTTTAAGATCAAACTGCATCTGTAGCTAGGCCATTCTTCACAAAGAATTAGAAATGGTAGCTTGTATCACAACACCTGCGGGGATGAAGGTGAAGTTATACTGCATGAGCAAAAGTCTACCCATGAAACATTGGATGCCAGTCTTCAATAATCGTTTTGTGTTTTGTAGCCCTATGCATTTGACCAGGCATCTGCACATATCTAGTTTTCAGTGGCTTTTTGGGGGTGGGGGGATGGGGGACAGGAATCATACCTGAGCACAAAAGCTGAATGCTGCATTCATTGTGAAGGGTGCTATAGGTGTCTGGTTTTGACTTTGCTACAGTTTTGTATGCATGTTCCTGTTTTGTTAGTTTGAGAGTATGTTCTCTGCTGAAGCCTTAGGCTGAAGTCAGTCAGAGCCAGTTAGAGTGAGAAGAAAAATGATGAAACTACTATGGACAGGGGGAAGAAATAGCAAAAGAAAAGTGAGCACGAAAGGGGGGAAAAGTGCACACAAACTAATACAGATTTTCAGGCAAATATGTACTGCAAAATTTAATATTCTGATGCACAGTTAGGCTGAAACATAAGCTTAGAAAAACTGGGCAGAACCAAAATGGATAGATTTACCCCCTTCACATCTGTGGTAGCCAGCATGCCAAACAAATGGAGATGGCCTTTTTACAATGCACAATTCCATCTGGGAGTCTTGAGAAAAATAACATTATGTGAATTCAATGTTATTTGAACAGAGAACCAGGGAAATTCCTCATCTTCCATCATTACCTGTCTCTTTGGTAGCTTTCTTTTCTTCTCACATTTATTCAGTTGAATATGCCTTACTTCTTGCATTGTAAGTTATAAAGAAGACAATTTTAAAACTCTGTTTAGAAGACAGTTGATCCTAGTTCAACTAATAGAAGGTATGCAATACCAATAGTGACAGGTGATGGAGGTGCTGCTCCCACAACTTTACATTTATACAGATATTTTGGCAATGCATGGCAATCAAAACATACCTAAATAATATAAGAAGAATACCAGTGCTATCAGAGTATGAAATACCTTTTTGTCCAGAACTATTCCTATTGGATATTGCAAAGGAGTTGGTTATTAAATGGCACATATTTCACTGAAAAAGACTGCTACAGCCAGACTGATTGTAATTAAATACTGGGAAATCCTGAAAAAACTTTGATGGGTGAATGAATGAGAAATGAATTGTATTATTTTCTTGATCAGTGATGTGCTGAAGCATGTACCAATCCATAAGTCTCATTTTATAGATATATGTGTCTGCATGCATGTATGTGTATCTTTCCCCCAAACTTCCACCATTCAGTTTGTACAAAAACAAACCTCAAAAAATACCTGTCAAATGGCCATCAAACCCCAAGTTATTTTGGGAGGATGTGTAGTTGAGACTGGTGATTCCAGTGACATTGGACTGGTTATCCACTCTGGGTTCTACTCTGTTCTTTAAAGGAGCTCTCCATGGTACTGAACAAGACTGCCTGTGTTCAGCACTGTGGTTGGTTCCTTTAAAGTACAGACAAAAACTCTAAATGAACAATCTTCACTAACCTTAGAGCCACCACTGGGGAAAAAGGAGGGGGACATGCATCCTGCAAGATGGCATATCCAACTGGCCGCAAAACGTCCTACAATATTTTAACAATGATTAATATATTAGTTTCCAGCATTGCATTTTAGTTTGCCAGAATTCTGCTGCCCTCAGATGGGACTAATCAAAGCAACTCAGGATGGGATGATTCAACAACCCAGATAAAAGCAGACTTGATTCTTAGGGGCTATCAAGGGGAAGGGAAGGGAACAGATTTAACCTGTAGCGAATTGCATTTCTTTGTTTTCTGCCATATTACAGGAAAATGCTTTGGCATGTGGTCCTATGGGAAGGGTGTCCAAGTGTCCTCTTTTATAGATGGCAGTCCTCTATTTGAAGGGCCATCCTCTATTTGAAGAGCTGTCCTGTCTAATTCCATTACAAAGATTATGAATCATAAGACCGCTTGCTCATTAAGAGTCAGCCCTTGGATAGCAGGAGCTTAGTCACAGTCTTCTGCACCACTGTGAGATGTACATATTTCTAAATGTGTGTCTGTGCATACACATATACACGAATGTTGTGTGAATCAGTCTCCTGTTTTGCCCTATTTTTTGGTGCATAAGCAGCCAAACTACCTATAGAATTGGGTAAGTAAAGTTTTTCATTTGGGAACACACAGTTATACTGCAACACACACATGGACTCACACAGGGATATCATGCAATATAGAAGCCTTTCCCAGGCAACCCTCACTCCCTGTAACTATAAGTAACTCTGCTCTCATTTTCAGACACGAGGAAAAAATGGTTTGTTGTTTTGCAGCTTTAGAGCCAGGGAACGGGAGATTATTTCATGACACAAGTCAAGGTCTAGCTTTGAACAACAGATGTCAACAATCTAGTTGCCACTTCTGATTGTGATGAAGAAGACAGCAAGCTGCTGCTATTTTTGTTGTCACCTGTTGAAAGACAAACTTCTGGTTGCATGTGAACACTCTTCTTTCTTTTCCAAAGCTGTCACTAGGAATCCAGGTAGCAGGAAACACTTGAAGCCATGGCCCTTGAATTTTATTGATCCTTTTTGGGAGAGTTGCTAAGATTAAGATAACCAAAATATCAGGTCCTTGGCTTATACATTTCGGGCCTTTGACTTATACATATTTATTTTATCTTGCACAAGTCTTCTACCGGCACCACCCCAAATCTGGCAAGCTTTTCCAAAGCTTATTTTAAGCTTCGGTCATTCAGGGTCCCTGCAGCCATTATTCTGTTACAGTTGCCAACTTGCATCTTTGAGATTTTATTTCATCTTGTCTCAAACTCAGTTTTTATGGTTTGTTTTTGCATTCTTTCCAGCTTTGTACTTTTCTATTTTTCCCCAGCTTGGGTTTTAATCTTCAAAATACTATTTTTTCCCTTTTTTGCTTTTATCTGCTCCTTTATTTTGTATCTGCACTCACATTTCAATCCCCTCCCCACTTTTTGCTGCTTTGCAGATAATCTTCTGTGGTTAAATTATTTCATCATTGTTGGACTGATACTCATGCTCTGTTTGTGAATCTAAGCATTCTTATGTTTTAAAAAATCTGCAAAGCACAACTCTGTGTCTTTTCTTTTAAAGTCTGCCTTTTTGTCAGGGTTCCCATGTCCAAACACACCAGAATGGCCCTTCTTTGTCAAAAGGAGAGAGAAGGGGTTATACTTTCCTGGCCAGATTTAAGGAGAAAGCCAGGCATACCGGTCCAGGCAAATTGATAGTGTGAAAGGTTTGCTTGCGCACTTGACTGGGCCTCATTCCTGTTTTCTTTTAATATAACCCTGTTATGTGTTGCAAACTGCAACACACATGTATTAACCCTCACACAGTTGGTAAAACACTTCAAAATGTGATATTGGGATTAAATAGACTTTCAGTTATGTAACAATAACAGAAGAAGAACCCTGCTATATATCACTGCTCCACAGTGTTTACCCAGATACCTCAGGGAAACCCCAAAACAGGACTTGCATGCAGCAGCCCCCTTCCAAGAAAGTTTCCCAGCAAACAGTGAAGTAGTATACAGTCATAGTAGGCACTGATAACCTTATCCCCTTTAATTTGTCCAGTCCCCCTTTAAAGTCATCCAAACTGGGAACAATCACTGCATCTTGCAGTAGCAAATTTTGTTGTTTAACTCTAAGTGCACGAGGTCCCTCTACCCAAGCCCCTCAGTAGCTGGCATATGCAAGCATACTGCCTCTGATGACGAATGTAGCAATAGCCAGCAATAGGTAGCTTTCCTCTCCATGAACTTCTGCAATCCCTTTTCAAAGCCATCCAGTTTGGTGGCCATCACTGCTTCCTGTGGCAGTGAATTATGAGTCGTTTAATTATGTTCTGTGTTAAGAAGCATTTCATTTTATCTATCCTGAATCTCCTACCAGTTTCATTGAATAACCCTGGATTCTACTAGTATGAGACAGGGGGCAAAAAAATGCACCTCTATTGTTGTCTTCTCTAGCTTGCATTTTACTAAGCTCAACATCCCACATCTGTAACCTTTCCTCATTCAGGAGCTTCTCCTGCCCCTTCATCATTTTACTGGCCTTTCTCTGCCTTTTTGCAGATCTACAATATCCTTTTTTATGGGTGACCCAAACTGTACGTGGTATTCAAAGTGCAGTTAAAGCATAGATTTGATATTGACGCTGTCCTTTCTCGTTCCCTTCTCAGTTAGGCCTAGTACAGAATTTGCCCTTTTTTTCTCTTCCTTTTCAGTTTTAGGAAGCTGACATTTTCATTGAGCTGGCCACCACAACTCCAAAATCTCTTGTCAAATCCCACCAGCTGACTCAGATCCCACCAGTGGTCTAACTGTGCTCCCTAGCTGTTTTCTTTCTCCTGATATATTGAAAGAAGGATTTATGGTTGGTCTTAATGTTGTTAGCAACATGCTCTTCAAACTCATTTGCACCTCTTCCCTCATTTTCTTTGAGTGTGTTTGTGTCGATTTTTGTTCTCCTTTGTACAGGACTTCCATTTTCTGAAGGAACTTTCTGTTCTCTAATAACTTTCTTGACTCCACTCATAAAGTGTTTTTACCTTGTAGTTGGTGCTACCTTTCCTTATCTGTGATATATATTATATCTTAGCTATTATTGTGGATATGAGTAATCTCCAAGCATTTTGAGGAGACTCGACTGTTTTGACTCCACCTTTCAATTCCTTTCAACAGTTGCTTCATTTTAGAGAAATTTCCTCTTTTGATGTTTAATGTGGCTGTGTTGGACTTCCTTGGCAAGTTCCCACTTAAAGCTACAGCACTGTGCTCACTGTTTCCAGTTGGTTTGACAATGCTACCATCTCACATTAGGTCCTGGAAAGCACGACTTAGGATTAACTCCATTGATCTCTCCCATCTGGTTAGTTTCATGGCCAAATGTCCCAGACACAATGGTTTAGAAACAGAGTAAGTCAGAAGGTGCCCCCTGGGCCACCTAGTCTGACCCCCGGCTCCAGCCAACTCTGCTCATGACATGCCTACCATGTGCATGTCCAGCCTATCCTTGAACACCCTCAGTGATGGGGCTTCAACCATCTCCCAGGAACTGAGAACTTTAGGGATCTGTCTTAGGGCCTGCTGACATTGCCTGGAGGCTAGAGCGTTTTTCAGAGGTGGGACTTTGAAGGCCAAACCCATGCTCCGCTGCTCCACAGCTGATGTGGGGAGATGCTGAAGAGTTGCCTCTCCGAGAGCAGAAATACATCTTGGTGAGAGTTGTAAGGGGCATACTGGAGATGGGGAGAGGAAGGGCCTCAGGTCACCTAACTATGCAATTTTCCTTTGGTGCCCTCCCTTTCCATCCCCAGTGGTTTAGCTAGTCACCCAAAAATGGCCATCTAGATAAATTGCATTGAGTGAAGCATGGTGACTGTGGAGTTTCTCTTGCCCCTGTGACTTCCACATCTCATTATGGACATTGGATGCATGGAAGCCTTTGACGTTGGAGCGTTATATATCAGAGTATGGAGCTGCTGGATCATGTCCCTAACCTTGTTGTCATGACTAGAACATATATGTATGCCTTCAACAGGAGGCTAATTCAAGCCACCTATTATTATACTTCCTCATGGGGAAGCTTCCCTGATTTCATTTTCCATCTCAAAATCATATTAAGTATTCTGGTCTGGTGGACAATAGCATGCCCTCATCCACTAGTACTAAATTACTTCTGGAACAGGTTATACAGCGATCATAACTATTAGTCAGTGAGTTCATTATCTGCTGTGCTTTTGTACAATCCCCTTTTAAAGCCATTGTCTTTAAGAATGGCTGTTACATCATGTGGCAGCAAATTCCATAGTTTAACTGTACACTTTGTACTTTCTTCTTTCCGTCCTAAATTTCCCACCATTCTGCTTCATTGGGTGACCCTGGATTCTAACTTTATGAGAGTGGGAAAGGCTGTTCTCCACATACACTCTTCATACCAGATCTACTTTATACATCTCTGTTATATCCCCATTTATTCACCATTTTGTTAATCTAAGTATTCCCCTAAATTGTCACCTTTCCTAAGGGAGGGATTGTTTAGGTTCTCTTTGCTTCCCCTTTAACAGCTTTGCAGTATGTGCACAGCTGTAATCATTGCATCTGAAAAACAGGATATCACAGAGCTGGAAAAACAGGCAGGAAAAGACAATAAAATGAGCAAAATGCTGAAGCACCAAGGTGTGTTTGGTGGTTTTTCTGCTTTAAAAAAATGGTGAAACAGGAGTGGGGGAAATGATAGTGGCATATAAAATTAGGCATAGGGTGGAGAAAGGTGATAGAGGTAGAACTAAGGGTCAGCCAGTGAAGCTGAAACATGAGAGAATTCAGACAGATGCAAGGAAGTACTTCTGAGAAAGCATAGTTGTGATGGTCATAACCATGTGCATCTATAAAGGGACCTGCAGAAATTCATGGATGATAAAACTATCAGTGGCTACTAATCATGATGGCTATATATGGCCAGCAGTAGCAAGGGAGAGATGACTTTCAGTAGCAGTTACTGGAGAATACAAGTGGGAAAGTAACACTGTATTCATATCCTGCTTCTAGGCTCCCCATAGACATTCTGGTAGGAACTGTATCGATATAGTTTTGATATGATCCAGCATGCTTTGTTCTATCAAGCTGGAGGTGTGGCATCCAGAATGATACATGGTATTCCCAATGTGGCTGATTTGCACATTGTATTTGTATATTGGCAGATTTATTTGTGGTCCCTTTACTAATGATCCCCATTCTCGAATTTACTTTTTTATCTCAGCTGCTGCACATTGGGTCACAGGTTAAGAAAAAAACCAGTGAAGCTTACTGATCATTTAACATAAATGATGAATGTTTCTTCATCGTTTTGTTTCTCATGTCTCTAGTTCTTGCATAAAGACCTCCTTAAGCAATTGTATTGGGTGGTACATCTTTTATTATGCACAATTTGGCATTTCTAAAGCAACCATCGAAACAGTGGTCAATTTATAATGTTTGAGAAGCTACGATTAGAGACAAACGCACTCAGCAAGTCAGAGAGCAGTGCGATGTCCCTCCTCCACAGTTGCACGCAAGCCTGTTGAGGCAGCCCCAGCTGCTGTGGAGCCTTGGGTGCGTCATCCCCGCCCCCATCCAGATGAAGTGGCAGGGACAGAGGGGAAAGGAATGGCTACTGGGATGAGAGGAATACCAATGGTAGGAATGGCATTGTTCAGCTTAGAAAAAAGGGTGGTTAAAGGGAGACATGATTGAGATGTTCAGGATTGTGCATGGTATGGAGAAAGGGCAAAGCGAAACATTTTTCTTTCTCTTCCATAGTACTAGAACTAGTCATCCCACGAAGCTGATTGGTGGGAGATTTGGGACAAATAAAAGGAAGTACTTCTTCACACAACATGGAGTTAAACTAGGGAATTCACCACCACAAGAAGTATGATGGACACCAATTTGGAAGGTGGATTGGACAGATTCGGAAAGGAAGAGGCTATCAATAGCTACTAGCCCTGTTATCAGAGGATTGGACACTTTGGCCATAATTTCCAATTGCTGTCCAAACATTCCTTCCACCATCCCTTTTATTTTCCATGGTTATGTCATTAAATTGATGCAAATTGATGTTAAATTCCCTTTTATCTCCAGCATCAATTTGGTTTGCACACACTTAACAAACAAACGAACAAAAAACCCTCTGCATCCTCCTCTTAGCAGCAACAGTAATAATAACCCTAACCATCAGAGAGTCATAGGGTCCTTCCACAAGAGCTGTAAAATGTCTCCCAGGAGATGGCCTGGCCTGGCCTGCAGCATCACCTAGAAATCAATGGCTCTCTAGTGGGGTACACAGAATCTTTTGCTTCAACAACATCAACAGTGTAATATATTAAGCAGTAAGATGCTGGTAGCAGGAGTCATGGTGGCCCACACAAAACACTTAAGAGGAGTTGGTCTCCAGTGGTCTCCACAGAGGAGCCTGTGGCCACTTTGCCTGTGGACCATGAGTTTTACAATATACCTTAGTATTGATGCAACGAAGGGCATTCATAATGCATTTGTTGGCTGGCATGGTGATTCTTACAACATGTCCACGCTGGAGCATCCCATGTTCCCAGCCTGATGCCTTAGGACATAGCTAGGAATAGTTACAGGGAAGAGAGCCTAGTGGAGCGGGGTTTTATGAATCTGTCTGAGCTGGTGGAACACTGACACTGAAACAGACCCCAGAATTACCTCAGTTTGCTATGTGAGCTATCAAGCTATCTTCATGGATGACCAAAATGGAAGAGAGAAACAGAAATAAAAACAGCATGATCTTTATTAAGACTACCAACCCGCTTCTTGCTCCTGTAGATAACACAGCCAATATTCTGACGCGGCGGCGGCGATTTAGTCGAACCACCCAGGATGTGTATTACCTGCCAATTTTGATCTCGGATGGAGGGGTCCCTTCTCTTAGCAGCAGCAGCACCCTTGTGATACGAGTATGTGCCTGCGAAAGGGATGGACGGGTACGGACCTGCCATGCAGAAGCGTTTCTCTCCTCTGCTGGACTGAGCACAGGAGCCTTAATTGCCATCCTGCTGTGTGTCATCATTCTCTTGGGTGAGCCTCTCTCAGCATTAAAGATCCGTGTCCTTCCCGTAGCCCTCAGCTGATTGCAGCACCATGGTGCCTTTTAAATGCAATGCTACTCCAAACTAAGAATCACTTGTGATAGGAGGTGATTAGAAATATAAAGCTTTGATCTTTCTATTTTCTCTTTAAAAGGCTCAAACTAAAATTAGTAGAGCTCAGAAGCCTTTATAGCAGATGGCTGAACTACTGGCATTCAGTGGAATTAATTTTGCACTGGCCACTCAGTAATTAGCATTGTCGATCTACCCAGGTAATTTGGTCAGGTTTCAGGAAACCACCAACTCAAGTTGCATGTCCAGAACTACTGGGGGAAGTGAGAAAAAGAAGAGATGAGGAGAGGTGGTTTGAAAGAGATTCCTCTACCACAGGCACTATCAGGAGTGTATGAAAGCCATTTGCTAATTATCTCTGTGGGAGGGACTGATAACAGCACAGAGTGTAATTGGGAGGGGAGAGGGACAAAAGAGACAAGAGATGGTTCCATTAGATAAGTGTCCTTGGGAAACTATTTCTTTCTGCGCACATTATATGCCTAGACTAATTTGAATAGTACCCATTAGCTAATATTCTCATTTGGCTGAGGTTCAGCTCATTCATACTGTCACACAATGTGCACACAGAGACCAAACAGGGCTTCAGAATAAAGTCCTTTCTGAAGAAGAAACTTTGCACACAATGGGATTTATATGCAATTCTGGACTTAAGAACACTAGGAGGAGACCCACTGAAGTCTGTGAGACAACTTAGTCATGATTTGCTCTACTCCAAACATGAAGGCCCCTAGTCATCCTCAGGGGGACCGGGGGAATCAGATAGTTTGAATTCCCAAATCTGACACTGGGTGCAACACTGACTCCGGAGCTGAGCACTGGAGATCCAGTCTCCTCCATAGCCCCTCACAGCTAGCTTGGAAAGGACTGTACCAGCTGCTCTCTGAGGATCAGAGAGAACCTAGAAGAGCAAAGGAGTGGGACGGAGAAGGGCGGGGTGGGGTGGGAAGGGAATGAGACTGGAGCAGCCAGCATTCTTCTCTCTCCTTCTGAAGTGCCATCACTAGGGAAATGAAAATGTCTGAGTCGCAAAAAATGCAGAGCAGGAGGAATGGAAGGGAGGAAATCTCCTTTGATGCTCCCCCTGCCTTGGATGGCCATGAGTTTCAGACTCCGGGGGTTATAGGTATTCCCACAGGACACACCATAAGTTTGGATCCAACTCAATGAGCCATAGATCAATTATCTTCAAAGTAAAATCTTTTAAGGTTTTATTCAATATATGGAAATATTTTTAAAACAATTGTATTAGCAGTCTTGCCTCCCTTCACTGGAGAAAATTTTCCATTGCTGTTGCAGTTTTCTGATAGGAAGCAATCCATATGAAGTTAAAAACGAAAAGCAAAAGTTTTTTCCCCCCTTTCTCATTAAGTTGATCTCTCATGCCCCAATCTGGATTAAAATGTCATTCCAGTGAAATCAATGGAATCTGGGACCACTGGCTGTTGATTGATATTCATGTTGATATTTTATGATATATGTTCTTCCTTCAATTATTAAAAAAAATCACCTGGACATTTGGATTTCCCCCTTTATGATCTCTCAACAAATTATTTATGTGGCAAATTACATCTTCCTAGCACATGGGAAAATGATTAGAGTGTGGGTTTATATCCATGTATCATAATTCATTAAAAGCAGGTATTTCTGTAGGACAGACAGACACCAATGTACCAATCAATCTGTCTTTCCTTTCACTCATATGCCTAATATCTAGGGATGTAATCTTTAATCATCTTAATGAGTATATCCATAAACTATAATTTGTTGGTGAGGCACAATTTTAATCTATTCATCTGGGAAGGAAGGGAGGAAGGATACATTTACTTAAAGGGAGGTAATTAACTGACCAAAAATGAATTAACCCACCAGCAGTCCTACTAATTTCATATCCTTATTTTTCCCATCAGCAATAGTGGTTCTTTTCATCACTCTAAGACGCAGCAAAAAGGAGCCTTTGATCATTTCGGAGGAGGACGTCCGGGAAAATGTTGTCACCTATGATGACGAGGGTGGAGGTGAGGAAGACACTGAGGCTTTTGACATCACTGCTTTGCGGAACCCATCAGCTGCCGAAGAACTGAAGTATCGAAGAGATGTTCGGCCTGAAACAAAGCCCACACCCAGGCATCCCACTTCATCTAGCCTTGACAGCATAGATGTCCATGAATTCATTAAGCAAAGACTGGCAGAAGCAGACCTGGATCCCAGTGTGCCCCCTTATGATTCACTACAGACATATGCATATGAAGGCCAAAGGTCAGAAGCTGGTTCTATCAGCTCTTTGGATTCAGCTACCACACATTCTGATCAGGATTATAATTACCTTGGTGACTGGGGACCAGAGTTTAAGAAGCTTGCCGAACTTTATGGAGAAATAGAATCTGAAAGAACAAATTAATTATCTTTATCATCCCCTAAATAAGAACATTTTAGTTCACCAAGCAACTTGGAGACATAATGGCAACAATGGTATAAAATCAAAAGATATATTCTTGTATATCTTTTGATACATATATGAGAGAATACAGTACTTGGAACAAACTGAGCAAGAAGCACAGTTACTGTAGGAACAAGTGCCCTTTTCTCATTTGAAACTGGGTTCTTCAATTGGAAGAAAGTCAAATTTTGGAAAAAAAAATACTCCCAAAAGAGAAAAGATTGTCCCTTTGTGTATATTTTTAATGGCTCAATAAAGTCCATGGTGCAGTATCAGTAACGATACCTTAAGCAAACCAAGCAATGGCTGATATTCTTGCAATATCCCTTAACATACCAGAGCTTCAGTGACTATATAGTGATGCCTACTCATGAGAAGAACTAATATTTGAGTGGTTGTGGCATTATGTATCTCACTTTGTTTCCAGGCTTAGGGGTTTAAGGTAATCAGGTGAGCGAGGTATAATTTGCTTCTGTTTTAATAAACCCCAGCAACAATATTTCTTTCAGAATGGAGTATTTGAATTATCCAGTGAAGTACCATTTTAGTGTCTGCCATTACTTACATTCAGCTGAATTTTACTGAAACCCTGAAATATGTTAAAGAATGCAACATTTCACTGGCCAGTCCTAATCTTTCCATCCACAGAGAGAGAGAGCGAAGCAAGCATTAAATTGTTGTTTATTGAAACAAGCACATAATCTGCCCAACTTTTGAACTTTGCAATTACTGACTGATGCTATTTTGCTTTCCATTTATAGTATTTCACCTGTTACTTTGAACGACTTTTTAAAGCATAAGTTCTCCTGTCCTTTAATTTAAATTGAATCATATAGAATTCCTTTCTGCAATGAAGCAGAACACAAAGAAGCTTTCTAAGTTTTAAAAGGAAACATATGTGTTAACCTATGCAACAGCCTCAATGCGCTGGGCTTCAGTGGTACTGGTGAAATGTACGTTAAATGTAACCAGCCATATGCTGCTTTGAATCTAAAAATGCATTAATGGTAAAGAGCAGCCTCTCCCAACCTGAGCAGCCCAACAGTTAACAAATCTTCTCATACCTGACCTTGGTCAGAGAAGCTGGGCTGACAAGAATGGTAATCTGCCAAACCTGCAAGATACCAGAGTGGGGAAGGCTGACATCATACGATTCCAGTGTAAGTCTTGGCTTCTAATAGCAGAACATTGGGGGAAACAAATGACCTATAGGCACAAAGGCACATGTCAATTTTATCTCTTAAGCCAAATGGGCTTGATGTAGTCCATGCAGGGCCTCAGAAGGCAATACCAGTGTGAGACACCCATGTTACTGGCAGCAAAGTATAGCAGTAAAATTACATCAGTGTTTTCTGAAAATATATTGTAAGAACATGGGACTCCTACCCTCAATTGTAGCAGCACACAATATATTTGGAAGTTGCAGGTCAACTCCCCCCAGTGAACTGGTAGCAAGCAAGGCAGCTTTGTATTGCCTTGGTTTTAAGAGTCAAAGACTGCATGCAATTTTACATTCATCCTGCTGTGTCTTAAATCCAGGATCCTGGATGATAAAGCAGTTTTGATCCTACAAAACAGTTTCTGGCATTGCCAGAAACATCTGAAAAGTTCTATTCTGTTATAATAAAAATTGACAAAGAAAGATGCAGCTCTCATGTGCCCTGTTGGTAGTGCTAAGTATTGGACTACTTTAAGGAAGAGACAAGGCACAGATGTCATATCTAGCGTAATCCTTTGAGCACAAAAGAAAGGGAGCATTATTTTTTAATTGAGTATCAAGTGAACAAAATCCCGAGATCCACTTCTAGAAAAGGTTGGGCATGAAACAGAGCTTCCTGCACTGGACACTTGTCTAGATAGCCGTTCCCAATGTGCCACATAGGTATATGCATGGACAGGAAGATTCCATCAGGTCTGTGCTTCTTAAGCCCATTGGTTAGATTGTGGCTCCGTGTCAGAAGGTGCCAAGAAAGGGTCCTATCAGTACTACAGTTCATTTTAGCAATTTCATGTATAATTAATGGGTTGACAACCTCCCCTAATGTTCCATAACCATATTTTTGGCAGTGTTTGCAGAAATGTATGCATGTATAAGAGACAGAAGTGCTATTTCTAGGCAATTAGTTGTTACCTTCTTTTTGCAGTACGAGATTAATTTCACAGGTGTGGCAGGGCACAAAAGGGTACTTTCTTCATTGCTAATAAATTTCTCTTTGGCTGCAATTTAGTGGCTTTGTATCACAGCCACATTGGGGTGCGGGGGAAGACATACTAACTGGCTTTCCTATTCAGTACTCAGTACTCCAATTTAGCAAAGGCTATTAATGAAGAAAACTGTACTATTTTATGTCTCACCAGTTCATGCTTAATGTGTTAGCTTTGCTCTCCACCTTTCTAATGACCAGGCCCTCATAACAGTTCAAATTTAGATGAAATCCTGACTTGACAAACGTCTGCTGCAATTACACTCCTGCATAATTATGTTCTTGGTTGGCAAAATAAGGGTGAAATTGCATGATCAATGGAGCCCCTTGGGAACATCTCCAGAGAGTCATCAGGGCTGACCCTACTATTAGGCAGAGAGGGGCAGCTGTCTCAGGGCAGATGCTGGCAGTCAGGGACCAGTGTTAAGACGCTGGAGGGCAGGGCTCATGTGGCTCCCTGAGAGCTATAATGCTGCCCTTTAGGTGTCCTTTGCCAGCGCTGAAGTGAGATTCAATGGCCAGGTTGCTCCTAGACAAAGACTATGGGGAAACACCTCCTATTCTTTGCCTCAAATAGCTTGGGCTATCCTGCCTTGTATTATTGATGCTTTGGCCCTCAGCACAAGAGCACTGGAACAGCAAACACAGCTTCTGCACTCCAAACATAGAGGTAGAAGATTGCAAACATCTTTGAATAAATATCCTAACTTTGCACCTTTTGTCTCTGAACTGAACTAGTGTTATATCAAGGCTATGGCCATCATTCACCTCATTGTGCAAGAAATGGGCTTCAGTTACTTCCTTGGTACATCTTTCTTTTCCACTAAAGAATTCCCTCCTCCACCCACTAGTTATATTGGTGTTTCCCAAACTTCTAATGACCTGAAGCAACAATTGTTCAGAACTGAAATTAGAGGCATGCTGAAAACTGTCAAAAATTATTATTATCAGACTCCATGGCATTTAAGAATGACCCACTCTCAGAAGCACCTAGCCCTTGCGTTTCTGCAGGAATTGTTTATATGGGATTGCCTCCACATATAGAATGCACGTATATATATACAGGGCACATAAAGAATGCAAGTCATGCACAATGTGACAAAAAATCTCTCATCAGATCATACCTCGAGTTAGCTGCCCATAGTTGTGGCTGACTAGAAGGAAGCGAAGCTATAGCAGAAAATTTGGCAAAGACACAGCTGGCATTCTGGGAATGGGTGCCTTTCACTCACAGGAGATGTTTGACTGAATTTATAGCATGGGCGGAGCAATCCTTCAGAAGTTAGGGAGGAAGACTTCCCTGCAGGGTTTTGTCGCTCAGGGTAGAAGAATGGAGTCTTTTCTTTTTTCTTTTTTGCGGCACCAGCACCAGAGCTGGTATAGATACTTTTCCATTTGAGATCATACTAGCTTTGAATTCTGCAAATTCATAACCTTCCTTAATCTGCCGCCTGCACATTCCTTTTTGCTCCCAACCTCTGTCAAAGCCAGTGCCCTCACAAGGCCAGGCATGTTTGGGCACCTGCCATGTACCTTCATCCCAGCAGGGGCTCACTTACAAGAGCTCCTTGGACTTCCTTCTCCTCTTCACTATTTCAATCTTCTTCCTCACCTGTGCCTCACTCTGCCTCAAGCCAAAAACAACAGCAATGTCTGATTACTCACTGGCTTTCTCCCTACTGAGTTAGTGGTCATGATACGGAGGAAGAGGATGATATGCAAAAACAGCCCATAACTGGTGCTGAAGACCCATTAAGTGTAACTGGTCCGACAGCCCTCAAAAACATGATGGTGGAAAAGGGTTCCACTATTAGCAGAAGGTTGCCTCAAGCTGTAGACTTTCTCAGAAACCTTAGGACTGCCCTGAAAGAATCAGCTCATAATTCAGAAGCTACTGTCTTTTTGGCTGAGTTGAAGTGTCCTAAAGGTTAAAACATTAAATATTGACAAAGAAACCTAGGGATAAAAGAAGCTCATAATTTCAGCATTTTCTGGGACTCTTATACATCCGCAGAATACTAGGGAATCTCATGGGTCTTTGGGCACAGGACTGGGAGGCTGTCCTGCAGTTGCAAAGAAAACCCTCATGATGTTTTAGAAGCTCTTCAAGAGGCATCTAGCATTCAAGAGGAGGGCATATGCATGAGGAAACTGTGCCTGCTCTACTTTTGTTTACTATTTCTTGGATTTCCATCCTGCCCCTTTAGCCAGAAAGGCTCTCTTTTGGAAATGCTACCCTAACTATAGAAACGTTAAGGACTAACCCTGAGGTCCCAGAGAGTTTAAATGGAGGATCACGCCAAACACTAGCCAAGATTCAGCTCTGCTGATTCTGCTATGTGGTTCCTTTGATGTGTTCTTACCACAATGTTCTCCAACTGTGCTTTTGTATCACGAACAGCTTCTGCAGGCTTGCTATATTTGATTCGTGTATCCACTCCAGTGCTATGTCGTTCTGTGACAAATGGCAGAAGTTATGAACCTTCAGGACTGGAAAAGAGAAAGAAAAGAATTGCCATTCTCTCTATGATTCTCATGCCTTATCAGTCCCCATTAACTTAGCATTGCACTGTTATTTCTATCCTGCCTCTGTGTGATGCTTGGTGTATTAAAACATTCAAACTGGGGTGCGGGGAGGGAAATTCCTGCTCTGTACATTGTGGACTGCAAGCTGATTGTACCATACTTTGAGCATAAACAATGATTGTGCACCGAGCTTATGATTACGCATATTCAGTAATCTCCAGTTCAAGGGATTAGCAGTGATCTAAGGAGGTAAGAAAGGTGATTCCTTTCTTCCCAATGGCTAGGAAATATTCCAGCAAGGCAAAACAATCTTTCCTCCACACTTCCACCTGCTCTAAAGAAGGGCATCACACTACTGTGGCTGGGAAATATTTTGCTCATAATTGTAGTTAATTCTTCAATCCTAACAAAATGGAAAGCAGCCCAGATACAGTAAGAGGCGCAGAATCCATTGGAATCACAGGCATTCCTGGTTGCTTAAACCCTGTGGTGTTTCCTACCACAAAGTTATGCTTGTTTTTTTCCTTCAAGGTTTTTTGGTGTTTCTTTAGAATCATAGAAACAAATCAAGTCAGAAGAGGTCTCCTGGGTCATCTAGTCTGACCCCCAGCTCCAGCTGGCTCTGCTCATGACATGCCTACCATATGCATGTCTAGCCTATCCTAGAACATCCTCACTGATGGGGCTTCAACCACCTCCCGTGGAAGCCCATTCCATGTCCTAAAGGTCCTAAACTGTCAGGAAGTACTTCCTGGCATCCAAACTGAAGCTTGGTTCCTTGAACTGTGCCCCAATGGAATGTGTCCTGTCCTCCTCTGCAGAGGAAAAGAGGCCTTGACCCACCTCTACTTGACACCCCCTCACATAACTATATGTCCCCAACAGATCTGCTCAGGGTCTCCTCTTCTCCAAGCTGAAAAGAGCCAATTCCCTCAGTCTTACCTCATATGGGTTCCCCCACAATCTGGCCACCATCCTTGTGGCCCTACGCTGCACTGATTCCAACCTGGCTATCTTGCCCAGAACTGAACACAATATACCAGTTGTGGGTGCAGCAAAGTCATAAAGAGTGGCAGTTATACTTCTCTTGATCTAGAAGCTACTCTTCCGGCTATGCATCCAGGGCGGCATTTACCTTAAGTGCTGCATCACGCTGCTGGCTCATGTCCAGCCTGCTGTCGACTAGTACCCTGAGATCCCTTTCGCAACCTGCCCCCCATCATGTACCTAGGACACCTGTACCTGTGTCCCAAGTGCAAAACCTTGCACTTATCCATGTTGAACACAATCCTGTTGTCCCCTGCCCACTTCCTGGATCCTTCTGGATCCAGAGAACGTGCTCCTCAGTTGTGGCCATCACCCCCATTTATCATCTGTGAATTTGATCAGCAGACTGGTCACCCCCTCTTCCAGGTCATTGATGCAAAGATTGAACAGGATCGGTTCCAGGACTGAGCCCTGGGGGTCCCTGCTCATCACTGGCTGCCATCCCAATGATTCCCCAGTAATAGTCACTCTCTGCTTGCAGTCTGCCAACCATGCCCTAATCCATTGGACAGTGCATTGGTTTATCTCCTCAATTTCTCAACCAGGATGTCATGCAGCACTTTGTCAAAGGCCTTGCTGAAATACAGGTAAACCACACCCACCGCATCCCCTCTGTCTACCCACCACAAAAACAGGTTCATCTGGCAGGACCTGTGTTTGTGGAAGCCGCGCTGTGTGGCTGCCAACCTCCCTTCCCTATCCAGAGTTTCTAGAGCAATCCCTATTATGAGCTCTCCATCATCTTTCCCAGAATGGATGTAAGGCTAGCTGGCATGTAATTCCCCATGTTCCCTCTACTCCCCTTTTTGAAGATTGGGACCACTGATGCCACCCTCCAGTCCTCTGGAACCTCAACTATTCTCCACGAGGCCACAAAGGTGGAGGCCAACAGGCATGAGAGTACCTCTGCCAACTCCCGAAGTACCCTTGGGTGTAACCTGTCAGGACCTGTTGTCTTTGTAATGTCCAGTGCCCTGAGGAGCCCCTCAACTTCTAGGGGAGTGACTCTAACCTGTGCCCCTAAATCCCCAGCCTCATCTAATCTCCTATGCTGATACCCCCCATCCTGCTTTGGGGAGAACACAGAAGCAAAATAATCATTTAGCATCTGTGCCTGTTCCCTCACATCAGTCACCAAATCCCCTTCCTACTTCTTAAGAAATCTTTGAAAGCACTTATTTCCAAATCTACTAAACAGTCCTAACCTTTCGACTAAACAACATACTGGGTTGTATCTATCCACCATCAGAATGGTCATCATTGGTGGAATGGATTCTCTTCTACATACACTATTGCCCCCCCCCCCCACAACTGTACTAGAGGCTTATGGGACCAACTGGACCAGTGGTGAGGGTAGGTGGGTTGCACAATAGGGAGGAGAAGAAAGGAAAGTTAAATTGCATGAGTGAAAGTCTGCTTCCACAATGTCAAATGTAGCTCTTAAGTTGCAAGTCCAGTGGGACCTACTGATATGAAAGCCTTAGAAAGAAGCATATGACATAGAAAAAATATCTCTGGAAATATTATCTAACATTTGAAGTAAGAAGTCCCTTAATGTGAAATTGAAATAATTTATTGTGTCAGAATGTGGGAGAGGAACTACCAAGGGAAGAGAATGCTGAATTTCCCCGTCACTCTTCTTCCCCTAAAGAATAGTGGCCCCTCATGGGCAATTCCATCTACAGCATGTTCTAAAAGTGATGAGGAGCAATCGTCCCTCCAGTTGCCCTCCTGATATCAAAGATTTATTTTTTATTTTATTTTATTTAGTAAACTTCTATGCCACCCCATTCGCCGAAGCCTTGGGGTGGCTTACAACAATAAATGCATATGATCATATAAAAGCAATATAATTGGAAATGCCCTGGCTAAAGATATTAAATCAATAAATAAGCTAACAATTAAAATGCCATTTAAATAAAAAGGTCTTGGCCTGGCGTCAAAAAACATACAATGGTGGCACCAGGCGGACTTCTCTGGGGAGCACATTCCATAGATTGGGTGCCACTGCAGAGAAAGCCCTCCTCCGGGTACTTACCCTCCTAATATCCTTCACAGAGGGTTCCCTGAGGAGGGCCTCTCCCATTGATCACAAGGAGTGGGGGGGCACATATGGACATAAGCGCTCCTTTAGGTAGCCAGGACCCAAGCCGTTAAGGGCTTTATAGGTTATAACCAACACCTTGAATTGGGCCCGGACTTCAATGAGAAGCCAGTGAAGCTGACGGACTGGAGTCATGTGAATATAACGCCCAATCCCCGTCAGCAGCCTGGCAGCAATATTTTGCACCAATTGAAGTATCCAGACCGTCTTCAAGGGCAGCCCCATGTAGAGCGCGTTGCAGAAGTCTAGTTGGGAAGTTACCAATGTGTGTGTCACTGTCACCAGGCAGTCGTTCTCCAGGTAGGGACGCAGCTGATGGACCAACTGAAGCTGAAAGAAAGCGCTCCGTGCCACCACTGTCACCTGAGCTTCAAGTGAAAGCTCTGGGTCAAGGAGCACTCCCAAGCTGCGGACCTTGTCCCTAAGAGGGAGTGCAACCCCATTCAGGACAAGGTCCAGGTCCCCTTCCTCGAAGCCCGATCCGCCTACCAACAGGACCTCCATCTTGTCTGGATTGAGTTTCAGTTTATTGACCCTCATCCAGCCCATCCAGATTTAAGTTAGGAAAGAGCCAGCTGTTTTATTCAGCTATCCACCAGCAGAAAAAACATCAGCAGGACAAAGGCTTTTATTCTGGTCAGTTGAGATGATCTTGCTCCTCTGACTTCCTTCACTCATGGTGAGATCAATCAGCTCTTTCCGTAGAGGGAAGATCCTCTGTGATACTTTCAGAAGTGGAGAGAGGTCACATAAATCAGGCCTCTGATCAGGTTATTCTGCAGTGTACCCATTTCACAGTGGAAACTATCTTCATGATGGAAGGGAGTGGCTCACTGCCATTCCACCATGGAGGTCTACCACAGTCCTCAGCAGAACAGAACAGGCCAGTAACATTTCAGCAGGGATGAAAATTGAAGTAGAATGTTCAAGTAGAATGTTTCAAGCTTATGATGTTGAAAAAGAAAGGTCATCATGGATCTGGCCTCTTCTATTTTCACAAGTTCACTGGAGGGAAATGTGCACATGAATTATTCTGGAAAGTCTTTATCTTATTTTAAAATGCTGCCTTTTATCTGATCAACTATGCACAGAGGTTTAAACAAAAGCAGATGTAGGAATGAGCAAATGTGATATTTGCACTTGTTGGAATTCTCAGAATTCTTCCTCAATGTTTGTCCCACTATTTCCATGCTCCTGAACATGCAAGTTTCTTTTTTGATGGTGTGGGATGGCATGTGTGCACTTCTGAATATGAACACAAGTTTAGGAAATCGTGCAATATCCTTGAGGATCGTGTCCCTGTGTTCGCAATCAGGATTGCAAGCAGGATGCAAACAGGAAATCTGATACATCCCTAACCAGAATTCAATTATTGGCAAAGAACTATGCCAAAGGTAGGCACCCAATTAACACCAAGTGTTTTCCAAAGTCTGATGGAGTAACTGGGGCACAGCTGCTAGCTGCCAAAAAGATGGAGTCCTCGTGGTACCTGCTTCTCGTATGAGGTTTCACCTGGTAAAGTTTGGACAGGGGTGGGCATGATACACCCATCATTTCTCAAGTGGACTGCTGGCATGGCCACAACTATAGATACTGCTTCATCAATACTTTTCTTTTGACATTGGTTCAGGCAGGGAAGGGGGTTCCTAGTAGGGGGCTGGATTTGACCCTGACACACCCAGTTGTAGATTCTTAGTAAAGAGAAATTGCTCCATCAACTCGATTTTCTTAAGCAGGAGATTTTGTAAGTATAGCACCAATATGAAAATATAGAAAACCTGCTCTGTCTCCATACTGCCCCTTATTCTGTGTTCACAATTCCACAGAGAGGAATTGAGAGAGAGAGAGGAACAGTTTTTTCCAAGGTACCGTCAGATGACTCCAGCAGGGAGAAATATGCAATGCACTGCTCTTCCTGAACTTAAATAAAAAATAAAAATGAAAACCAGTCAATCCCTCCCTCCTTCCCTTCTTCTCTTCCTTATGTGAGGCAAAAGGAGTGTGTTAACTCCAGGGTCAGCACAGCATGCTTAAGGGCACTCAGCATTACAGATCTGAATTATGCATTATGAATCTGAAATCGAGGTTGCCAAGGCCAGATCCAGACCCCATTCTTCAAACTGCCATCAAAGGAAGTGTACTAAAGAAGCTCCCTATTCCAGGATGGTTTTAGATGCTGGTGGTCCATGGACTCCTGGCACCAAAGAAGCTCAACAGTTCTTCTTTGAGGGTCGGCTTCTGTTTGCACCCTCAGAAAGAGAGGTCCTAAACATCCCATGTTGTCATGATGCGGCCTCACTCCTGCTCTTGGAGAGCCAATGGTCGCCTTATGATTGCATGTATGCACCAGTGATCCCTGAACTCAGAAGGGAAAGCAATTCCCCATCTGCCTAGGTTACCAGATCACCACCCCGCCTTCTGTGTGTTTACAGGCCCTAGCTGGTTAGAGGCATCTAGCACGGATTTCTCCTACTTCCGAGACAGTATTTTTTTTGCTTTTCAGCTTAACATCTAAGGCCATAAAGCCACTCCTTCCAAAGTAGCTTGTTTGATTTGTGGATTTCTTCCAGAGTTAGAGGTTTAAGGAACACAGGAAGGATGGAATTTTCAGATACATCCATGAATCATTCATCAAATTTCATAGTATTTGTGAATGCTATAATTCTGATGATTGTTAAAAAGTGAGGGAAAGGAAAAATTGTCTTACCTACTTTTCTTTTAGATATGTCTATACTTCTGTTAATACCCCTTTAGAACGAGCTAACTTCTGGAGCTACTTTTCTGAACTCAATCTAGTGAAGGGAGAACCAGCCATTTTGAAGCTTACGTGAACTCTCAGAAAATCATTTGGAAGCTGGTTTTGCTTATTCCAGTTTCCAACCTGTTGTTTGGGAATATGAAAAGTGAAATTTGCAATTTCCATTTTCCCCTGATCTGAGCAATTTCACATCATTCACTGCAGTACAACAATGCAGATTTAAAAAAAGAAAAATGCCCATTTTAAAGTGCACATTTGCAACAGAAAATATGGATTTTTTTTCCGATGGGATTGCAAATTCAGGAATGTGTAATCTTTGGGAAGAAAATGATCCTGTTCACATTTGTATTTAGGATTACAAATGAGACATATTCACATGATTTCTGAAAAGAAATGAAATTCTGACACACCCCTAGCTATATCATGTCTATTTTTCCTCATGATATTATAAAACATTAAGAGGGCAGGAGTTGCTTGGATACAGAAAAGGGCAGTAGATTTAGTTACTATGGACAACTGCTTACAAGTTCTTAATTGAGAGGCAATATGTCCTTGCTATACCTCTTAAATAGCACCAGAATGGTAACAGCTGCAATGTAAAGTTGGGTCATTCTTACTTTTTCCAAAATGTGCAAATATATCTATTTTTTTAAGAAAAAAAGAAATGTGAGAAGTGTGATATTATTGGAAACTTGGTGAAAAATACCTCTGCAAGTCAGTGTTACTGCTCAATATTGTTACATTTTCTTTTAATAAACAAAGGGACAAAATCATCTTTTATCCGCACATACATTTTCCAAATAAAATATATTGTTTGCCACTGTGACATGTTCTGCATGTCCCAACAGTCTAGGAATACCATCATCCCAGGTAAGACAATCTATCATGCTAATAACATTCAATGGCCTTAAGGTGTCTACATTTAATAGCTCTGACACATGCATTGGTAAGCTTGAGTTTAATTTCCCATTTGTTGGACATACACATAAAACATAAAGTCTGGGAGAAGTGTGTTGTCTATCATTTCAGTCCACAAAACGTGGTTCGTACAAGAAGACAGGTATCTGTGCAGGTGTCATCCTTCTGGACTGGGTTTATATATGTGCATGTGGAGAAAAACATTGCCTCCAGGATTCAAGTCTATAGGCAGACAAACCTTCTCTACTGTCTTCCACAGGTTCAGTGTACTCTTATGCATTGCTGACTTTTGGCTCTGCGGCCTCCAACTGGTGTTTCCTGTGGGTCAACGACCCTTTCTAAGTATGATGACACTTAAGAACTGGCTTTAGCAGAACACTTCCAGAAAGGGAAAATTTTTAGCAACTCCTCCAGGAGCTTCTCATGCCACCTCCTACAGTTTTCTGGAAGGTTGCCCTGCCTTGCAGAACAAGGTTTCAGGGGGCCCAATGAACAGCAAAGAAAAGGATGGTTAGAGCAAAAATCAGTACTAGATCCTTTCTTTGCATGGAGACATTCCACAAGCGCTGTGAAGCCAGAATTAGGTATAGTCAATCAACTTATAGCTCTGTTGTTGTTATAACTGTTGTTGGGCCAACATCTAAATTGCCTCCACCTATTTTAACATGTCACTGCAAGATGATCCACATAATTGAATTATCAGATGCACAGTACAATTGCATGCTTACCAACTCTTGCTAAATTAAAATTTACTCCCAGGTAAGTCCAAAGAATCTTAAAGCTCAGAACACTGACATTTATGCAAAAATAATAGTGTTGCTAATTTACTCTTGAGGTGCTCTGTTTGACTAAATGTTGAGGGGACACATCAAACAAATATTAAAGCACACACATGTTGCAATTTTTGCAACTTCCATGTCTATTGAATGTAGATCTTTTGTAGCCAGAATTAGGGATGTATGGACTTGGTTCAATCCATGTTGTCTGTTTTTCACAGTATGCCAAGTACCTTTCATCCTGTCATTTGTTTCTTGATGGAAATACATTTTATGCAAATATGTTTCTAAGTATGTGTGCAAATTTGCACTTCCAAATAGCAACAAATCCCAATATAGGTAATTTCTCTGAAAAGAAATGTGTATTTTCACGCCATAGCATATCAGGAGAGATGTGTATATTCATTTAGTGAGGTGCTTTTCCTTAATTCAATTTACGAAATGTATATCTCTCTATATAGGTAGATATAAACAGATCCACAATTCCATGGAAATCATCCAACTAGGAAAAAGGTTGTCCATTGTGGAATCTGCAGGTCAGATGCATAGTAATCTGAACCCACTTGTTCAGACTCATTTCTGGCTTCTTCCTTGGCATCCATGACCGCATACTTCACACCAAGATCACTTATTGGCCTGTGGTGTGGCACGCAGGTGGCAAAGAACAGCCCCGCTCAGTCAACAGCTGGCAGGAAATGGACAACGCTGCTGGAGATTTGAGGCTCAGTGGGAAATGTGAGGAAGGAAATTAAGTTAAAAGGTTAAAGCCGCAATCCTGCACACAGGTTAGCCTGTTTAACATTTATTGACTTGGGGAGAACACAAACAGCCACCGTGCTAGGAGTGGCACTGCAGCCTTGGTGTCCCATGTGATGCAGGACTAGGAGGGAGAGAAACTGATTGAGGGTGAGCACAGTGTGCAGAAACCCTGGTTGTAGTGAGATCAGGGGCAAGTCATCTGTCCAATTTGCTTTCCACCGCTTTGTAGGCATCACACAAGAAGCTTTGATGGCTTCAGGGTCAATCTTGTTTGTTCCTTCCAGCCGTAAGAAACATTCACTGCTCAAGCTTTTTGTTACACACAGGGCCAGGGGAAGCTGTCTCACCTACAGGACCAGCACAGGTAGACCGCAAGGGGAAAAAACAAAATTAGCTCTTTCACCCTCACTTAAAGCTATATTCTATTTGTTTTAAATAATTTCCAGTTACCATTAAGGGTAGATCTGTCTCAGGATGGTGTACAATTAAAAATAATGCCTAAATCTAGGGGCATCTCAGGGTGACATGATATGTTGACAGACAGCGTCATCACACGAAGCCACCTTGCATGGTGGTTTAGTTGTCTGCGGAATCACCAATGCTGCGCTCAGCAGATGATTCAGCTTACGAAGGGTTGTTTCCCCCTTTCCTTGCCTGAGCCTACAAGCTGGTACCCAAGTATCCGTCATGGAAGGATAAGTCTCCTCTCTCACGTCCTGCTCCCATTGCTACCCCTTTTTGTTGACTTCCTTTTTGTCAAATTAATGTTCAAAACCTCACAAGTGCCAGTTGTGGACATTTTATAGTTTCTGCGTTCTAGATAGTTATCCATTTGTAGTCTTCTTTTAGGTTATATTTTGCAGGTGCCCCTTAAAACCTTGTCCAGGAAAGGAATGTTTGCTACATGCCTGTAATTGTTCAAATTTTCTGGGTAAAGAGAAGGTTTCTTGGGAAGTTCTCTCACCATCACCTATTTAGAGCAGGATGAGACACACCTCTTGCAAAGAGGTATCGATGACCTTCCTTCCTCAGCCACTTATCCCAACATCTTCCTTCCTTCCTTCCTTCCTTCCTTCCTTCCTTCCTTCCTTCCTTCCTTCCTTCCTTCCTTCCTTTTTTGTTTTTGTTTTTTTTTTTTTTTTGGTTTATGTTCTGATTTTATCCATCTATAATTTTCCAGCTGAATATAGCTGTCACTTAGATACATAAAATATCCCTATCTTTTCTTTTGTTAAATTACATTTTACATCTTTTATCTCAAATATTGCTAATTGGATTTTTAAATTCTTTTTTGTTGTGTGGCTCTGGCCAGCAACCTTAAATTCTTATTACTAATTAAAAAATAAATAAACCCAACCCTCTTTTCAAATAGATTAAATGTTTTTGTATTCTTTCTATTTTGATATTCTGTAATTCTTTTCTTTTAGCTTGTATTTCCACCAAAATTTTGATATCTCTATCATTTTATATATTTCTTCTCCAATTTTTTTCACTTTCCAGATATTTCCACACATTTAACCCTTTGTCTTTTAAAACGGCAACATTCTCTCATACTTACTCCCCTTGCAACAGTCTTCATAGTATCCCACACTAAACTTCCTTCACTTCCCTCTATATCATTAATTTCCTATATTTTTGGGGCCCAAGACCATCCACACCTGCTTTGCTGTCATTGCCACCACTGCTGCTGAGGACCGCCCAGGGAACTGCCTCACCGCAAGCCGCTATGCACCAAGGCCCCCCATCCCAGTGTCCTGGTAAGAGTGGGGACCAGGGACAGAGAGAGTGAAGTCAGACAAGCAAGGGATATCGATTAATTCGCCTAAAGTTCAACATCCCTCGCTACCCTCTAAATGCCTAACCCTGTTGCACTTCTTTCTGCAGTGTTGATCATACTCTGAAGAATAAACCAAAGCAGTCATAAGCATGCTTATTTGGAGTCTTCCAAATTTCACTTGGACCTATTTCCTTGTGGTGGTTGTTATGTGCCATCCATTCATCTCTGATTTATGGAGACTCTTGGAATAACTGCCATCCAAAATGTCCAGTCTTTCATAGCCCTGTTCAGCTTTTACCTCCTAAGAAGTGGGTATAGGGTTAGACCCAGGTTTGGTGACCTGTGGACCACAACCTGCATATGGATGCCTAGATTTTTGCAGGTTCCCTGAAAAAATGATAATCCATCGATTTGCTGACAATTTTTGGAAAAAATGGACCCAACATCCCTTTATCTTCAATTGCTGCTGTAGCACCACACCAGTGATATTTGGCTGTAGAAGGCAGAAGTTTCTGGTGGGTTCTGTGGGCCTTGGATGATACTCACCCCTGGCTTGCAGCCTTAGAAGGCAGGGGTACTGTAAAGTGGTACTGGACTATTAGGTAAGAGTATAACAGCATAGGAGTTGTAGTTTAATTAATTCCTGCCCTAAAGCTAGGAAGGAACTGAGGCTATTAAGGGATACTAAAAGCAACAAAAAGGCCTTCTTCAGATATGACCAAAGTAAAAGACAGAGGAAAGCAATGGGGGTCCAGCTACTCAGTGTGGATGGCGAAATGAGAACAGAGGACAGAGAAATGGCAGAATGCTCGAAGTCTACTTTGGCTCAGTCAGCTTGATAGGCTGGATTGCTGGGATGAAGCTCGTGGGGACAAATGCCAAGTTCTACACCTAGGAAAAAGAAAGCAAATGCATGGGTGCAAGGTGGGAATACTTGGCTCAACAGTGATGCAACTTGGACTGGTTTAACTTGGAGTCCTACACTGAGCAAGAGGTTGGACCTGCTTGCCCTCAGACCCCTTCCAACTCTATTATTCTAGGATTCTATGGACATAAAATGAATATTGTAAAGCTACAAGTTTCTCAACATTTGGCATGAAAAGTAAGTCCCATTGGACTCAGTGGGCTTTACTTCTGAGTGAACATGCTCAGGATCATGCTTCAAATCAACTTGAGAATTCCTGTGGTTTTTAGGGATTCAATTATTACTGGACTTTTACAGACAACCCGTAAAATTCCTTGTGGGGTTCCTCTGTTCTGCAGGGAATGCAGGGATCTTCTACCCATTGCCAATCATATGGCATTAGAAAGAGCTTAACTGAGAAGGTTTAGAGGGGGGTTAGGCAATGACAGGTCAATGAGCATCTGCATGAAGAGCTTCAGCTTACATTTTTGGCATAACCAAGCCCTATGGATTCAAAGATCAAGATGGGCGTAGGACTAACATTTTCTCCTTTTATGGGAGATCAACAAAAAAACCTGGGTCTGACTTTCCATGAAATCATTACTTATAGGTACAGTCCAACCAATGCTGAATTGCTTTGCAGATCTACCTCTTGGTCCCTAGAGAGCATCTAGAGGACCAAATGAATATTCAATAGTTCACCTCCAAATTCAGAAAAGAGCTTTGACTCTGGGGTTGAAATTCTTGCTTAGATCTTCCCAGCCCCCCCTCCATTACCAGCATAGGGAGAACTGCACTGGTTGCATCTATGAGGTTATACAGTCTTGAGGAGTGGGTGAAGAGGACATTCCAGTGGGCAGAAGCAGCTGAAGAAAGGCAACACCAAGATATTTTGTGGTGGCACCTTGCCCTTCTTCCTTCCCCAACCAAATGGTCAAACTCCACAGTCTGGATGCAGTGCAGAATGGGAACTTTTGCCTTTGTGTTCATCTTGCTCAAGTAAAGGATGGTCACAATCCTTGGAGGGATCTGGGCATTCCAAATGGATTGTGTCTATGAAGCCTATTTCATTGCAAAACAATCAAGAATGGCTCCTGACAGCCAATGTGGTATGGTGGTTACACTGTTTGACTGGGGACCTGAAAGATCCAGGTTCTATTCTTCACTTATCCATGAAGTTCACTGGTTGCCTTTGTGACATTAACAGGCTTTGTCTGACCTTACAGGAGTGGATAAAATGGAGCTGTGCAAGCTGCCTTGGGTTCCTTACAAGATGAAAGAAGGCAGGATATCAATTCATGATGCTGCTGTTGTAGCACAGTACATGATTGCATGGTTCCAGATTCGGGCGGGGAGGGGGAAGCTTATTATTAGCCACTTAGTTTAAGGAGTAACTTAAGCCACTTAGTTTTCTCCAGGTATCGAAACTATGAGTTAGTAAGAGGGCTGCTTTTCCATACATTCTCAATGCTTGCCCCACAAACCACATATGACTATCATGACTTTGACAGGCAAGGCAAAAGGCAAGGCAAGGCAAGGCAAAAAGAAAAGCAAGACAAAAAGCAAAGCAAAGCAAAGCACTCTTAATTGTTGCCAGGTTGAACACCCCAAGTAGAGCTCACTAAGATTTCTTTCTTGCTTCTTAAAATAAAGCAGCATTCTTTCATTGTACTGTTTTCCAACTGCATTTATTTCTTATGCATTGCATAATTTATCCAACTTTTTGACCCTCAGTGAACCAGCAACTGTTTCTTATGCAATCATTCACTGCCTTCCATATGCATATATATATGTACAGTGTTTTGCAGAAGCAGTCAACACCCCATGCCTGTCTTGTCTTTTCCATATTTTTCTTGCATCACATCCTGGAAGTTAAATGGATTTAACTGGCATTTAATTTGATGATAATCAGTGATAGTCATGATACTCAACAGTAGGAAGGTGCGGAATATTTTCAATGTGTCACAGATTTTAAGTAAACAAAAACCAACTGGCAATTGTTGGTTACATACGTATGGGTCAGACTAGATGACCCAGGAGGTCCCTTCTGACTCGGTCTGTTTCTATGTTTCTATTCCATGTCACTATGTGCTGCCAAGTCTTGGTAGAGCACCTTTGTCAGTAATTCCAGCTGTAAGTCTTCTTTGGAACAAAGACTGCTCTTGTTCTTTTTTAAAAATGCCATTATTTACAGTCTGAATGGGAAATGGCAGGGAGCTGCAAGTGGCACTGTTGGAAAAGTCAGCATCTCACAAGTCATTAATAGTAGGATATGAGATGTAGAAGAATTATTGCACTTGGCTTTCCTGTTCCTTTCCCATTTGTTGTCCAACAAATTTGGAAATCAAATCGCATCATGTTCTGGGTTGGATGTATATTACAGGATATCTTTATGATGGGAGAAGATTATTTTGTAAAAGTGAATGCATTTGTCTCATTAGACTAAATCCTTCCATGAATAGATGGTGTCACCATAAAATCATGAAGAACCTATGCCAAGCCATAGCATGTGGATTCAATGATTAAGATGAATGTAGAACTAACACCTGATCCTTTAATGGGAGATAAACAAAAACTCCAGTCTGGATTTCCATGAAATTTCTTATAGACACAGTCCAACCCATGGCTTGCTTATCTTATGCATTTCCTGCATTTTTACCCATAGTTTAAGGACTGGTTAAAATCAATACATAAAACCATGGTTTGATTGCTTGTATCATTTTTAAATCATAGTTTGTGTTAACCATGTTAAAAATTACATTTGCACATAGAAAGCCATGCTTTACACAATCTTGAGCCTGCCTAGCAGAGACGGCTAGAGCCGGGGGTCAGACTATATGGCCTGGAAGACCCCTTCTGACTTGTTCTGTTTCCATGCTTCTATGTTTATTTAGGGGGGAACTGCACTCAGTGCAAAAGGATCTATTCCCTGGTTCTTGCCAAGCAGATAGCAGTCCAGTGGCAGGCATGTCTGCTCAGAACTAAGTCCCAGTGTGTTCATTTATGTCCAGGCAAGTGTGTATAGGATTAATGCTTGTCAAACTTTCCCCTCTTCTCCAGTCATTCTTTTTGCAAGGTGAGAGTCAGGTCTTGCTGGCGTCTCTTTGTGACCCTCTTCAAAGGCAGGGCTTAGTTTGGTAATCCAAGCCAAGGTTTCACTAATATTTAGATTCTTAACCAGGGTTAGGACAACAAGCTATGGCAAATGATCTGCATTGTGCCATTTCTCACCAACCTGTGCTTTTGAAAGGCCAATTCAAAGGTTCAGTTGGCCCATTGATTGGCCAATTCAAATCCATGGGCTAGTTGACTGAGTGGTGACATTGTGCCGAGGTCAGTAATTGCATATCGATCCCACTCTTCCCTCAGGAAGGCAGGCTGAGTTACTAGGTTTCCCTTATCTAGCTCAAGACCATCCAGTGTGCCATAGTGGACAGAGGGCTGGCCTGGGACTTGGAAGATCTAGGCTTTAGTTCTAGTCACTAAGGAAGCTCATGGGACAATTCTGAGCCAGTCAGGCTGTCAGCCCAACCAACCTCACATAGTGAGATGAAGTGGCGAGGAGATGCCCCTTGTAGCTGCCTTGGGTTGTTTGCAAGAGGAAGAAAAGTGAGGTATCAATGTGATGATGGTGGTGCTTCCATCATCCTTGAGGGAAAAGTCATCCTTAATCAAGGAAGCCCAAGGACTGTGCCTCCCAAACCTTTGCAGCCCTCTAGAACCTGGCAGTGCTCCTGGGAGCTTTCCATGCTTTGCCTCCTGGAACAGAAATGGATTATCGAGTTCAGCTAATATGGGCACAAAATAATGAGTAACAATGACTGAACATATGACACAAAATACACATCACCCACCCTGTCAGAAACTACTTTGGAATGTAGCCAAAGTACATCTTGCACCCGAGGCATGTGGAAGAGAATCCTCATAAGTGAAGCATGGAACATGAAACAAGTGGAAACTTTTACAGAGCTGGAGGATTTCTGCTGCAATGCTCCGTTTCCAAATATGTTTGTGGGATGGATCAGCCTGTCTATTTGTTTGTCACAGTTACAGTGTGTCACTCAAGGGAGAGTGTCTTCTGATATGCGTTTTGTCACTGACATATCCTTTCTGATGTAATGATAAATGTAGGCATTTGAGATGACTGCTAATAGAAATGAGTGATTATGGTCTTTTCAAGTCACTGTAAAGTAGCAACACACACAAATATGCAAAGCCAGAGTTTGGGGCCATTTGAATCTCAGGATGGCAATTTCAACTGCATGTCTGGGCAAGATGCTTGTATCTACAGAACCTTCAATAATTCAGGGCGCTGTCAAAAGACTTTGCATGCCCAATTATTTCATGCTCTGTTGTTACTCACCTATCTGCTCTCTATCTTTAAATGAAAGGTAGTAACCCAATTAAATAAAAGGCAGACTAATTAGATACCTTTAAAAATAGTTTCAGGAATTTCATGCATGTAAAAATTCTCAGCTTGAACAACTTGCCAGTTGACATGAGAGGATAGGAAACCTGGTTGAGGAAGATCAGTCAAGGGTCTTGTCAGTCCCTTTTTGAATAATAAGGATATTGTTGTTCTGAATTCACCAAAGGTGACATCCAGATTGAATGTGAAAATCCCTCTTCTGGCTCCATATCTGAATAATCTTGATGGAGGTAAAAAAATATTTTGATAAGGCCATTCCCATTACTCAGGAGGCTACTAAGTTGCCTTTTGCTTGCCTTTTGCTTTCTTGCTGGGTTTTGAGTACCTAGACAGAAAAGGCATACCACTTTTCAGTAACTGGAAAGGGAAAACACATGTCTAGAAGAAGTTTCTGCTGTTTATCCCTAACAGAATATCAGGATCCACAGTTTCGAGAGAGCTGCCTTGCTCAGCACCACTGGTTTTTCTGATTCTGTCTGATGGAAGCTCCTCAGGACCTTGGGCAGTCCCTTTTCAACTCTGGTACAACTGTATACAACTAGACCTGAGATCTTATTCATCGCAAGTGACCAGCGGGCTGCCTCAATACTGAGAAAAAAATCAGAGTCCAACTCTTGGCCTGTTTAAACAGGAGAAAGATCCTTTGTCTCCCAGCTTGCCCTGGTCAGCTTGACTGCTGGTTAGGAATGCAGAGGTCTGTGGTCCATAGGGTGGGACTTCAGATACGAATTGTGAATACTGGACTGAATATGGGGGACTAGTAAGATACCATGACACAAGGGGCTGATGCTGTTTAATTTCCCAAATGATACATTTGAGACCCTTTCTGTGAGTGTCTGTGGGTTCAGGAAGATGAACCTGGCCAGTTGGAAGGCCCTTATGCAGCATTACACAGATTGACACAGAAGCTAAGCCTTTCTGAAGAAGCAGGAAGAGGTTGGCCATTGGCAGCTGTCATTAGTCAGGTTTTTTCAGGAGGATCCAAGGCAGACTTTAAAACAGCTATGAAACTTTCATATTGTTACAGCCAAGTTGGTAGGCATAAATTATTTTTCCTTTCCATGTGTTCTGGTAAGAATTACTATAGAGCTGAATTATTAAACTGGGGGAGATATGGCATACATACAAATGATTCAGAGAATCAGGTTTGGAAGGGACAATAAAAAGTAAGCCATTGCATTCCTCAGCTACTATTTATCTCTTCTTCTGATGTTCCTAGAACTAGACCTGCAACTAAAATAAAATTTTAAAATCCTCATTGAAATACCAAGTATTTGCACTATCCCAAAAATATCATAGTTAGCTGTTTTATCATTGTCTTCAGTAGGACCTGTATTTAAATTCCAAATGATTAGAGCTATGGTAATCTTTTCATTCACATTATGAAAACGTTGTTGCCATTTTATGAATTGGGGGAAGGAATCTTATTCTGCTCTCCTACTTCCTTTGATCTGACTGGTTCAAATTGCCTTGAAATATACCACTGAATATTATTCTTGTGAATTGTAGTTAAATGTATTAATCAGCAGCCTTCCCATTCCAGTTTCTTCAACTGTTTGAATCCAACCAAGTTATCCATTTTGAAAATTAGATGTTCATGGTAACTTTGGAGACTGGACTAGTGCTTACTTTCCCTTTGAGAATGTAGTTGCCAGGTCTGCATACTCTACTAAGAGGAGTTGGTCTTTCTAGTCTTCATTTCTAGGTAGTTATTTCTCTTCTTATTTACAATTTGTTCACACCTATGTCTGATGGAAACAATAGCTGTACTACTCTTTAGCAGCTTGGATGTTAATACTTGATTCGTTTTGGCGAAAGTGTCAAAGGACTTGTTATGATAGCAGCTTGCTGAATTTGGCCTTTTTTGGAGATGCCGCTGGAGAGAGCATTCACTACAGGGTCATCCTATGTGCCTCACAAAGTCTGTTCGGGGTGGGAACCAACCTATGATGGGCCCAACCTATGAGGCAAGTACTCCTACGGCTGGGCAGCCATAGCTCAGCACAGGAAGAACATTTTTAGTGGCATTCCTGTTCCACATATGCCATGCACACCAGCTCTGACATTTCTATTGCAACATGTTTATGCCTCAAAAATTAAGTGATTGGTACCTTTATGCACAACACACTGCGTGACACTTTTCTGACAGTGCTCAGTCCATCATGAAACACCGTCCTTATACTGGCATGCTTATGGCATACACTGAGATAACAACACTTTATTGTTCCATAAGTTTGTTAGAAGGTGGAGTAAGGAGTCTTGGTGAAATAAATGTAAAATGCAAACAGAATAAGCTTGATGAAAGAAAATTAAATCCACCATGCTTGCAATCGTAATGCAGCTTTTATTCTTGTTCTGGAAGGGTGTAATGAATCTTCTTCACCATTATGTCTCCTTGCCATGTTCAAGAATGGTTAGAGAATAGATCTGAACAAATATAATGGAAGAAGATAACTTTCTGTGTGTCTTAATGCTGCTTCCTGCTTAGGAAATACAGCAAAGGCAAAATTAAAGAGAAATGAGAAGTACAATATAAGAGGGACCCAGGAACTGGAATATCCATTTCAAAACATTTGATATTTGTTATATTTGTTTTCTGTTCTGGTTTTCCATAGGATTGGCTCAAAATATTTCACATTTTTATTTTGCTAAAAGGGTTTAGCAAAGTATGCATAGCAGATGGGGAGGAAAGTTGGCTTGCATGCTTAAAATTCCAGAGCCACATGGGACAAAGTGATAGAAGATAATTTTTACTAGTGCTTAAATTACAGACAAAGAGGTAAGAGGCTCTCACAGACTCCCTACAGTTTCAGGTAAAAAACCTTCTAAAAGAAGGTCGGGGGCTGCAATGGTAAGGTGGAATACACCAGCCGAGTCCTGTATCATTTGAACGCTGATTCTTATTTTACAGGGATGGCTTGCCCAGTTCCCTGGTGACCATTTTGATCTATGGGAATTTTATTTATTTATTTATTTAGAATATTTATATGCCATCCTGTCGTGAAGGAATAGCTCCGACACCCCACCAGAAGGTGAAATTCAATGCAGGTCAGAATGGAACAGTGATAAGATGAGATGCCAGTATAAGAGCTGTTAAGACAGAAGGTTAAACTAAGACACCAAAACAACCCGAGAGAATGGAGCAAACTGCAACTAATGCTCAGCTGCAGGTAGTTTGTCCCCGACATTTCTACTGCTGTTCTAAGTGGGCTTTAACCTTTCCCCTTGTGCCATTTTTCTGTTGCAAATCTCTCTCCCCCACACTCTCTCTTTCACAAAGAAAGAGGGAGAAGGTGCTGCATTATATTCTGCAAGGGTACCTGCATCTAGTCTCTTGTGGAACAAAAAGGAGACAGTGTGATTTTAGCAGGAAAATGACACAAGGAGGAAAGTTCAAGAATCCTAGCATGACTTTTATTGGTTGCCTGATGCAACTACATTTATAGCCACTGGGGGAAAAAAACCACAGGTAACCTAAGTAGATTGGCCCAGCATGTCCAAGTTTGAAAAGTTCTTTTAAATTAAAACAAAGCAAGACAGAGAATATCAAGATTTGTCAATAGGACAAATAGGAAAATGTGCAAGTTTTTTAACTAAAATATATAACTAAAACATTGTTTTGAAAATTAAACAAACACTCAAATAAAATAAGAATAGTAATTAAGCTTCAGAGAACTGAACTGAAAAATAGTCTGCAACAGTGAATGCATTCATGAGGGAGGAAGCCCCGTTGAACTCAGATGGTTACAAAGGTAACAAACCCAATAAACCTCTAATTGTGACTAGTGATGGTGGACTTCCCTGTTGCAAATCTCATAGTGAGTTCTCACAGAAATCTTAGGAAATACTAAAGTTGGGGTTAGGTTTTGTTTAAAATTCAGGGGAAAACCCAAACAAATCAACAGGAGCTCATCCTACAGCTCTCTGAGATCCGCCCTCGGGATGCATCAGAAATTCCTTTCAGTTCATTTTTGAACAAGGTCTATCCAAATCATAGATACTGGATAAGAAACATGGACTTGTATGCAATCTGTAGCCTGAAGCTGTAGAGGCTTCCACGTGATTTTCATGCCTGCCATGTGATTCGTGAACCAAAAATGTGCATGTGTGCATTTGATCAATGTACATGTTTAGAAAAGCACATGAAAATATACATGGATTACTATGAGAAAAAAACAAAAACAAAACAAGGCTTATAATCTGATGTAGACCTAAGTCAGAACAAGCTTTGAGGTGGTATTCTGAGAAATTCAGCAAGCTTGAGTTTTGCGGATTCGTATGTGCTCAATCTGGCCTTCCTATAAGTAGTCCGTGGAACAATCACAGTAACCTACTCTTCATGCTGACATGGTCTATTTCAATGTGCAGAGAAGGTGTGGGTGTAGATGCAGGTGTGGAAGATCATTCAGAAATACTAGGTCTCCATTCATTTGGCCATTGCATTTTCAGTTTCCAAAGCTGGAAGGATTTCCATGTAAACATGAATAAAATCTGCACCCCTCTTAGCAGCAGGAATAACATGCTCTTTGTTGCTCCCAGATGCTTTCTCCCACTTTCCTTGACCTGGAAGACACCAGGGCAGGGGAAGGAAGTTGTACCTCCTAGTCTGAGCTGAGAAGGTTCTGAAAAAGCCTTTGATGTAGCACTAAGCAACTGCAAAGAGCTGACTTTGCTGGATGCATGTAGCAGTCTAACTCTGAACACTTGGTTGGCAGCATGGAAAAATGCATAAAGCTGAACTGAAATAAAGTAGCCATATTCAACATGGGCAAATGCAATAATGTGAGAATAACGCAAACATAGAATAACTCACATGCCAGGGACAGTTCATACTTCCACAAGATGTCATGATGGCCACCAATCTAGATGGCTTTAAAAAGTGGATTAGACAAATTCCGGGGGGAGAAGGATAGCCACGGCTATCAGTCCTGCAGGCTATATGTTGCCTCCAGTAGCAGAGTGCTTGCATGCACCAATTGCTGGGGAACTTGGGTAGGAAGGTGCTGTCACACTCATGTCCTGCTTGTGCGACCCCACTGGCATCTGGTTGACCGCTTTGTGAACAGAATGCTAAACTCACGGAACATGTGCTCTGATCCAGCATGGATTGTCTTATCTTGATGGCCCTTGCTTCGCGCTGTCCTCTGGCTGTGCCATATGTGCCTTTCTGACCACATTTTAAAGATGCGATTACAAAGGATGATGCTTTTTGGCATCAGTGCCATTATCTAATAATAATATACAAGACAAGTGATGCATCCTGACTGGCTGGAATAATAGAGATTGATTGTTACAACAAACAAGTGCATGAAGGAAAGAAACAGAAAACAAAACTTTCAGAAGAATGATTGAACACTGGTTAGGAATGCAGATTTCAAAATGATACTCAGGCGATAAATACTAAATTGTTCCATGCAGAATGTCCTCAAATAATGCTTAATTAATTAAACTGGAAATGCAGTAATTAAGTCTGGATAAAGAATTAGGTAGATAATTCAAGTCAACATGTACCGGAACAGTTTAATAGATAACTATGCCTTTGGTGCTGCCCTGTAATTTATCCCTTCAGATCAACTGCATTTTCAATTATGATCAGATTTAAGTTAGCACATATAATATATACATCTATACTTCAGAATTAGAAATTCATAGCTTCTTTAATTAAAAAAGTACTATAAGAGTTTGTGTAATCATTCCCCCTCTGTCTTGCTCATTCCTTTTTGCCCTGTTGTGTGCCAAGTATCTGTTTAAGTGTAACTGTTTGATTCATTAGAAATATAATTGGTGTTCATGGGTGGGGCTATTGAGTTCCTGGTCCTGAGAAGAACCTGACCATTTTCCTACCTGACCTTTTTCATCACTTCCACGTAGGACTGGAATCGGCATATGTGAAACTGTAAGTGCTGGGATACAGGTGGCCAAGGGCGCGGATTTCCAGAGGTCTGAGTCTCTGTAGAGGAAGACCTAGAGTGTGGATAGAATGCTGCTACGTAAAGAGGCTTGGGAAGTTGTAAAGAAATGCTGGGAAAAAGAAGGAAAGCTAGATAGTCCAGCTGCACTGGTACAGATGCTCATAATCTCAAGTCTGGATTACTGCAATGTGTCCTCTGCACATTTGGCAACCTTCTTCCTGATCAGGTGGCCCAAAAGAGGGAAGCTGCAGGTGTAATGATTGCACAGGGTTCCTGGAGAGCTACACATGACCAGCCTCCTTCCCTGTCAGATGCAGTAGCCCACACCCCACACACAGCAGGGAAAAGGGGTGCTGCTTGCCAAGAATGGAGCCCTACACAACCACGAGAAGAGGCTCCATTCCAGGTGAGCACCCCAAGAACAATGGGCACACTTGCCACATGCCAGGGACTAGGACTCCGGGTCATGGCATAGCGGAGCAGTCAGCAGATCCAAACCCAGGAAACCTGATGGATTCCTACACAAAAATAGATTCCCCAGTTGTGTGTGTGTGAGGCTGCCCTTAACGATGGACTGGAAGCTGGGCCTAGAGCGGCATGCACCTGCTGAGCCGTTTTCAGGAGCTGCCATTTCTCTGCATGTTATTCTTTGCTGGCTAAATTGTGCCAGATGCCTGTTTGCTACCCGGACAGGTTCCTGACAGGTGTGTGTGTCCCCTGCCACCCATGTGGAATCAATAGCCATGTCAAACAGCACAAAATGCAGGGTGGCAACAGGCACCCTGATGCCACCTCCAGGCAGCCTCAGATTATAATTCCATTGACAAAAAATTTAGGGTGATGGGAGTAGAGGAAAGGGCCACCCTGCGTGCATCATCAGTTCTGATAATACTGGCACCGCACTTGAGTAGAAGGGGACTAATTTGTTGGGATTTTATTCTATGGCATTGGGTTTTCATGGGTTTCATTTTAACCTCATTGTTTCAAACCAGAGTACTTATTCATTTATAGCATTTTTACTCAGCTGTTCTTACATGGATTCAAACAGAGCCTACAAAAATATGACAAATTGAATGTTTCTGCTGTAAATGGATTTACAGTTTTCTGCTGATAATGTAGCTCCCTTGTGGATTTCCTGCATCTGTCAGTAGCTCTAGTGTCAATGGCTGCTGTTGAGAACCTTCAGAGATGTTTCTATGGGTAATTCTCTAGTGAGGCTTGGATGGCAGGTGGTCTCTGATCAAACCTTCCACAGGTATTTAAGGGGGCAAATGTGGCATCATCCACCTGCCCAGTTTGTATTAAAGCATCACATGTAAGGTAGAATGTACCTAATCCCTCTCTCTTGGCATTTCCCTGTCCTATTTGCCCCTGCAGAGCAAGATATGCAGGTACACAGGATGAATTTTTTTTCAACAGGCCAATGCAGAGTAGGTACGCTTGAGGTAGCTGATCTTGTAGAATTTCTTGGCCCACTCCCCTCCATGTTGGCCCATACATGGGCAGCTTGACTCTGTTCTTTCTGGAATTTTAACTAACAAAACCGGAAAGAGAAGAACAGAGTCCTTTTGCTGTTCTGGTCAACCTTCAGTACTGAAAAGGAACACAGAGTAGCGTATTGTATGTTGGCCAGGGCAGTCTTGGATATGCTAGAAGCAAACTGCATGCTGGGATTCTCTGTGCAATTGCGGAAGTCAACAGGGCAGCCAATTAGCTGCAGGAGTGGGGCAGGTTGTACAAAGCAACAGTGATTGGGAATACAATACCGCGGATGATCTTGGGCTCAGTCTCCAGGGAAAGGTAATTGCATTTTCGGATCTTCTCTAGTTGCTTCATTGCTGCCCTTACCAGTCTCACTCTTCTTCAAATTTCTTGGATGCAACCTGTTTAAATTTGTTGACTGGACCAAGTACATAAACACTTTCACAGCTGCAATTTCTTGATTGTTAATGGTGCACTTGTGCAATTCTTCCATAGTCATGATTTTTGTGTTCTTGATGTTCAGTTAGAGTCCCACTTTTGCACTTCCGTCAGAAGTCATTTTGAGTCACTGCTGTTTCTGCCAGTAAGATGTTACCATCTAACTTCCACCACTTTTCACTCCTTCCTCTGACTCTACTCCAGCTTTCCTTATGATAAGTGCACATATTAGATAAAATGATGCCTTTCTTAAGCAAGAACATGGTGTTCCTTCATTTTCTGACTTAGCAGTAGCTGCTTGGCCAAGCTACAGGTAACACATCAAGACAATCAAGGGCACACTCATTTCTTTCAGGACCATCCATAGCTTCTGGTGCTCCACACTGTCAAAGACTTTGCTTAAGTCTATAAAGCACAGACTGTCCTTAGCGATGGTGTTTTTGTCCTCTTCCTTTTCCTCTTCTTCTTCCTGTCATCCATCTAAGCCTTTTCTTTCTTTTTGCTACAAGGTAGCAAAAGATGCTCCTGGTAGTGATCTTTTTTTAACTTGACTCTGATATTTGATATTAAGAGATCATGGTCACTACCATAATATGCTGCTGGTCTTGCTTTAACAGTGAGAATGCAGCTTCCAATTACAGCTTCCAATCTATTTGATTTCTGTACTGGCCATCTGCTGTTGTTCATGTATATAGGTGTCTGGTCTGTTGCTTTTGGTTTATATTTGTGATAAACAGATAGCTGGCTTTAAAAAACAATCTACGACTCATTCCCCGGCTTTGTTTCTTGCCCCTAGACCAAATTTTCCTACAACTTTTGTTTCTGTTTTGTTTCCTACTTTTGTATTCAAGTCACCCAAGATGATCAGCATGTCTTGTTTTGGTGTGTTTTCTCTTGGACACTTTCATAAAAAGTTTTCAATTTCTTTTGCAGCCTCTGTTGATGGGATGTAGACTCTGATGTTGGTTATGTCGGTAGGTTTTCCACAAATTCTGATCGATGTTATTTGGTCATATTTTGCACTATAGCTCCTAATGCTTGTGCTACATCTTGCCTTATCATTAGAGCCACGGCATTTCGTCTGAGCTTGTCAGTTTTGGAGTAAGGAAGCCCTTCAGACTCACTCCATTTCTTTGTTTCTATGTTTGTGCAAATTGGGTGTTGTGATGTTTCGCTGTTCCCTTTCCTGCTTTACAGTTTCCAGTTTGCCTGTTTTCATGGTGGTCATGGAGGAGCTCCTTTCCTGGTGAGCCCATGCAGACCAGCGTCCTTTGGCACCAGTTGTAGCTGCTCAGACAGTGGCATGACCACCGCACAAGCAGTGTCCCACTTCTGCTGCAGCTGCAGGTACCTTCTGAGTCTGCTGCAGCTGACATAGAATCATGGACTGGTAGACTTGGAAGGGGCCACGAAGGCCATTGAATCAATCCCCCTACTGTTGCAGGAGGCCATTCTACACCATCCCACTCAGATGGCTATTTGGTTTCACCTTGAATGTCTCTAGCATGGCAGAGCCCACCACCTCTCTAGGCAGCTGGTTCCACTGTTGTATTACTCTGTCAGTGCTGTATTGCTCTGACAGTGGCATGAAAGAAGGTTGTTGGTTGCACAACTGGGAGTCCTCAAGCATTCATGTTCACATTCATTTCCTCTAGGCTTAGCTCACTTTGGAAGACTGGCCTGAGCAGAAGTGGAATTTCATGAATGCTTGGACAGATTCTGATAGGGTTCATCTCAAACCTGTGAGTTCCTCCTTCTCCTCCTGCTCCTGCTCCTCCTCCTCCTCCAATCACATGTTAATGCTGAAATGGACCCCAAAACATGTATGCATGTGATGGGCTGGAATAGACAGATCCATCCATTTCTAACTTGAACAAGGGTTATATCACTGACAACAAAGCAAAATCAGGCTACTTCCCAGCCTTCCTCCAAAAAGAAACTCTTTCTACTAAATTGGTAGTAGAATATTTTAAAAATGAACTATTACTCTACATGTCAATTCCAGCCATGTTTGAAAAAATCTGCTTTTCAGTGAATATATTTTGCTATAATGCTTTTTCTTTCTTTGTGGGGGAAAAACTCAAAATGTTATTTAGATAGTGCTTTGGTTCTTAATGCTTTATTTAATAAATATTCCTGTTTCTTAGTTGTGTTACCTAAGTAGTTGTCACAATACAAAGCAAAAGCTTGAATCAAGAGTCATAGCAAAATATATTGCAGAATAAACTTCAGCAATGATGCTAGCAGAACCTTGGAGCTTTCTGTGTAATAATATCAAGACTCATTGGTGCATAATACATGGATTGTTGACTTATGCACTTATCCTAATTTTGAGCTAGAGTCTTGTACACTGAAATGTACCAATTGTCAATACAGCTTTCATCTTCAAACTCTTCTGTTTCCACTGATTTAATGAAGAAAAATGCACACATTTAGATTATTGTGCCAAGGGTTGTTTTCCAATAACCCCTTGAAGGTGATGACTCATAACTCTGATAAACAGTTATCCAACTGCACAATCTTATGCAAGCTCAATCAGAAGACAGCCCCACTGAATTCAATGGGATTAGTCCCAGTTAAATGAATACAGAATTTATTTATTTATTTATTTATATCCTGCCTTTTTCCTACAAAGGACTCAAGGCAGCTTACATCTCCTCCTCCATCTTATTCCCACAAAAACAATCCTGTGAGGTAGGTTGGGCTGAGAGTCTGTGACTGGCCCAAAGTCACCCAGTTGGCTCCATGGCTGAGTGGGGACTAGAACCCAGATCGTCTGAGTTCCAGTCCCATGCTCTTAACCACTACACCACACTGGTTCTCAATTGCCAATTTACATCTTTCCTTAGTAGTTTCAAAGGCAGGTTCTATTCTATTTGTGCTCTGCCATTTTCCTTTGCCATTTTCATTGCAGAAAGGTAGGGTAGAAATCACATCACATCACATCAATTGGAAGAATATGCTATTCTACGTATTGTCCGAGGCTATCCACAGAGAAATGCCTAAGCAAACTTTACTTCCTTCCAACAACCAAACTGTATTCTTTGTCTTCTTGTAGATGATGTAACTACCCCTTGAGGTACCATGCTAGGTACCATGCCATTTGGGACCACTGTGGTAATGTGTGATAACCAAGATGATTTAATAAAGGCTGAAGTTAAAGGAGTTTTTCAAGTGTTGAATACAATGCTAACATACATGGTCCTTCACAAATGTAGAGAATCCCAGCCAAGGTTTATTATGCATTATTCATTTTGCAACAGCTATTTGATTTGCTGTAACATCTTCCACTGAAAACAAAACACAAAATTGCTGCTGCAGATGTGTATCTTTTGATAGTATATGTAGCCAACCACTCACAAGCAGGTTTCAAGAGCATGCTGTTTCTGAAATAGAACAGCAAATTCATCTATTATGATTTATGCATTGCATATTACACTTCAGCTAAGTGCTGCACATACAAAAATTTTACAAACCCTAGCTAAAATAGCTTACATCCTGCTAGATGAAAATGAAGAATGCAAGGGAATACAGGAATCTGTCTTCTACTGAATCAAGCCATTGCTTCGTCTAACACAGCATCATCCACACAGATTGGCTGTGGTCCTTTGAGGTTTCAGAAATGGTTTGGTCTCAGTCCTACAGATTCCTGAGTCCTACCTGCAGATTCCAGGCATTTATTCATTTATTTATTGGATTTTTATCCTGCCCCTTTAGCCATAAGGCCCACTGGGTGGGTTAAATGGTTAAAAAAAAACCCCAGGCCCTTTTTGATACAAATAGGGATGAACGAATCTGACAGTCTTGTTCTTGCAGAGATGGTCAAATTTCCAGGGCTAATTTTTTTCTACATGGGTTTATGAGATTGTTTAAAATCTGCACAGGCATTGGTACTTTTTGGTATGCATTTTTTCCAAATCTATACATTTTGTGCAGTTTTCTAAGGTGCATTTGGTTTCCCCCCCTCCAAATGCGTTGCACTGATATGCTGCAGGATTGTGCATACTTATTTTCAAATATGTGTACCTTGTGAATACTTTTAACTAAGGTGACCCTCCCCCCAACCCCACCAGTGAACCACATCACAAGATCAGAAAAATGTGGATTTAATAACAAAATTCTGTCTTGTCCCGGGAGGTAAGAATTTGGTATATCTGCCTTCATTCATTTCACTTATTTATTTATATTTTTAATTCCTAGTAACCAAAGTTAGGTGGTGTGCCAAGTTGATAGTCCAGATAATTCTATCCTGAATATAAAACATACTCTCTAACACTGAATCATGGCCATTCTCCACAAACACTCAAAATCCTACTTCCTTTATGTTCTTTCCAAAAATGACCAAGCATTGTGATCTGTCATGATGTGGGAGAGACAAGTCTAGTTGCAGTTGGATCCTCCCAGGTAGTGGAGAGTAAGGATGTGTGAGGAATTCAATTTAGGAGTAGAGCTTTGTCAGATTCCTGGGCTTAGCATGGCAGAGTGTGGCACACATTCTCACAGCCATGAGTCCAACTTTCTGGCATCCACCAGAAATTGTGACCCTGTGAATGCTGTGCAAGCCGCATCCCATGCCCCGTACATGCAGCATTTCTGTTGCATCTGATGTGAAACAAAGAAACATAGAAACAGAGTGAGTCAGAAGGAGCTTCCTGGGCCATCTAGTCTGACCCCCGGCTTCAACTGGTTCCGCTCATGGCATGCCTATCATGTGCATGTCTGGCCTATCCTTAAACACCCTCACCGATGGGGCTTCAGCCACCTCCCATGGAAGGTTGCCCTTTGTGAAACAGGGGTTTCATGAGTGTTCGCAGGCTTCTCAACTGAGCTTGCTCTCTCAGACAGGGCCTAGCAATACCATGAACAGAGAAGGAATGGATCCTGCAGAGATTTGTCACAACTGTAGTGGAGAGGGGTCACTTTATTTCTTTCTCTTCCCCTATGAGGCAGCATGATGTCTCAGAGAAGGTCTGCACTGTACAGGTAATTTCCAGCCAAATTTTATTATGTGAAATTTCAATTGGCATGGCCACTTCCAATATTGGATTATCCTCCCCCACCTCATTCGATTGCATGCATCAAAAGGTTAACACAGTGTTATAAAGGATAGAAGAAATTGATTGAAAATAGTTAGAAATTGTACTCATTGAAGTTTTCGATTTCATTGTCTTTTTCACTTTTTCCTTCCAAAGCACTATATAGAAAGAGCCTGGACAATTGTCGATAAAATGGACTATTATCCACTTCAGACTCAGCCGTCTCTGTTAAAAGTTTGGGCAATTCTGCTGGCAACCAAAACAGAATTATATCGAAAGATACTTTCCAAAAAATATAGAACTTACTATTTCTGCTCCAGAAAAAATTAATGATGATGTCCTTCCTCTAGATAGAGTTCTAGTTGAATTAATTGTTCTACTGTATTTATCTATGATCATTTGACATGAATTCCTCAGTAGGAAACATGAAACACAAGCAGGGAATAGAGGTTTAAACTCTGTGTGTGTTGAAAATGAGCTAAATTTCTTTGTTTTTGTAGTCATTTATCTACTTAAAATGGAGAGAGTGTTTTATCTCATTATTCCAGAAGGCTTATAACTATGTGTTTTGATGCACTTGCTGCCCTCTTGCTCCTTTGAAAAGAGCTGGAAGCTTTCAAATCCTCTAGTTAGCTTGATTAGGCAGGTACCCTTTGTCTGTGATAGATTTCTGGATTAAGAGTTTATCTCAGGGTCACCCAGGGATTTTTCAATGTGTGGTACTGGCAATTAGCCATCTTTTTGAATGAATGAATGCAATGAATACTAAAAACAACAAGCCTTGCTCTCATGAAAAAGCCAGTTTTATTGTGATCATAGACATTCCAGTTTTGACATCTGAGCATGAGGTGCCTGGCCGTGTTGCTAGTAGACACAGACATGCTATGATCTGAGGGATGCAAGCAGGACCACTTACATACTGATGGATCCTTACTGATGGATGTAGTCCTCTAGGGTCAATTTGGGCTTGGTAAACCAAGCTATTTCCCCCCAAAGTTCAGAAGCATAGCACAGTTTTTCCAAACCCACTGCCACTTCTTGTAAGCCCTGAAAGTTATGAGGTTTCTTATAATTTTTTCCATAGGTCCCCAAACTCTGCTTCTTCTTTCCTTTCATTTTAATTTGCAGCAATGGGGGGAACAGTGGCTGAGCAACCTACCTTCTTCCTGGTTTTTAAAATGTTGATGTTAGTGCTGGAACTCCAGCAGATACAGATTTCCATATGTTGGTAACTACATTTCCCATCAAGCCTGGCCCCTTGGGTGACAATGTTTCATCTGCCTCAACAAGGAAGAGGCAAGGAAGGGGTGTGTGTGTGCACGTGCCAAAGTGCGCACTTGCCACTTTTGTTGCTGCTGCTTAAATGGGGAGAAAGTGGTTGCATGTTTTCTATGGAGCTGAAGAAGATAGCCCACAAGACAAAATGGGCTCCATGTGCCCTTGCTTCTAGGTTTTCCCAGTTTGTATTGGCAAAATGGTGTGAATGCTGGGAGGGAGGTTAAAAGTCCCCCCCCCCCCCCCCGTTTACAGTTTCTGGAGGTCTTGTTTAAGTTTAAACTTCAGGGCTTCCAGTTCATAGTTCTCCTGCATCTCTCTGCAGGAGCTGCAGCTGATCAGCAGGGTAGGTCTGCAGAAAGGAATGCAAAAATGAATTGGTGCAGCACAGATGGACGGTTCAGAGAAATGAGTGGTAGAGCAAGGTTGCAGAGGAGCTCACTCAGGGTGGGGGAAGAGAACTGCCTCAGTTCTGCACAAAGCATTTGCTTTAGGGATGGCTAAGAAGACCATGGCAGCTTGCAAATTGCTCAGGAAGGTGTCTGTGAAGGTGAACATGAACATGAGCACATCTTCTCCAGAACTGTTCTCAGATTCCCAAACTTGTGTTTGCCTTCAACAGAATGCTCTTGGAAGCACACACAATTCTCTCAAAATGCTCAAATTTCACATCACGCATACTTTAGTTTATAGGATAGTTGTAGTGGGGAGAAGAAATAATACAGAGGATTACCCAACCCTCTTCAAGTAATGCCACTAAGTCCAAGGTTTAAAATTACCCATTTACAATACTGCCCCTGTTTTTGCAGTCCAAGACAGTCAACACAAACAGAAAATTCCTCAAGTATTGCACAAATTTCGGTGAGCTCCGTTAGCTTCCCTTGGCAAGTTTTGCAGGCCTGATCTATGATTTATGCTAAGCCTATAGTAATCTATAGTTATCGATGTTTTATACTTCACCCACTAAAACACCAACTCCTCACAGACTGAAACACTTGCTATTCATTTTATTTTTAATGTAGCAAAAGCAAAATAAGAGAATTGCTGTTCAAAAGCAAGCACTATTAAAAAAAGTCTGGAGGGGATTTTCTTTTACTCTGGCTTGTCTTTCCCCTTTTTCTTTTTATCATCCACATTGCGTTCATGAAGGGAACCAGCGTAATCAGCTTTCTGTGTGTGTTTCCAAGTGGCTGCTTCTGCATTTGTTTGTACACAGACAAAGCAGAAGTGGCCTGAGGGAGTCAAACTGTTTGATAGTCACTTTTGGGCTGCATCATCACAGAGAAACATATGTGATTTGCAGTCCTGCAGTATAGTAGCATTTCAACTGCAAAGAAGTTGAGCTTGTCACAAAGCCTTCGAAATAAAAACATAATGATGAAAATATGCAAAGCTCCACATCCCTTAAAGAAGATAGAAACCTAATGGTGCTTTTATTTCTCAATTTTAATCAGTTTGTCTTCTTAACTGCAGACTCTGAGCCTTTTCCTTCCATGAAAGAACCTCAGGAGTTACATGTAGAATAATTTCATAGGAAAGTTCTGGTATAGTTATTAAATGTGGATATATAAACTCATCTTACTGTGTCTGTTCAGGCTCTTATTTTGGCAGAACAAAAACAAAAAACAGGCCTCTAGGATACTTAAGATCAACACATACATGATAGATGTCTATTATACTGGTAGTAATAGTTTATTATTTGGGATATTTTAGGCCATCCAATCACACTGAGCCTCTGGACAGCTCACAACAAAATCAATAAATATGACAGTAAAAATATAAATATCAACATCTTATTATAGATACCCCAACAACTAAATACCCCAAAACTAAATGAACCATGACTGAAATAAAAATAATTAAAATGTATTAAACGTTAAAGTGTTAGGTAAATAAAAAGGTCTGGACCTAGTACCGAAAAGCATATACTGACGGCACCAGGCGGATCTCTCTAGGGAGTGCATTCTATAGCTAGGGCGCCACCGCAGAGAAAGCCTTCCTTTGGGTATTCTGTCTCCTGCTCTCCTTCAAGGAAGGTTCCCAGAGCAGGGCCTCTGCTGCAGATCTTAAGTGTGAGGGCATATAGGGAAAAATACATTCCTTCAGGTATCCTGGTCCTAAGCCACTTAGGGCTTTATAGGTCATAATCAGCACCTTAAATTGGGCCTGGACTTCAATGGGAAGCCAGTGGAGATGATGGAGGACCAGAGTTATATGAGAATAATGACCGGTCCCTGACAGCATCCTGGCAGCTCTATTTTGGACCATTTGAAGTATCCAGACCATCTTCAAGTTGGTAAAGGATTTGCTTAAGAGAAAAATGCAGGGTGGAGGTGAAAGTTCTGCTTGCATTATGAGTCATGGAAATAACTGAAGATATTTGGGAATCAGAAAGGAAGGATTTGGGATACAGAACAAAAATATTTGGTCCAAGGAGTCCAGTTTACTGAGGACAGATTTGCGAGAGTACGTTTGCAATTTCGTAAAAGTTGCCTTCAACTTAAATGATTATCAACTTAAACGATATCATTCCACTGGCAGAAAGCAGCAATGACTTGAAATGACTTCTGGTAAAACTGGAAGAAGAAAGTACAAAAGCAGGCTGCAGCTGAATATTCAGGAAACAAAAACCATGCCCCCAGAAGGATTACAGAACTTTACTGAAGAAATTAATGTTGTGAAAAATTTCACACACCTCAGTTCAGTCATTAATTCAAAGGAAGACTGGAGCCAAGAAATTTGGAGAAGACTGAGGCTGGTAAGTGTGGCAATGAAGCAACTGGAAAGGATGATCAAGTATAAGAGTGTTTCAGTGCAGGCCAAGGCCAAGATCATCCACAATAGTGTATTCTCAATCATTATGTATGGGAGTGAAAGCTGGACAGTGAAGAAGACTGACAGGAAGAAAACGGGTGCATTCAAAACATGGTGCTGGAGGGTGACATTGTAAATACCCTTGACTGGCAGAAAGACAAGCAAGAGGGTCCTAGATGAAATTGACCCAGGGCTTTTCCTAGAAGCAAACACGACAAAACCAAGGCTGTCATACTCTGGAAGCATCATGAAAAGACAACACTCACTGGAGAAGACAATCATGCTGGGGCAAGTCAAAGACAGAAGACAAAAGGGAAGACCAAATATGAGGTGGATTGAATCTATTAAGGACGCCACAGCCTTGAACTTGGAAGAGCTGGATGGAGCTGTCATGGACAGGACATTTTTGATGGGGGTGTCTTTCATAGGGTTGCCATAGGTCAAAGATGACTTGACAACACGTAACAACAACAACGAGACACATTTCCAGTGTGGGAATGAAAAAGGACTCACCAGCTGCTGCACCTGAAGCAAAAAATTAAAAATTAAAAAAAGCATGGGGCTTACTAGGAATGGCGTTTGATGTGAATGCTGCGTATCAGCATTCCTTTCCCCACTACATGCTGCAGCCTTTGTTTCTGCTGCTGCACTGAAGTGGAAGAAGGTTGCCACTTGTGCAACCTTTGCTCAGCAAGTATTCACAGACTCCCTCTCAGCTTGGTTCATTTCCAAGATCAGGCCAAGTATTAGAGGAAGTCCACAAATGCTAGAAGGATGGATTCCACTGAGTTTCATCACACCCGACCTCAGATTTTTTTTCATTTGAATTGGAGAAGTGGACTTTCCTTGCATTTGGGGGACCACATCTCCCTGGCTCCTCTTTGCTGACAGTCTTGGTGATTTATCTCCTATAATCCTCCTTGAATGGAGGAAGCCACCATTTTCCTAAACAAGTCTTTCAAGGGTGTCATTCTGGCAGATGATGAAGCTTAAACTTGGAGGCTGGCAGTGGTAGTGAGGAGTTAGGAGAAACTTGAGGAAGTTTCAATCTGCACCCTTAAAGTTTGTCCCACTCTTTGAAAATAGTTAAATGTACACCTGCAAGGGAGCCAAGGTGGCTTACAGAATCCTTCTTCTCCATTTCTCATCACAACAAACCTGTGAGGTAGGCCAGGTTGTTAGTCACTGACTGGTCCATAGTCACCCAGTGAGCTTCCCGCCTGAGCTGAGACTAGAACCCAGATCTTCCAAGTCCAGTTCAAATCTTTAACCACTACACTACATCACCTCTCTATATATGGAAAGTAATTGCTGGCATATTTGAGTAACTTTCCACTGACAAAATGGTCTGCAGTGGTTAGGAAAGTCATCCCACACACATATTTGTGAGGCAAAATGCCCTCATTTTGGTACCCTTACAGCTATCAGAAGTCTAACATATGCTTCCCTCAACCAGTGGAAGCCTTGAGGGTAGAAACTGCCCTGCTGCCACCACAAATTTAAATGCAGACAAATAAGAAGGCAAACTTATTTTGCTTTTGTGAAAGTTTCACTGAAAAATGCCATGTCCTGTAGATGTCTGATCTAATGGCTAAACCAGCGCCATGGGAAACATGGCTGATGTAGCCTAAAGACTGTGACTTGTCGGTATTCACGGAATCAAATTAGGGCTCAATCCTATGTAAGCTGGAGCATGATGAGAATTCTAGGCCTTTTTTTCTTAACCAGAACAGAATTATGCCATTAATGCCCTATATTTGTAAAGCAAAAGTGACAAAATTTATACTGGAACTACAGTAGGAAATTCTAGATTGGACATGACTTATTGCAATACAGTGTTAGAAGCATCATACATTTTACAAATGGTGGGAAAATGGAGGACCTAGGATGGGAGTGAAATTATCCATGATGCCTCATGGGATAGCACTCCCCAGGGGAAGTTTCAAGGAATCAGTTGTGTTTGGAAGGGGGAACTGAAAAGCAAACCAAAACTATATATTCACCTAGCCCTCTGCTACCTATGCAAATATGAGTCACTGGTGACCAGTCAAATCAAACTCAACACAAGGTTTAATGAATCTTGGGTTACCATCCTGAACTGCAAAACATTTGTAGAAAACAGACAATAGCATTGATTTTCAATTTCCTGCACTTGTGCAAACTCAACATTGTTTGTTCTGGTGCTACTGAAAAGCCCTCTCTCACCTGCCATGTTTCACTCAGCCAGAGAAGGGAACCTCTCGGAAGATGTTGCACTCTGGGCTAGGCACCTCTGCAGAAAGGCAATTCTTCAGGTATTCTGGTCTTAAGCAGTGAAGGTCCTTAAAGATCCAAGCTAACACCTCAAACTGGGCATCCATATAAATGAAATAGCAACAGAACCCCTCTTAATGCACACCTGTTCCCATGGGTTGAGCTGTACCTGCCCTGAAACACAAACTGCATTGTGCATTGAAAGAAAGATGTTCAGGGAAAGCTGTCTGAGAGGGGTTTTTTAATTAGGTGCATTTCATTTTCCAGCACTGAAAATATCATTTTTGCTTGGAAGACAAGGCTGACTTTAAAAAGAGAAGAAAACAGTACCAAGCACTCAGGAAATCATCAGCAGGATACCAAGACACCCAGCAGGGCAGCTAATGAATCCCTTTCAACTTCTTATATCCTACTTTCTGCAGTTCGTGTAAACCATTTATGTAAATAAAGTTTCAGTCTAATGACTGACCTCAGAGAGACCTAAACAAACACTTTCCTTTGAAAATATGGTGCCTTCAGCTCACTGGCACCTGCAATTCTGTCCTTGTTCCCTGATGCTTTATTCCTTATCAGCTGCCTGTCATTTTGTATTTCACAAAGGTGCTTCCTTAGAGGCCAGATAAACTGTGTCATGAACACTGCTATTATCAACCTTGCCTCAGCTTTAACCTGCCAGCAGAAGTTCAATGTAGTTAGGTTTCAGACTTAAGCTTTTGGAATTACTGCTACCTTTTACCATCAAACAGAAACCATTCCCCTTTTCTGGTATAGATCTTGGTTCCTCAGACCATCAGCATTAAATTAAATGAACTTCCGTAATGGTTGCAGCTGCTTTAGCATTGTATTTATAGCTCAAGTGTGTAGGGGATAAATAACAAAGACCACTACAACAGGGACCTAGCTCAGGGAATAAACTTCCCAAAGTAATGCATAAACCAAAAACATACTTACTCTTTAGTTTTCACACTTCTTTGGATTTTTGTAGGTCAGATTTTCAGTCATAAGCCAAGTGCAGAAATGCATACATTTGTGGAAATTGAACACAAAATTGCACACATTAGCAGAAAATTATATAAAATACAATACATGAGGAAAGTGCAAATGAATAGATATACATTCATGTAGAATAAATGCATCCAAAATGTGCACAGATTCGAAGGAGTGCGTACAAAATGCATATGCCTCTTTCTGCCAACTTTGTACTCAAACATTTGCAAACTGATACAGAAACAGGATGGGTTCCCCATTTGAACCAAACACAGACAGATTCATGCTTCCCCAGGAATATGTCATTTTCACCTATCAAGTGTACAAGTACAAATTGGTTGGGTGGGAAAGATAAAACATCTTTTTATTTGCTGTTTGTTTTTCTTGAGATGAAGATGGAAAGATTTAGGACAGCTTTCTCTGCTTCTTTCATAATGTTGTCATATCTAAAGCAAAATTCCCAAGCAACCCACATGTATACAAATCATGTTTCCATGTTCAGCAAATGATCTCTTCTAAAACACAAAGGAAGTGTGTGGGTGAGTGGGGACAAATTCAGGTCAAATGTCAAATCAGGAGTTTTTTTCCTGCTTATAACTTGTTCAATTCTTCTGGAGGATAGACTGCTTTGGTCCAGTAGAGCTGGCTGGAAATTACTTTTATTGAAATGCACTTGAGTAAGTTTGGTTGGAAGTCTGGATAGAGGATTTCCTCACAGCCTAGTAGAGGCACAATGGAGATGAAAGAAGAGCTTTTCCAAAAACCAAGCTTTAGAAATGGAGAAAATACAGCAGTTAAAATCAATGGCTAACTATTGGAAGCCTTTCCAAGATGGGACATAGAGAGCAGAAGGAAGAATTAAGAAGTGATATTGCAGGAGAGGTTGTGTGATAAATTGCTTCAGCTCTTGAGGGAAAAAAGAGCAGATGCAGCAGTAGCAGGAAAGCTAACAAGCACATGAATGTGAGAGAAAGCTGTACCTTTCCAGCCTTTGCTCTGAACAGTCTCAACCAGGGTGGTGCACAGGGCTTTTGGTAGGTTTTCATAGGAACAAAATTGGAAACAATTTTAGATAGCGTCCCAGGTTAAAAAAAAGAAGAAAGCAAAATGAGAGAATAGACATAAAATTGGCTTGCATCCCCTAGTCACTGGAGGGAAATGCCCTCAATGAACAACATCCCCACCCCCTTCAGGTGGGATTCAACATTTCTTTTTAAAACATGGGATGAACCAATCTTTTCTTGGGTTATCTTCTCAGCGGTCCTTGCTTGGGATAGTCCTAGGTGCAGCCTGAAATCATCACAGCACCTGACACAGTCTAATCTGAATGTCTGAACCCTTCTCTGCCACACATTGCACATTAAGACAGTGACTAAATGCAACCTCAGACACTTCCCCACTTCCCTCCTTCTAATTTGCTTTTTCTGCCACCTAAGCTTGAAGTCCACAACCTCAGGGGTTGTTCTCAGGGGCTTCAAGTTGTCTGTACACATGTGGGGATATGTGCATGCGCCATCACTGCCAGAGGAATACATTGTTCCTCCACTATCACTTGCAAGTGTGGGACATCTTCTACTCATAGGTATGACTGAACCACTTTGCAGCATGTTCAAATAACAACCCAAATACTATTTGTGTAACTACTCACAAGTAAGGAGGACAAGCCTGAGACGGAAGCAGAACTGATTCACCCAGCAGCTACTTCTTCAGACACAGTCCTTTTTGCCTTGCGGAAAAAAGCTTATCATCTTATCTCCTTTCAGAGCTATTGCCTACTGCTGAGCTGCAGGGGGAATAGTGGTATGATGCTACCAGTTTTGTGAACTGCACCAAGATCACCTGGGACCCATAACCTTAGCCCTAGCCCTAGCCTAGCCCAATGAAGAGTTCTTGATAACAAGAAAACTTACTATGTAATGAGCTTTAAACTTCCCCAGTCAAAATAATATAATCCAAAATCAGGAACTAGTCAATCCAGGTTAAAAGCAGAGGACACAAATAGAGCGGTTTTGGCAGTGGTCTCATCCTTTCAAAAGTATTTGCATGTTTATGGAACATGGTACACAAATACACAAAAATAAGTAAAATGAAAGCCAACTGTTTCCTTAAATGTTAGATTCCATTGCAAAACTGTACATGTGCTAAGCATTTGAATTCAGATAAAAAGAAACACGTACACTCCCTTTTTGGTAAGACATATTGTGGGACTACCTATTATTTAATTTTGTATTTAAGGCATTTCTATCCAATCTTTCTTCCACTGTGAAATTCAAGAGAGTGTGTGTGAGTGCATCAAACAAGGTAACTGTTTCATATGCCCTCAGACCAAATGTTTGGCTCTGACCTGTCCCTCAACTTCATTTCCCCATTTTGACATTATTATCTCATTTCCAAGTTAGAGTTAATATTTGAGGAAATCCACAATCTTCACAGAATGAAGGTTGTGTAACTGGCAACACTCTTCTGTGTCATATGCAGCACAAAGAAAGGCAATGCACATGAAGTGGAGAGTATTTGTGCAGCCGCTGTATGGAACAATTCTCCTGACAAGCACCAACTGAACACTGGGCTCAGTCTTCGGGAACCTGGACTCACTGCCACAGCAGACTGGAGCTCAGGGAGCGGAGCCCAGGGAATCCAGTGGATTCCCAGTCTCAAAAAGGACCCCTCACACATTACTAACATATTATAGAAGAATAGCATAGGAACTGCATTCTTCTGAAAGAACTATGGTCTTTTCTAACTGTACCAGAACAAAAACATCTAGCTTTAGCACAACCGTTTTTCTTAACTGTTGGAAACTGAGTTTGTCTTGTCATGTTATATATTCCTGCATCTTAAGATGCAGTTCTGTGTACCTATGCCTATAAAATTAGCAGTGGGTTATTAAAACAGAGATCGTTACTGGCACAGCAATGATAGGTTGCTACAGCTGTACCCGCATTTAGTTCAGCTCCATCCAGTACTAAATATTTCACCCAGTATATTGATGCTTAGATGGAAGAGTTTCTCATTGGAAGTTACTTACATTACCTGCGGATGCTCTCTTGATCCTTCCCTGTAAAAACTCAATTCGGAGTTATCACTAGCTTGAGGCTGTGTGTCTCAGTGTTTGTTGTGCCTTGATCGAGCAACCATTCTTTCCAAAACAAAATTCTGTTGGCAAATTACTGAATTGTTTCAGTGCAGTAGATCTATCTCTTTTGTTTATTTTCACTGCTCTCCCAGCTTGTGGTGTGCTGTGTTTCACCATTGTAATTTGATTTTCTTAACTCATATAGATACAAATGAATGCTGAGGACTAATATAACTGCACAACACACAATGTTCACTAGCCTCCAAAGAGCGACATGAAGCATGCCCTGTGGGGTTCTGAGTTTGTTCTCTGAACAACAGAGCTTTGTGCTATATCACACTTCGCTTTTGAAAGCTTTATTTTATTTATTTATTGTTCGATTTATATCCTGCCTTTTTCCTGCAAAGGGCTCAAGGCAGCTTGCATCTCTTCCTCCATCTTATGCCCACAACAACAACCCTGTGGTGTAGGTTGGGCTGAGAGTCTGTGACTGGCCCAAAGGCACCCAGTTGGCTCCATGGCCGAGCGGGGACTTGAATCCGTATCCTCTGAGTCCCAGTCCCACGCTCTGAACCACTACTCCACGCAAAGCTCCCATTTCCAACCCATTTGCCATGTGGCTTTGCATGGCACAGGGTATGGTAGCTGGAGAACACAAGCCCAAAGTACCTGTGGATTCATGGAAAGAATTGCATATTTCTGAAAATCCCAGCCTTCTATTTTTAATGTCCCCAATTCAACCACTTTTGTTGTATAGTGCAAATCAAGGGTCTCCAGTTGAGACGAGGGGCTCTGAAGGACTCTAAACCTCCCTGTGCTTCAGTCTACAGAGGTCTGATGCAGCAGGGCCTTTTCTTCTTTGGCACCACACTTGTAAATGCTTATTTACATTTATCTTCTATCTTTCATTGAAGGAGTAAAAATCAGCATGCACTGAGATCCCAGATAGTCTAGGCTAGGTTAGGCAAGCTAGTACCCTCCAGATCCTTTAGACTCCAATTGCCCAAAGCCCTAGCCAACATGTTGCATGTCAGATGTCTTTGCAGGAATTGTAATTTCTACTCCAGGATTGCAGGAAGCCAGACCTGCAGCTACACTGCATGACCATGATACAGGCTAAAGGAAGCATGTTGCTTAGAGAAGCTGAGCTGCTTTTGGTTTTGATGAGTTTAGGAAATTAGTTTAAAAGTTATCCTTTTTGTTGTCCCAAGCATTTTCAGTTATTGACAAACTGGGTCTTAAGCCTGCTGCTAATAGCATTTTCTTCAGCTCAGGAAACCACAGTTGAGGCAAAAAGGCTGATAAAGTATTATTTATTGAATGGCACAGCTCAACTGACAAATGCACACAAAGGCTAATTTCAGCTAGGCTCAGTCTGCTTTGAGTTCCTGTCGACTTTCTAGCCATGTGCCTAGTTTCCACCTGCCAGAGGTCTTCTGGGATTTGGTCTTAAAGGAACAATAGCATAGATCATACTGCTTGTTAAAAAGCTCAGAAAGTGGATGATAGAAGACAGACATTTGATTAAACTCTGGAGAGTTGTTGTCAGTCGGAGCAAACCACAAGTGGTCAACTGCTGGTCATCCAGGTGTTGTTTGGCTGCACATCCCATCAGCTCCTAGCTACCATAAGCAATGGAGAGGAATGAAGGGTCTAACAACGTCTAGACAACCATTTAGATGTCCAGTGGCTCACCCCTGGAGTAAACAATATTGGGTTAAACAGATAATCTGGCCACCATCCTCTGCTGGTGGTCACCATCCTCTGCTGATAATCTGGCCACCATCCTCTGCAAAAAAAAAAAAAAAAAAAAAATGGTTTGGGTTTTTGGTATGCAGTTCTTGCTGTTTCCATGTCTGGCCAATTCCAATGATTTTTTTCATTAGTGTCAAAAATATTCGTAGAAGGCATGGTCTTCACATGTTAGTGATGGATGCATGCAAGTAGAGTTATGGCACAGGGTTGGAGGATAGCCTCAGCTTCTAAGGAAAAGGAATTTAGTACCAGCCTGTCTTTCATCCTTACTGATCCCCATCCTTTCTCAGGTGGAGTCCCCTTGATTGTAATTTCTTTTCCTGACGTTCAGCAGGTATGATGTGCTGCTCTCAGTACCCAGCATTTGGATCTGGCAGGACTGGCTTTTCTTCTGCTGCATCCATCCAGTGGCATTGTGGTTCCTAAGACAATCTAGTAGACTGCTTTGCTTGTGCATTCATCTGCTATGGTCTGCTGCCTGCTGCTGGAGGCAACTTCATCCCACTTCATTTCAGATACCAAACAGCTAGGGAGGTGGGGTGTTTCTTTGAAGAATTACTCAATAGAGCATGCATTTCTTATTCTTGTGAATTCTCATGGCTTTTATTCAATTATTCTGAAATCCTCCTGGATAAACTAAAATGCCCCCAGCTTGCTGTGCTGAATAGATGTTTTGTGCATGATGGATAGATCATTTTCATGCCATATTTATTTACAGGATACAACATAGGCATACGTCTAGCTACAGATTAACAGATTGTGACTTTCAGATATGACTAAAATTTCCAGACTTCCCTAGTTTTCAAAAAGACTATGCAAAAGTTGATGAGGCTTTGGAAGTGTCAAATCTACTAATACTGGTTCAAAGCTCCCTGTGCTCCTTGGAACTGGAGCAAAATCGCCGCATCCATGCACAAGAGAAAGATTACCAATTCTGAGTAACTCCAGTGTTTGCAGAAATACACATTCACACATTTTTAGAATGGGAGTCAAAGTAAGGGAAAATAAGAATAAAGGAAAGTGAGAGTAAGGGAGTTAAAGCATGCCCAAACAGTCCCATATGTAAACAGCATGGGGAAAAAAACCCAAAACAATCAGATGAGTGGAAAGGGAAGTAGAATGAAATGTTAGGTCCAGGAGGATCCCACCCCGTGGTTTATCTCTTGGCCACATTGTGGAGAGGCCACTTTCAAGATCACACCAAGACATTGTTTTAAACATCCCCAGGGATAGAAGAAAAAGCTTCCCATATCTATCCATGGAGGGAATAAGACTTTTACATAACTGGGATCAGCACTGGCTGGTGGTTCAACTGTCAGTAGGAAAGTGAACTGAGACCTCTTTGGAGCTCAGCACCATGGGTAGCTCCTTAAAAGTTCAGACTAAAATCCAGAATGGATATACCACCCCAGTGAAAGTCACCAATCTCTACTGACTGAAACTGAGAAACATGTGTGCACCTCAGCTTCTCCTGAACATTAGACTTTCATTGGGATGACACACTGGTGCATTGTCCCCAGACTGTACCTTGGAACAACCTGTTGCTGGAAACAAGCGATCGTTGGACAGCCATGCACATAGCTCTTATGCCACACTGAAGGTCAGGCTCCGTGTGGCTTGCAACAAATAGACAGCCAGTGCGGTGTCATGGTTCAGAGTGCTGGACTGGGACTCAGATACTAGCCAATGATTCACAAACTGATAATAAATAAGAGAGGAGGAGGATTATATAAGCTGCCTTAAGTTCTTTGTAGGAGAAGGAAGGCAGGCAGGCAGGCAGGCAGGCAGGCAGGCAGGCAGGCTGGAATATTGTCTTGGAATGGGTATTGGTATCAAGATGGGAGAGTTGCTTATGACAACCCTGACCCTCCGGTTGTCCCCACATGTTGCAATTCTCTCCCTGCTGCTGCCCTCCCAGAACAGCCTCTGGACTCCACCAGTGAGAGCAGCCTGCCAGCCCAAATTGCCTTCCTAAGCATTCCGTGAGAGGGAGTGCATGGAGTCAGTGCCGGCAGAGCCACAGAGGTGCGGAAGGAGGAGGAGGGGCAGAGGCAGACATGAGTGTGGTGCCCCTTTGGTGCTGCGTGTTTGGCACCCACCTGTTTTTTTAAGGAAGAAGGCTGAAGGAAGGAAGTGGTAAAAGAAAATAGACATAGTAGTGGAAGAGCTGGAGGAAGTAGAAGTAGGGATGAATAAGAACTGTAGTGGGTTCAAAGGAAGAGAAGAGGAGTGGATATAGCACAAGGTATAGGAAGGAATGGGAAGAGTTGGAAAGATAAAGGTGAGTAGCTTTGGCTTGGAGCTGTCTGGGAATTGGTAATAGGTGAGGAAGCAGCAGGTTGTTTTTTAAGAAGTCAGGTATGGGGTCTTTTAATGTGTGCCCAGAGAGGGATGGGGAGCCTTGGAGTAGTGATGGGTAGGGGTGATATGGTGGTGAGGGTTTAAATGTCCACCTAGGAGAAGAGAGGTCAGATATCTTACATCTGTCCCTCCTTCTGGTTTTTCCCCCAGCAAAAGGGTTCCAGGCAACCATACCAGCCAGCCCACAGGCCTGCTGGTTCTGTTACGAAATGCCAGGTTGTTATAAAATAAGTTCCCCGCATCCACAAGCTGAGTGATGGTGTGCATTACAGAGATCTGAGTGGGAGAAGAGGGCAGTGTCCCTCTTTCCCAAGTATGCCCACCTTGATACTCAGTTCAGCACCAACATCACCTGGAGAGCTGTGGAGTAGGGGTGGCCATAGTCTATAAGGATTTGATCTCCCCCCTCCAGGCTTCCTGTCCTTTCAGGGACAGGTCTTGAATGTCTGTACAATGTGTTGTGTTTCTAAGACAGATTAAAGATTCTGCTGAAGTATTGCCCACCTTGTTACCCAGAAATCTCCCTGCATGAGCTGATGGTGATCTTGGACCTGGTGTTGAGGACACCCCAGGATGATGGTTCTGGGGGGACTTCAGTTTTCAGTTTCCATGCCCAGGCTGCCTTATCCAGGTCAGCTCGGGACTTTATGGCCCCAGTGACAATCATGGGGTGGTCTCAGCATAATATCTACCCAATGCATGAAAAGGTCCACACTCTTGACCAGGTTTTCTCAGTGGAACAGGAGGATGGTGGCTCAGATGCCAAGGGGCTAACTTTGACCCCATTGTCATGGATGGACCACTTCATGGTCAGGTTTACACTATTGGCCACTATCCCCTTCTGCGATGGTGGTGGTGGTGGTGGGGGGGGGTCCTATTGAAATGGTGTGCCCCTGGAGTCTAATGGAACTGGAAGGTTTTCAGAAGGCTGATTTGTTTTGTTTGGCAATCCTGTTGAAGCCCAAGTCACCTTGTGGAATAGGGAGGGAGCTTATGGGGTTGACATGATCACACCTAAGGACCCTTTCCCTGCTCACCAAGCCTGGCCATCTCTGTTGGAGCTTAGGGGGATGAAGCCAGAGGGAAGATGGCTAGAGTGTAGATGCAGGAAATCTCATGATGCATCAGAACAAACATGGCTTAAGGCTCATTATTGAGCCTGTTCTGTGGCAATGAAGAGGACAAAATAACAAATAACTAATAATAATTTGTTGCTTTTATCCCCACAGTACAGGTTGATCTGAGAAAAGAATATAAAACAGCCCTGTAATGAAGTGCTGTGTTACACCCCTGCTGGAAGACAGTGCAAATGTAAGTTCATTGATTCATTCAGGTTGTCCCTCCTGCCTTGCCTTCCAGAACAGCACTGACTCTTGTGATGGTTCACACCCCTTTCCTTTTATTAAAACATATACAATAAACTACTCCTCAGATTCTCTGGGAATTTTTCTAATTCTGTAATTGGATATAACAGTGAAATTGATGAGATAAGTATTTCCCTATATTTATTCCAGGTTCTGAATACATTCTTTTGAAAAAGTTTCATATCTTTTTGATAATGTTTTTATCATCTTGTTGAAGAAAAAATATTTAATAAGGATCCCTCTGCATCCTGATATTCTAATTTACTCCATATTACTTTATCTGGCTGTAGTGTAATATCTGGTATATGCCTCATTTGATTTGCTATATAATAAAATTTCACATTGAGAATACCTAAACCCCCTGTTTTCTGGGACATATACCATCCTTTTAATTAATCCCTGCTTTTTTATCCTTTTTACAAAATTTATTAATCATGTTTTGTCATTCTTTCAAATATTTCTCTGTTAACTTAATTGGTAACTTCATAAACAAGAAATCAATCTTAGGTAAAATCTTAATTTTAAATGCTGCCATTCTACTAAACCATGATAAACCAATCTTTCTAAATTCATTCATTTTCTCTTTTATTTCAGATTTAAACTTATCAAAATTATCCTCTTTTAGCCATTGCAATTTTTGCTATATTTACACCTAGGTACTTATTAATTGTACATATCTTAACTTCTAACTTGCTCTTAATCTCACCCTTTTCTACGTTATTACAATTAAATAACATCACCTCTGATTTTTGCCAGTTTACTTGTAAACCCATTATTTCTCCAAATTCTATCAAATGTATTTTAATCTGTTCCATATCCTTAACTGGATCCTTTATTGTTAATAATGCATCATCTACAAATAAACAACTCTTAATATTATTCTCCAATCCTATACCTTTTATTGAATTATAATTCGTAATACTATTTGCTAGCAGTTCTATAATTAAAGCAAACAATAACAGAGAGAGAGGGCAACCCTGTTCAGGTACCTCAGCCTAGGGAGAGTTGATCTGGAATCTGCTCATATCTGGCTGACTGATTCCAGATGGTGTTGCCTGGGGAAAGCAGCTCTGCTCCATGGCAAGTACCACAGGGCTCCATCTTATCTACCGTGCTTTTCAACATTTACATGAAGCCACTGGGAGAGGTCATCAGGGGGTTTGGACTGAAGTGTCATTGGTATGCTGGGAGGTAAGAGACCAAACTCAGAGCAGGGACCCCTGTCTTGGCTGCTAACTTTGGCTTTCTCAACCGTTTCAGCTACATGCTTTGTTGCACCACGACATTTTGCTGTGAATATTTTATTTCTGGGTTTTATACACGATCCTTTTGGTCCATTCAGCTACTTTTCCAAGATCCAGTTCTGATGATTTAAAATCCTTTATGGAGAACAGACCCATAGCTGCAGCCCCGCAGGGAAAGTAACATAGGAGGCGGTGGGAACACATCCACGTTTTATCATTTGCCATTTTATCATTAAGTTTGTTAATAAGTGGTTGTGTGCCCACACCAGTGAATGGCTGCTAAGAAGTAGCATTTTGTAGTGAGTCTGTGCCTGCCGTATGGCCCTGATCTGTGCAGCTGCCTCAGGCTGTTGTGTAGTGGGAGCACAAACAAAAGTGAAACCAGGAAAGTGTTTCTTCGACTTCGTGTTGCCCAATCACTTCATAGTTATTATTTTTATAGAAAGTTGTGGTGTGAATGTTACAAATGTATAGTTACTGAATTGCTTTGCAACCAGAGGATGGGAAAGGAATTCAGAAGGTGTAATTTCAATAATTACTCTAAGTGCTATGGAGTTCTATGTCCTATAAGATGTAACAGCACTTATTGTGTTATCAGAAAACTAACGACTCCTTCTAGGGTTGGTATCTAGAGTTTAGAAATGCAGTGTAGAAACACCTTGAGTGAAACACAATGCGAAGAACTTGGTAAGCATACTGTGAAAAGATTTATTTATTTGACTCCAAAGTCTAAGCTCTTGTAGTTGTGTAGCTGACTATTTCTACTGGATACAAATGTTGTAACATCATTTCCTCCCTGTCAATTAAGTTTGCATTCTTCCTCAGCCAGCAGGGCCATGTTGCAGGCCATTCCATCTTGTAGTAGTGAATCTATAGATTCATTATTAAGAATATATAAATCTAAGAACCTAAGGAAAGCCAGGCCAAATCAGAACAAAGGTCCATCTAGCCCAGTACTCCATACACAAAGTAGCAAACTAGCTTCCCATAGAATCGCTCAAGCAAGATGGATGGAAGACCTCCTGCCCAAGCTCTGCAGCAACCAGTCTATGCAAGCATGCCACCTCTAGAAGCAAGCCTAGCAGCCACTGGAAACCTCTTCCCTCAGGAATCTGTCCAATCCTTCTTTAAAGTCGTCCAGATTGGCAGCCCTCACCCCTCCATGTGGCAGTGAATTCCATCATTTAAACATATTGCAGTAGATTAAATGAGCACCATTATGTAGAACACCTCCTAGCTGTTCCTCAACCTCCTTCCCTCTTCCTCTGATGTGCCACAGTTAGAAAGTCATAACAGCTTGGCTGTTTTCCAGAGCAGGAAAAACATGTGAGTAGACTATCCCCTCCTCCCTTAATGTCTCTAAGGGAATTTTCAACAATGTAGCAAGAAAGCATTCAGGTTCACAGCTAGCAGCTCCCCCAGAACAGAGACCCTGGGTTGAAGACTCTCTGTGTGTGGGTAGGTGGGTAGAGAAAAAAGATCCTTTGCCTCTCCCTTTCCACTTTGGAAATCTTCAAGGGTCCAAATATTGCTGCATGGCTTCTGTTCATCACTCTTGGGAGCTAGTGACACATTGCAGCAACATGTTGTGTGGGTTTCCTTGTGTTCTGTCCATTTTCACAGCTTATTGCTCATTCGAAATAGAAAAGTGTCTGACTAGTAAATCTATTGATACTTTCTGTCTTAGAAGAAATTCAGAGGAATCTCCCAGTTGTTCTTTTAAGCAGGGAAGAGAAAATCAATACAACAGCAAACTAAGTCTTCATCAGATCATCTCCATTTTATACCTTCCCTGCTGTGCCTCCACATGGAGTTCACATTCTCAGCATGTGGGCTTAAGACAGTGACAGGAATAATGGTTCGCTTTGTGGAATTTATTCATTTTTTTCAAATTACAATGAGTAAAATGCATTGCTATCTAGTTAAAATATCTTAATTAACAGATGTAGTGAAAATTGCATCACTTTACTTATTCATAGAAACCTATTTTAGTGCCAAGCCTGCTTTAAAGTATAAAACATTCCAGTAATTATCCTTCCGAAAATATCCAAGTGAAGAATGAAGGACTGTTTTTAATAATTCTATTTATTTATACAATCATTTTCCTTTGAACAAGAATAAATGCATTCTGGTAATACCTAACAACTGTTTTATTTCTTAGTGATGCACACTTTGATAACTTTGTGCTTCCAGGGCAATTTCATTTTTGAGATCAGAAAAAACCCCCCTACAAATACAGTCTTTTTAAAAGTAATACTTCTGTGAGGGAAATACGTTTCATTCCTATGTTCTGGGAGATGAAAAAACTAATAATTGAGAGATTAAAGCCAATGTTTTCTAAATGCTGCCTCTTTCTAATGTTGTGCTTATAATTCATTGTTGGACAATTAACTAATCTATGGGCATGTTCAGTTTCAGACACTGGGGCTTCATAGAAACATAGCAAAAGAATGAGTCAGACAGGGACCCCTGGCCATCTAGTCTGACCCCCAGCTTCGGTTGGCTCCACTCATGTCATGCCTATCATGTGCATGTCAAGCCTATCCTTGAACAGCCTCACCAATGAGGCTTCAACCACATGCATTCTTTAGTCTTGCCAACAATTGATTTAAATGAATGAGCAACCATGAGGTGAACACGCTAAGGCCTTTCACATGGCAATTTTCATAATTTGCATTATATGGGCCTGAACTAACCCTAAACCAAAAATCTTCTGCAGAGTGCATCTGGTGTTCAAAGCGGCCTGAGAGTAAGGGGGTAAAATGCATGCACTTCCATCTTGAGGGCTCTCATGTGCATTATAAAAATAAAAATAAAACCAGCCACAGCCATGCAAGTCACTGCACCTAGGCCATGAAGCACAACTTTTCCTGGGAACTAAAGCCCAGTCAAGGAAGCAGAGTCCGGCTAGAGCAACCAAGGACACCAGACCTGGCTCCTAAGGCTTAAAGCTTCCCACCTAGCAAAGCCTGGTAGAGATGAAAATCAGGCTCTCTCCAATGCCCGCTGATTTGCTGGGGGACAGAGAGGGCCTGTTCATTCTCCTTGTTCAACTGCTGGCTTGAGGAGTGCTCCTTACTCAGAGGTTCTGTTGGGACCAGGCTTCATTCCCTTCTTACCTTTCCAGATTGAGGAAGGTGCAGAGTGGGAGAAACCCTGAGCTGGTTTCTTGAGGAGTGACTCTTAAGACACAAGCCTAGTTGTGAGCTAGCCTCACTCATGCCTCACTTTCCCTTGTGGGAAAACCAAGTGAAGCTGAGTCATAGTTTGAGGGGCATTCCTTGAGACTGTGGTTTAATTGCTTTTGCACATTTTTATGGAGGCCAGGCTTCGGAGGTGGGGGATAGGCCTCCACCAAGGCCTCAGATGCCCAATGGGGCTTCTGATTAAGCCTAAACTAGACCAGAAGTTGCCCATAACTGACTGCATAAGAAAAGAAAGTGCAGCATAGTAAAGTTATTGCACCCAATGCTAATGAGCTTAGGTTTGCTTTAATAGACTCATGCCTCTTGGAACTGTCAGGAACTCTTGAAATTGCAGAACCAGGAGAATGTATTCTCAGATTCACATGGAGGACCCCATACTTCAACCTCAGCAGTTTATTGGCAGGTCACCCCGGAACCCCTCTGACAGAGACAAATACAACAGCACTGCCAAGTGGCCAGTATTGGCTACAAATTTACAAAGTACAGGCAGATTATTTTATAAATTGTGGGTCATGTAAAAGTTTCAAGGCAGTGCTGAGATTCTGAGTGGATAAGAAGGACAATAGGGAATAATACAGAAACACTGAGAAATCATTATAGGCATCGCGAAAAACATCATGACCCATCGAAGGCTTGAGTAGCAGATAACAAATAAAACAATCAAGAGTTACAGAAATTTAACAGGTTTAAAATGTTGTGGTTTTTGCAATTAGAGATACAGAATTTCTTAAGACAAACCATGAGCTGGCTAGGGATTTTAACATTGCAAAGGAAGTGCAGCTTCCCATATGGCTTGTCTGATTCTGCAAGAGAATACATGAATAATGGAGCTCCTGGGGTTGCCTGCTTTTCCCAGGCATGTGGAGCTGGGCAAAAAGTTCCGGTCTCTTGGAGTGGAGAGGAGCAAGGGCACTGCTGCCAAATTTTATATTTTTCTTTTTAGTTGAGGAGTCATTTGGACTTTCACAACACTACATATAACTGTCTTTATTCTTATTTAGCCTTCCAGAGTTCAACAGTATGTTGTGCGAAGAAGAAGCCAAAGAACCTGCTTCCTTGTTGCAAAGCAGCAGCAGAAAGGGGATTTAAAGGAGGAATGTGGCAGCACAAAGAAGGTTGCTCAACTCTTCCTGCAACTCACCATTTAGACTTTCATACTGTTTCCAAAATAAGCAAATTAGACTGCCCAGATTCTGAGAACTACAGCCTGGTGACCTTACTGAGGCCTTTTAAGGAGACAATACCTACACAGATACCCAGGACCAGTATGGAAATTTAATCAAGAAAGATTACTTAAAACCTCTCAGGCTATTGTTCAGATTCATGAGTGTCAGCAATGGCTACATTTCAGGGTAACTTTTCTGTAGTAGGTAAACAATGGAGTGCTTTCCCATCCTCTCAGTGAGAGATGCATACAGAGTAATTAAGCTAAGAAAAAGCATAATTTATGAAAATGTTGTTTATTCACTGCTCTCTAACACAGAATAGTGATTGACTGGCACTTCAATATGTCTGGAGAGAATTACAGTGATCCAGGGACTAAAACATATTTGCCTGTGGTGAATGAAATGTGCATACTGGGGCCAAGAACTTCCAAGAGCTCCAGAATTAAAATGAGGTTCTCTCCCTCTCTTTCTCTCTCCACGCATTTGCAAATGTGTTAGCAGTGCTGTTTGATTAGTCTACAGAACAGCAGGAAGAAACTCCTTGTTGTGTAAGAAGACAAGAAGAAGAGGGATGATACACATAAACACACAGGCAGGGAATCGGGAGTCAGCACTTGAAATGATGTGATAGCAGTGAGCCAGGTGTTCAGAGATGGCACAGATGTGATTATGATCCTGTGTGTGGCATGTTCAGTGATGAAGGCATGAGAAAAAGATGGGCTTTTGTAAGGCCTTGTATTTGTCTGCATTAGTCCCAGTTTAATTATAACACTTAATTCCACTTGTATGGATGCCTGTGCAAATGATTTTATAACAATGGAAGAAAGGTGCATTTCAGTTGGTACAGTGACCTTAATGCCTGTGTGTTAAGAGAGTACCAGCGCAATTAGGAGACAAGGGATAATACAATCAGTCTGAGACCATGAATATCAAAACTGAGCTTGGAATTCAGGACAGCCCTAGCTAGGCCTGACCAATCTAGTTATTTTAAGGGGTGGGCCTAGTCCATCTTGTTATTCTTATCATGAGGTCCCGATATTTATACCTTCTACTTGCGTTCAATTAACAAAAATCACTACAGATAATTAGGGAATTAAATTAGTTTTTAAATTTATTTTAATCAAAATATCAATGCACACAAATGCTTTATCTTGCATTTTTTTCATTTTTCACAAATTTCTTAATAGAACAGTGCAGAGCAGTATAGAGTTGGAAGGGCTCTATTAGGCCATCGGACCCTTACACGTGTAGTCACCCATCTGGCTACAGGCTTGTGCCTTTCCATCTTCGCAAAGGTGAATCAACACGCAGGCAGAATAATTGTCTCTGGGGCTTGTCTTATGCCTGGTCCATTGACAATGAGTGATGGTGCATCAGGTGACAAATTAGATGTGATGTGTTGGGTTAGATTTCTGAAATGGTGGCCTGTTTGTCTTGATAGGGTAGGCAAACAAATCGTTTAATAGCAAGGAAAGGAAAATTTCTGAACTGGCATTCTGTTTATTTAATGAATTGTCAGCAAGCATAGGAAACAGCATGAGAGAAAACATTATACCATGTTAGAATTCAATTCATAGTTATAGCAGAAGGACATAAAAGTGCGGTATTAGGAGACTGTACTTTTTCAGAAGGACTGTGGAGGAGGGAGCAGTCAGAGGTAGTGCTTGTAATGAAGAGGAAGTAAGCCCCCAAGAAAGTATTTTGCTTAATTCATTGCTTCTCTGGGCTGTATAACCTGGTGAGTCAGTTTCTCCAAAAGGGCTAGCCTACCAGGACTATGATGGCAACAGCATATTTTATGTGAGTTTCCTTGTTCCAAATTCACTTTTTCCGGGAAGCTTTTGAATCATCTCCCTAGTTCTGTGCATGATTTTAAAGAAGTCAAAACATGTGCAATGGAAAGAATACGTATGCATATATTTTTCCATCTGCGGTTTCCTTGTCTTTGTTTTTGTAAGCCCCTGGGGTAGGGATATGTCATACCTAATCTTTTTAATAGTGTCAACTCAGACAATACACTCAACCTCTGGGTGCAAACTCCAAGGGAAGTGCAGAGGATGGCAATGGGAGGGTGGGTTTCTCTGCGGTGACCCCATCTATGGAACAGCCTCTCCACTGCAGACCAGCAATGTTGCTCCGGGGTGGCAGGATATCCTAGAGGGCGGGCACAAACACAGCTGAGGCTGAGGGAGGGATGGAGTTTCAAGGGGCAGGGGCAGCATAGGGATTTTATTTATTTGGTTAAAGAAATTGTGAAAGTAAAGGACTTCACACTAGAGACATTCAGAAAGAAACTGGACAGCCATCTGAGTGAGAATGTGTAACGTGGTGTCCTGCAACAGCAGGGGGTTGGAATCGATGGCCTTCATGGCCCCTTCCAACTCTTCTGTTCCATGATTCTAAGATTCACAGTATCACTGAGGGAAGTGCAGATGGATACATCAGGGGGTTATCACAACTGTCCCACCCCCGACACCCCACCACCACTTACCTTTTTCCTATTAAAGTTGGCTCTTGAGACTTGAAAAGAGACTTGAAACTTGACTCAAAACTTTATTGCAATAACTTGAGACTCAATGTGGACTTGACACTTGACTCAAAATTTGGAGTGAAGGACTTGAGCACATCACTGTGATCCACAGTCTGTTTATACAAGCAACATTAATTGCTCTAATGCTGGTTTCACACAAAAATGGTCTTTCTGGAATAAGTTCCACAAACTCTTTCAGGGACTGTCATTCCCAAGCACTTTGCCCAGTTTTTCCTGGTATTGATTGAAAATCTCTGTGGGGGCTGTCATCACCTGAAAAAGGAGCATTTGAAGCGCAACTTTATTCCTCCCACAGCTCTTCCTCACACTGAATAATGTAAACTTAATTGAAATGATAATACAGCCTGATTTACATATAGGAAGCCCAACTGTCTGACAAAAGATCATCCTCTAATTAAAGTTTAAACATCTGCTGACAAATCTGATGTGGACCCATACTGTCAAGAAACTGTTTCTCATGAAAGAATTATGTCATGTTATAGCAGTTATGAGATAGTCCTAATTCTCTGAGAGGTCCTGGTTTTCTTCCAGATACTTTCTTCCAAAATATCAAAAGTGACAAAACTGACGCTATCATCCTTACACACATCCTGAGAAGGCAAGACTTACTGGAGAAGACAATCACGCAAGGGAAAATTGAAGGCAGAAGGGGAGGGGGGGGAGACCAAATATGAGATGATTCAATTCCATCAAGGAAGCCACAGCCTTCAAAGCAGAGCTCGGCTGTCAAGGACAAGATTGTTTGGAGGGCATTCAGTCATTCGTAGGGTTGCCATAAGTCAGAGAAGACTTGACAGCAGAACAACAATAGCAACAACAAAAGCCTGAATTCCTGTGCCTTTTGAGTGAACTTTCAAGCAACATCTATGTATTTTTTAATAAAAAAGAACATATTATTCTTATCATTTGCTATTTGTTTCCAGAGACAACCATGATGAAGATGACAAGAAGATTATTTTTAACATCCAAATCACATCTAATCCAGCAGGAAATTTAAATATTTTTAACCTCCATGCAAGACAGAATACATTATTCTAAACTATCAAGTGCCTCAGTAAAAACGTTGGGTTGGATGTTGGCATAACTAGCTTCAGTCCCATTAATTTAAATGGTTCTTCTCTAAGAATGACTAAAACTGGATCTGTTCCATGCCTTAAAATGCCAGTGAAAGGCATATGCAAACTAATAACCTGGCAGATTTATCAAAACAGTATATAGGGTATTTATTAAACACAAGAACAATTTGAGTATCTTGTTCAAGCAATTAAAGCAGAATGTTTCAGGCAGGTTTCAGAGCATCAAAATCTTGACAGAAGGGCAATATGTGATCCTTGTGGTTTCTGAGAGTTCTCAGCCTTTAGCCTGGCTCAGAGGTCTATGCTGGATCCCACTTCCTTCAGGTCGTATTAACTGATAGGGAATCTGACATGTGGTCCCCACATGGAGCCCCACTGGATCAGGCGAAGGATCCATCAGGTGACACTGTGGTCCATCAGCTGCCTAGGGTAAGCCCACAAGCAAGACATGATCGTTCCCTTAAAGTATGAATTATTTTTAAAGAAATGATCTATGCTTTGCTCATTCCTTTTCTTGTTTTCCTAAACTATCCAGGAAGCTATGCTCATTTAGGAGAAAAAAGAATGAATGAATGTTCATTCGAGGGAAGAGAGGTTCCAGGAAGATAGACATTTTAAAAATAGATTTCTGCCTAATGCAACCTTATGATAACAACTTGTAAAGTAACTTGCTAGATGCATTGGACCAGAACAGAAGTGATCGATTGTACTTGCAGATAAAAAATATAGGAATTTATTTTGTAAAAGTTCTCCTTGTGTTACTTCTCTGTCCCTGAAAAAAAACAAGCAAACAAAACTCTTTCTTCTGAATTCCATGGTTCTATTTCATTTTTGACAAACTGTCAACAGCTGGGTGACTTCCTATCTGCCAGTGCAGATTAAAGCAGACACTGTGTATAACTTGTGCACAGCTTCCAACACAAGACTTGACTGGCCTTTAAAGATGTTAACCATGACAAGTAAACATCAGCTTGCCTCTAAGAGTCTGGATATGTAAATCAGAATTTGGAAAGATATCACCTGAACCCTTCACTGTGGGTTTTGCAGAATACACTTGAAGCAACTGTTGTGTATGTAAATGTCAAGTTTTGAAGTGCTGAACACTGAGGTGGATATACAAGGCTAAACATGTTTTCCTTCAAGTAGAAGAACCATGCAAAGCAATACAATTATTGCAGAAATGTATAACCTTGAAAGGTTCCCACTGAAACAGAATACTGCTAATACTTATTCTTTATTCTATTCTATTTCCATCCAGTGTGTAATGGTTTGGGAATACCACAGTTGTTATAATAAAGCAACAGAATAAAACCAATGGTCCATGTTTTCCACACACATTGCAAAATTGCATGTCACATTAAACTAAAGGTTATAGGGACCCCACAGAAGAGATGGCCACTGGAGACATGGCCATCCAAGTTCACTCTCTGGAAATCAGGGCTGCCCTTGGTAACTCTAGACTTGGCCAGACTAGGCAAGGCCAGGTCATATGTTGCTCCAGACAGGATTGCAAATGGCTTGCGACACAATGAAGGATCTTCTGCAAGAGATGCATGGTTTCTCACTCATTTTACCATGGGGTGGGTGACTTTATGCATCACAGGACAAAACAGATCTGCACAGAAATGCTATTTTTGATGACATTCCAATGCTACATGTGATGAGTGCTTCAACCTTCCACGCAGAAGTACTGCAAACTTGCTGTGTGTGGTGGGGGGGTTGTTTGTTTGTTTTTGAGCAGTTTCACATCTTAGAAAGTCTCCAGGTTCCCACTGAAGGCTTCTGTAAAACTTACACCCTTTCATGACATCTGGTACTTTCCAAAGTATTGCTTCTTAATTGCGATGCTTCTGCTTTCTGTGGGTTTCTGTGTGATGTTCCTGTGTGGTGGAACAAGGTGGTGTATCTCAAGCTTTATGAGGCAGGCTGTTTTAAAAAATGTGCCATAAATCCATTCTCACATTTTAAGATGATGAACCTTCAGTCCATGACTGTGCTTGTTTCAAAGCAGCATGAAATGAAATTGTGTAGCTATGGAATTTCAGATGGGTTTGGAGCATTAGCATTCAAGCTCAGCACACAGTGAGAGCATTCATCAGGCACACCTTGCCTTGCGTTGATTCTTTATACGTTATATTGTATTATATATAATTAACAGGATAGTATTTCTCTATACTACATGGCTGATTTTCAATTCCACGGTTGGCCTGAGAAGCATTTATGTTTATTTTACTCAATGATGGTTGACAATACTTCAGTAAGCTTGCATATTCATTTGCATGCTTCCCACTAGCCTTGTTGAGAACATTCATGTTAATATTTTGTCTTCTAACTGGCAAACATTCACAGACATGTGCACACAAATAAAAAAGGGCTGTCCATGCATTCATTTTCCCTAGGCAAATATTAGGAAAATATCTGGTGTATCCATGGTTGCTTCTTCTCATATCCAGTTCCCCATTTACACCCTCTGATGCATGGTGGGTGGAGTATAAAACAGGTCCCTGTATATGCAGGGGTTCCTGTGGCTTCTTGGGCCTGAGCAACAACATAGAATTTCTGAGCAATTTCTTGATGGTGTTCTTTTTCCATACATTCCCTAAGAATCACCCCTCCCCTGCTTTCCAATTACTGCCTACATATAGCTTACATGAGGTCCAGACCATCCAGTGACAATCAGAGACGAAAGGCAGGTTTGGTCTGCACGGCAACTTATTTTTCTCCCTGTAAGTGAATGAAAGCCATGGGAAGGACGCACAGACTGTCCCATGTTGACTGTCATCTGAAGCAAGCCCTCATTCAGTTGTGACACAACAAACTCCATTCAGGCATTAAAAAGCATGTCTGAAGGCACAGACTGTATGAGGCTATGGGGCTATTCATGCCATCACTACCCTCAATTTCCCCACAGGCGCCAGCCCCACTTCTTCTGCTCTTGACAGACACACATTAGAGGCAACCATGGGAAGGATGATTCCAAGGTCATTGCACTAAACATGAGCACAGACTTCTCCTTCTCATCTTCAACAGGAGTGCATCATGCATGGGCCTGCATGGTGTGTCCTCCCATGTTCTTTTGAATGCCTGGAGAGCAATACAATCTCTTTTCATTTTGCCCCATCGGAACTGAAGTCCAGTTTATTCATGAGGCTAGGAAAGCTGTTCCTGGGCTGCAGGGGAGCTTGGCATGTTTCCTCACACACTTTTTGAATGCAGACATTTAGGATATCAAAAGAAAAGCCCACCTATCCTCCCTCATACTTTTTAGTTTTAATGTGCATGATTCCACCAATGCCTCCAGTGTAGTAGCAGTGAAAGATGCAAATGCTGTGGTCTGAATTGCTTCTATTGCAGGTAGAAAATGGGCAAAACTGGGAATAATTAAGAACTAATATCTGCATAACCACCCCATTTCATCTGCTTAGCCCTTCACTGAATGTTATGTGCAGGACCAGAGAACCCTGTACCCTAAAGATATGTTGGATGCAACTTTCACAGTTATGGACCTCTGGCCATGCTGACTGTGGGAGTTGCTCCCAAGCTGGTATTGTATGGGCAAAACTAATCTCAAACAAATTGTTCTCTTTGTAAATTTGGAAAAGAACTAAGATTCCTTCCTTACCTTGAAATAACCAGCTAAGTCTACAGAGAAAGCTGAGGGGGCATGGGAGACAGTGAGAGAAGACTGGCTGGGGTGGAGTAGACACCACTACCAAAGTTAAGAGGATGCGTATCTGCAAGTTGTCTTCCACATGGACCCTGTTTTGATCCTTGGCTGGCCACCAATTTGCTGCCCACCAGTCTGAGCTAGTTTGATTCTGACTGAAGGAGAAACATTTCACCAATAGATTCTATGTACTACCTGCAGTCTATGTCTAGGTACATAGAATTTACCTGAGTGGTCCTGGACATGGTATATTCAAGGTTCTTTGATAGGATGCACAAACTATGCACATATAGTGCATAGAGTGTTTCAAACCATCTGCGGAACACAGATGTGGGTTAGGATCAGTGGTACATTCCTTTCTGTATGCTAGGTAATGATGGTGTCTGAAATACACTAACATCTGATCTTAGTAAAGCATTTCAAAAGATCAGCTGGGTGAGAAGGGCTGTGCCTTAAGTGGGGATCTACAAAAATTCCAATTTAGTTCACATACTATTAAACTTGCCCTGGCTACAGTCTGAAATAATGAAAACATACTTTTTTTTCTCAAAAAAAGTACTTTCCTGAACTTGAAATCACTTATGAAAAATGCATCTTTTGAAAAAAAATTGTGAAAATACATGACTGCCCCAAGCAAAGTCCAAACCTACTCCCATTTCCACAGCTTAACCACTTTGGAAGCTAAATTTTTAAAAAATGTGCATGAAATGTGTGGCTTTCCTGTTGGGAATGCAGACTGTTCCCATTCAAGTTAAAAGAAAAACCAGGTTGCAGATGAGAATGCAAGGATGGTGAATCAAATTGCAGAGAGGACTTCAGAAAACCTTGGCAAATCACACATCCTTGGTTCTCCCATTCCTAGTTTCATGGAATAGATTCCTCCTCACCCCCGTTATGCTGCAAGGACAAAACAGAGACACAACAAAGGCAGCACATTTCCCCAAAGCTATCGAAACAAAAGTAATAGGCTAAACATTGAGACCAGATCACAACTGGCAGCAGTACTTGATTTTGCCCACAGTCCCATAGCCCAGCAGAACTGGACAGTTTTAGCAATTGTATTGAAAACCTGAGGAGGGAGATTTGGTGCAACAGAGAAAACCACTGATCTGTCCTCAGATGGCAAATGACAGAGGATTCTGATGCAGAGCTTCAATAATACCTGAAGCACCACACAGCAAATCGGAGGTGGTTATTAGCATGTCTACTTTTTGCAGGTCTAAACTGCCCACCCACAGAGAGTATTCTAGGAGAAAGAATCTCTGTGTGTCTCACCCTAATTTCAAAAGCAACCCTATGTGACTCGTTGGGTTTAAAATCCCCTAAGAGAGCTGAAGTAGGAGTGATTATAAGATGCTACTTTAGCCTTTTCTACTATAACTTTGGAGCAGTACATACTTCAGGTACTTTGGGGTGTATTTAGTTATTAAATCTGATTAAAAATCTGAAACCACATTTGATTCTTCCTTCACTGTCTTGCAATGACCAGCTACATTGCTGGTATGTTTTGAAGGATGAAGGAGATAATTCGATGTATTTGCATAGTGTATTCGGAGAATAGGAGGCTGTTAACATGGGATAAATTGCAGAACACGACATATTACCTTCTAGGAACTGTTTGCCATACTGCTGGGAAAGCTTTCAGAAGAAATGTTGCTCTGGCAGCATTCCTGAACTGGACATGTGAACTCTGTTCACTATTGCTGGACCGCTGCAGGGGCTTCCTTTCATGAAGAAACCTGCAAGAGCTCACAGGCTTGAGAAACTCAAGATGCTGCCCCCTTGACCTGACCCATTTCAGCTTAGCTTTCTTGGTCTTACTAGCAGCAAGAGGGTGCTGCCTGTGCCCTATTTTCAGAAATATTCTGCTTCTGTGATCACTAATATTTCTGCCTTTAGGCAAGCTGAGCCTAGTGCTGTAATGACACCTGCTTAGAAGTCCTATTAAAGGAAGTGAGACTTCTGAGTGCTCAGTGTGCAGAATAACAGTGCCTTCTGGGGCTCTCAGCCCTGAGGAGTTGAGGGTAGGGACAGACAGTATGACAGCTTCATTTTTGCCATAAAACATAGGAACATGCCCTGTTCAAAACCTTGAGCATGAGTAAATGAGTGCCCAAAATGTTTGTACATTGCTAAACATTCGATTTGTGAAGCTTGCATAGTTCACTTTGGGCATTTTTTCCCTAACTTGTACAAATTTCCACTATCGTCTGAATCAGTTCCACTTTAGTCTAGAGGTTAAAGTAGTACAAATAAGGAAATGTGAACAACTTTGGGTGAGGTACACTCATTCCTTATTCAGCTGCTGCTTGATTTGCACAGTTTTCCTGTTCACTCAGAGTGAGCAGTAATTGCAATTGTGCCCTGGAACTGGGCATGAGTTGAGCAGCAAGGCAATGTTTGGAGAATCCTGGCGTTCTTGAACATGGCTGGTTCACCCATTCCCAGTTAAGAGCCATGTATTAGGATGTGAGGGAGTCTGTTTCAGTTGGTTGTTCGGCCTCAGCATTCCCTGAATAGAACTGCTTTGCCTGTCCTGCTTTGCACCACCTTTTAGATGGTGGGTTCTACTCCTTCATGTGCAGTTTGTGAAGGTACTAAAATATGATGCATAATGATCCTGAACTGCGGCAGTTCTGTAGAACATTACAAATAACTGGGTTCAACAATATGTCCTCTCTGCTATGTAAAGATAAGTTCTGCTTTCAAGGCACTTGCAATGGAGGTTAATGCAAGATGCCACCTTTTTAAAGCACTTGTACATCATTTTGTTGACATGCTATTGAAAATATCCCTTATCTTTCAATTACTCCTCCAATCGCATGACACTCTTAGCAATTGTAAGGTTTTACAATTGCTGATTGGTTGGATATCATATAGCATTTCATTATATTATGTGCTGTACTTCCTCTGCCCTTTTCCTGATAGAAAGTATTTAGGGCAGCTTTTTAAGGGGTCAGTTTTGCAGGGCAGAGAGTGTCTTAGAGGATTATGGAGTTCTGAAGTATCTGTTTGTCCATGAAATACTGCTTTTTGATTCAGTTTTTATTTTGATGTTCCCCTTCCCACAGCCCCAACCCTTGTCAATCTTCCATATTGGATTTAATTGCCTTTTGGTTTTGATTTTCAGACTGTAAAATGTCAGTGATGTCAGTTTATGAATACTGTGAGTGGCCTTGAGATTCCAGTCAAAGAATTCATGATGATGAAGAAGATGATTTTTCTAAAGAAAGATGCCATATAGCATGGTCTGAAGTTAACCTTTCTAAACTCTCTTATTGCACTTCCTACGGTTATATTTGCTCCCCAAGTTTGTTCTGTTTAACTTGATCTCTGCATTGCAAATTAAGACTTGTGTATCTTTGGGATATGTTCAGTGGTTGTTGGGTTTTTGTTGTTTTTCCTTGGTGCTGTGGTCCTTAACCAGCATTCTTTTTTCCCCTGTTTTTGCAAAATGAAACAAAATCTAATTATGAAAAAGATTATGGAATGAACTAAGCACTAGAAACTCAGCCTCACAAACAGTGCAATATGGAAATCTGTTTAACTTCTTTCTTTTCCCAGGCAAATTGCAATGTGCTGAGTTATCTGTATGAGAGTGTCCAACTTAGCAACTCATTTATAGCTACTGGCCTCATGTTTACATTTCAGTGGATCTCACCTCTCTTGTTTGCCAAAACACAATCCCAATTACAGCAGAGCAATAGAGAAAGCTTGCTAATTTAGAACTGTTCTATGAAAACCAGATAATGTATATCTAAGAGGCATGTGCAATGAATTGTCCCTTAAAGTGAATTATCATTTCTACTTTTGAATTTTTACTGCAACATGTGTAGTGACATTTGGGATGAAATGATAGGGAGGCACTTTCCCCACTATTCATATCTTACCATTCTTTTAAGACTGCTGTAGATGGGCTTCTCAGGTGATTCAGATCAGGGCTGCGCTACTGGTGATCCACCAAGCTGCCTGAATTTGCCAGCCATGTATGGGGCTCTCCAGAGGCAAATGAAGCGCCCACCACCCCACAGTCTTCTTGGGATAATACAGACAGTGGTTTTATTAAACACTGGTTAGGCCAAAGTGCATGGCTCGTGATTTGCATCTGACTTGTAAGTGGGGACTGTCGGAATGATATGCATAATTTCTGGACATGTGGTGGCTCAGAGCATCTTTTCTTAGCTTGGACTGATATCCCAACTATGTCCTTATCTGTGCCCATATACCAATCATGTCCTTATTTTAGGAATAGCCTAGCTACAGTTTCCATGCTCTGGGTCACCTTTAAAATGGTCTGGAAATTTCAGATGGTCCAAAACAGGGTAGCAAGTTCGCTAATGCACACTGGCCAGCAAGATCATATTGGACCAGTAGTTTGCCATAAGCATTGCCTGCCAGACCATGTCTGGGTCCACATCAAAGTGCTGTGATTAACAGTCAAACCCCAAAATGGCTTGCAGGCAATGGTGACCTGAAGACGTTACATTTCCATTTATATCCCATCTTTTTTCTCCACACGAGAAATCCAAGGTGGCTTGCATAGTCCTCCTCCATTCCATTTTATCCTCACAAGAACTATCTTTTATTTTATTTATTTTATTATTTATTAAAACATTTTTATGCCGCCCCATTCGCCGAAGCCTCGGGGTGGCTTACAACACAATAAAATACAATAAAAAGGGATAGCATGTCCCACCTCAGTCAAGGCTGAACATGCCCAGTTCTCTCAGTCTCTCCTCATAGGGCAATGCTTCCAAACCCTGAATCATATTTGTTCTCCTCTGCTGGACCCTTTCTAATTTACCTGCATCTTTCATAAATCTTGATGCCCAGAACTGGACACAGTATTCCAGGTGAGGTCTGACTAGTGAGGAGTAGAGAGGAGCTACTATTTCTCGTGATTGAGAAGTAATACTTCTGTTAATGCATCCCAAAATAGCATTTGTCTTTTTGGTGGCTGCATTTCTCTGTTGACTCATGTTTAGCCTATTGTCCACAGTTACTCCAAGACTTTTTACTTTTTCAGTTCTATTGAGGCACGTATTCCCCATCTTGTGTCAATGCCTTTGGTTTCTGTTTCCTAGGTGGAGGACTTGGCACTTGTCCCTCTTGAATCTCATTCTGTCACTTTGAACCCAGTGCTCAAGCTTATTAAGAATGCCCTGGATCTTCATTCTGTCTTCTAGGGTGTTTGCTGTTCCATCCAGTGTTGTATCATCTGAAAATTTGATTATCTTGTACTTCCACATCTAGATCATTAATACAGATGTTGAAGAGCACTGGGTCCAGGATTGAACCCTGTTGCATCCCACCCCAACCTCCACCCAATTTGAGAAGATGCCATTGAGGACCACTCTTTGTGTTTGATTTAGCAGCCAATTTTGGATCCACCTAATAGTTTTTTCATCTAGTCCAGTTTTTGCTAATTCGCTTTTCAGAATGTCATGGGGCACAATGTCAAAATCTTTGCTAAAGTCTAGGCAGATTATGTCCACAGTGTTCCCTCTGTCCATCTGGGAGGTTACCCAGTCAAAACATGAGATTAAATTAGTCTGGCAGGATTTCTTTTTGATAAATCCATGCTGGCTTTTATTAATCACTGCATTTTCTTCAAGATGCTTGCCAGTGGATTTTTTAATAATTTGCTCCAAATTTCTTCCAGGGACTGATGTCAGACTAACTGGTCTATAGTTCTCAGGTTCATCTTTTCCCCCCTTTTTGAAGAGAGGGTTTTCCAAGATCTATCGAAGATAATAGCCAGTGCTCCAGAGAGTGCCTCCGTTTGCTCTTTTATGACTCTGGGATGGAGTTCATCAGGCCCTGGAGATTTGAAAGTGTTTATTCAAGATCCAAGATCACACAATAGTGTGGCAGTAGCCAAATAAACTCTGAAAAGACATGATAGTGCAGGCCTTTCTGCTTGTTAGTGCATGCTAGGTGGTGTAATGGATAGAATAGGGATTGATGTTGAACCAGAATCCATATTTTAAATTTGCAGTATCACTTCTCCTTGTTCCCATTTTGGTACCTCTTCTTTATACCATAAATTGAGTAATACCCCCTTATGTTAACAGTTTAGCTAATGTTCCCAAATTACTGGGAGCTGAATATGTGTTTTTGCTTTATTGTTTCCACCAGAATTACTGAGCTATCATGGAAGAATCCATTAAAAAGATCTTAATGTTTTTATTCATGTGCTGTGCAGATTTTACCATCCAGTTCCTAACACATGTTTAACAAGACCTGGGAGATTGGAAAGGCCTTGGTTCAGTCTCTTTGATTGGAAGAAAAATAGTAAAGAGCCCACCTGCACTAACACAGAAATAGAAAGTGGTTAAGGTCAATGTTATCTGAGAGGTTTGCGTCAGGAATCTTTAAGGCAAGTATCTGTAGTTTTGCCATTCAACTTTACTTTTCTGTTTCAGCAAAACAGCCTCTACTGGTAACAAAACATGCTTAACTCTGTTTCAGATGTTCCCCACCCACCCTGTTTTATGGTACAACTTTGGGAAGAAACAGCTTTTTAAGCAGCAGGGGTTGGACCTCCCTGCTGACTCTCTTGATCCCATTGAGAATAGGAAATAAAGTTTAAGGAAGCCTCATGCCTATGGCTAGTTGAAAAAGCTCGGGAAATGTAGGTCTTTCTTCCATCTGAACATGCATAGGATTGTGCCCTAAATGGCAGATCGCTCCTGATTGACTGAGGAAACATATGAGTGCACTCTTCATATACTTGCTTGTCACACAGAAAAGAGTCAGGATCTCTTCTCAGTCATCTCAGAGTACAGGATATGGAATAATGGGTTCAAGTTATAAGCAGCCAGATTGTGGCTGAACATCAGGAATAATTTCCTAAATTGTAGGAACTACAAAGGAATCCAGTACCTATCTTCCAGATAGGTACTGGATACTGGTTTGGCTGAGCTGAGAATTCTGGCTCAGAGGGACCTCTACATCCCTTTCATGCTCACCTCAGGACCTTTAATCAATCTTGGAATAATGTTTGAAGAGCAGCCCTTTCCTCATTGGCAGTATATTCCCGTAACAGACATTTTAGGATTATCTCAGTTTGCAAAGTTGCCTTGAGTAGTGGTGTCAGTCCCCTGCCTACCCCATAAGAATCAGGCTACTGAGTTTGCTTTCTCTCGAGATGGTTTCTCTGAGAAGCAGTAGTTAAAAAGTGCATTAGCTGAAGTGCTATTTCCAATGTGTGCATGCAAAGGGAAGATGACAGCAAGCCCATAAGGATGTGGAGACACCCCCCCCCCCACACACACACACACACACACACTGTGAGTGAGTCTTGGGACTGATGGTGTTGTCCTTTTAGTGGGAAAGCCAAGGTCTGGCAAAGAGCAGTTTGCAGAAATGTGTGGAGACAAGATAATTCAGTGCGGGCATTTACTACAGAAGGCATGGACCCAGGCTGCTGACTTTCAGAACTCAGATTAGGGTTGGGAAGGTTTTAAAAAAACTGGTTTCATAGTTCACAGGCAATTTGAAAGAATTTTTATTTTCTTGCCTGCTTGCTGACTTGCTTGCTTGCTTGAGATCAAGCCATGTGAATGGATTATCTGCCTAATGACAAAGTTCAAAACAAAACAAAGGAAAACAAAACACACCCTGTTTTCCCCAAAACTTCAGATTCCATACAAATTCAACATGCCATGCATTTGAATTCTGTCTGGCTACCTATCCCAGAAAGGGCAGTGTGTGCATTAGAGGTGAGGAAACTTAATAGGATTCCCAGTCATTGAAATGCATGGACTAAAACAGGGGTCTCAAACTCAACTTACCTGGGGGCCGCTGGAAGTAGAGTCTGGGTGAGGCTGGGCTGCATCAAGTATTCCACCACCGCGGTGGTGGTGGGCCACTCATCCCACGGCCGGCCCGGGCACCGCCGGCGCTTTGAAGGCTGCAGGGGCCCTCCCCCGTGCCCCACCTGTCCCGGCAATTGGCCCACGGGCCACAAGTTTGAGACCCCTGGACTAAAATGAGCTTTTTCTTCTCCTTTTTTTCTCTTTTGCTTGCATCATCACTGTTTTAGTATTAGTTTATAATGAACAATATTTAAATTCCTCCTGATGAAAGTGAAAGGGAAAAAGCAGGACTGCAGCTGAATATCAAGAAGACAAAGATCATGACCACAGAAGAATTACAGAACTTTACTGTTAATGATGAAAAGCTTAAAATTGTTAACTAACTCAGCTCAGTCATCAATTCAAAGGAAGACTGCACCCAATAAATTTGAAGAAGAGTGGGAATTGGAAGGGAAGCAATGAGGGAACTATCAAAGATCATCATGTGCGAGTAAGTTTCAGTGAAGACCCAGTCCAAGATCATCTATACCAGGGGTCTCAAACTTGCGGCCCATGGGCCAATTGCCAGGATGGTTGGGGCACAGGGGAGAGGCCCTGCGGCCTTCAAAGCACTGGCGGCACCCAGTCCGGCTGAGGGATGAGCGGCCCACCACCACTGCGGTGGTGGAATACTTGATGCGGCCCAGCCTCACCCAGACTCTACTTCCAGCGGCCCCCAGGTCAGTTGAGTTTGAGACCCCTGATCTATACTACTGTATTCCGAACCACAATGCGTGGGTGTGGAAGCTGGACAGTGAAGAAAGCTGCCAGGAAGAAAATGGATGCATCTGAAGCACGGTGCTGGAGGAGAGCTTTGTGAATACCCTGGACCAAAGGAAAGACAAACAAATGGGTCCTAGGTCAAATAGGCCTGAGCTTTCCCTAGAAGCAAACATAACAAAACCAAGGCTGACAAAACTCATGGCACATCCTGAGAAGGGAAAACTCAATGGAAAATCAAGGGCGAAAAAGGAAAAGCAGAGAAGAGACGGATTGAACCCATAAACGAAGCCATAGCCTTAGCCTTAGGAGAGCTGAGTGGGACTGTTATGGACAGGAATTTTGGAGGGGTTGCCATAAGTTAGAGATGAATTGACAGCATATTACAACATTTAAGTTCCCCCAGAGCATCGGGTTTTCACCATTCTTTTCCAATCAGGGTTGGAGTGTCTTTGGTGGCTATATAAAATGCATGGATTCAGTAGTTCAAATGATCCCCATCCTTGCAACCCTCAAAAAGCTTCACCAAGTGAATTTCTCCTTATTGCACTTGTTCAAAGCACTTGGGAGAAGGGGAGAAAGCTAGGTGACATGAGCCAAAGAGTTGCCGGAGCCTCTATGAGCATATTCATCAGATTTAACTAAGCAAACTCACAGCTAGCTCAATGGCAGCTCTGAATTATAAATTTCCCTTTTCAAAAGCAGAGCAGAAGCAGGCGGAAGAAGCAGGGGGTCTTGTGTTTAAGGCAGCAGTCAGCTGGTTGCTTTTTCATGGCACAGGTCTCATCATTTGAGACAGCCGCCTATTCAACAAAAGGGAAAAATCCAAGAAAGCTGCTCTACCTCTGAAGGAATTTATGTCTGGGGAATTCTGAATCAGCATTGGCTTTGTTACAAGGGAACCCCACTGGTAAGTCTTTGCAAGATGCAAGAAAGGATGCAGCCCCTCCTGTGATCACAAAGGAAACATTTCCCTATGTCATATTAACAAAGGTGTTGCCTGTTATTATTTTTGTAGAGAGAATAAAGGAGTAAGAGCTTCTGATACAAACTGACAAAGGCAGGGTCTAAATAAAAGTGGGTCCCTGGACTTGTTCATTCTTTATTTCAAGTAGAGGAAAATGCACATGCAGATGAGGGGCATGGGCAGAACTGTGTGTGCATGAATACACACACATGCACACAAACAGAGAGAGAGAGAAAGAGAGGATATGTTCCAGGGATCTTTGGGAAAATACAAAACTTGTATGTACTTTCCTGTGCTCCTTTCTGGAGTACAATACACCACTTGGTAGTGTTGTAGGTAGTGTTGAGACTGTAGAAGTCCATTTCCCACCCAAAAATGCTTAGAGAGCCCGGGTGATGTTAATGGAGAAGCCTGAGGTGTGAGGAATCCTGGTGTGGTTGGAAGCACAAGTGAACCCAAATGAAAGGAAGCAGTCTTCTGCATGATAGAGCCAATGAACAGGAAACAGTTGTGGGGATACCTGGGGATGGATGGCTTCCGTAGAATGTGGATCCCTGCATTTGGACTCATAGCAAAGCCTCTGAATAACAACCTGAAGGGGAAGGACTCAGAAGCCGTACCCTGGGGATCAGAACAGAAAGCACCTTCTAAGAGCTTTAAGAAAGACTCATGGCCACCGCTGCACTGGGTCTCCGGGACATTCAAAAACAGTACTGCATGAATGTACACAAGCAAAGAGGGGTAGCATTGGGAGTCCTGACCCAGTCCTTCAGAGGGGTGCAGCAGCCAATAGCCTATTATTCCTGGCCAGTAGTGCAGTGACATCTTGCCTCTGGATTGTGGCAGTTGTGGCACTCCAGGCCAAGTAGAGCCGAACACTCACCATGGGCCAACCAATGGAAATCCTAGTCCCGCATACCCTCCAAACCATCCTTGAGCAATGGGAGGGAACTGGGTGACCAAAAGATGAATAGCTCAGTGCCAGGTCCTCCTGTTAGAAAACCCAGCGATCAGCCTGTAGACCTGTTGAACACTGAACCCTGCCACCCTGTTGCCATTTTCGCCTGATGATTTGCTTAAACATGAGTGCATTAAAGTGCCAGAACAAGCATGTACCCAGAGGGAAGATCTCCATGGCACCTATTATTTTATTTTATTTTATTTTTCGTTTCGTTTCGTTTCGTTTCGTTTCGTTTCATTTAAAACATTTTATCCCATCCTTTCCAATAATTGCTCAGGTTGGCTTACAATGATTAAAGTAATAATTAATAATACAGTAATACAATAATTAAAACAATAGATAATAGACAAACATAAAGCAAACACTTTCATAAAACTAAGAAAGGAAGGAAAAAGAAATGAAAGTGCAACTGTGATCAGATCTTAAAACATATAAAATCCTTAATTATTAAAATGATGGCTGAATAGAAAGGTCTTTACCTTGTGCCGAAAAGGATATAAAGTTGGTGCCAGGCAAACTTCCGATGAAGTTCTGCTTGTTCTATTTGAAAAACTCTGATGAAGTTCTGTTTGTGGATTGGTCCAGCAGAGTAGATATGTGGTGGTGACAAAGTACAAGATGGTGGAAGCAGAACCTCTGCCCCTAAGTCTGTCAGCCCAGCAAGCAGAACTAGTTGTCCTCATGCAAGCCCTCCAGCTGTCAGAAGGTCAACAAGCCAATGACTACACTGACTCCAAGTATGCCTTCAGGGTCGTCCCTGCCTTTGGCACCATCTGGAAGGAGCGAGGATTCTGGAGCTCCTAGATTCAGTCCTACTCCCACTGGAGGTGGCAGTTATCCAATGTAAAGGGCACCAAAAAGGGTTCAGCACAGAAGCCCAAGGCAACCAAAGGGCAGACCTGGTTTGCCACCATGTTCAGGGAGTGCTAGACTAGATGGACCTTTGGTTCTGACAAGCATTGCTTTTCTTACATTCTTAGTGTGGTGGCAAGGGACTCAGAAGACCTGGTTGTGCTCCAGACTCAGCCATGAAGCTCACAGGATGGCTTTGAGGCAGTCACTGACTCTCAGCCTGACCTAGCTCCCAGGAGCGCTGTTGTGAGAGTGGAGGAAAACCTTGTAAGCTGCCTTGGGTTCTTTGCAAGTGAAAGACAGGAAGGATGAAATGCAATGTAGTAGTAGTAGTAGTAGTAGTAGTAGCGGCAGTAGTAAGAATAATATGTTCCCATGGTAGAAATAGACAACATTGATCTGTCTGTGGAAAATGTATATTGATTGTCAAGTGTTTCTTGCAAGCTGCCTCACAAGGCTTTGTCTCCTAAAACAGTAGGATATCAATATGTTAAGTCAATCTACTGAGTACATAATAAATTTGAGAGACTTGCCACAGATGTCAGCCTTCTAAAGCTTGGAAGTATTTGCCTTCACGTCAAGCCGATAAAGAAACTAAATGCTTCTGGCCAACAGGTGGGTGCAGAAACCCAAAGCTCTGTTCAGTGTGCTCACAGCCAAGCAGCCATGGCCATGGCCACCACCAGTCGTCACCACAGACCTATGGAGGGTCAGTCACTTTACCTGGCAGGGCGGTAGAAGCAGAAGTTGCAGGACTGAGCCGAGCTCCAGATAGGGATTATGAGAATGTTGTTTCTTCTCACACAACATACAAACATGCCCCATTCAAAGCTATACATGCAAGCATGAGTCCACCAAAACTATTTGCAAATTGTCAAACACATGTTCATATTCCTCTCATTTCCCATTCCTAGTTCAATGCATGAAAATATTCTAGTTTGTACAAATTTCCACAAATCAGTCCCACTTTGGTCTATTTAGGAAGTTTGTGAAAATTAGGAAACTGCATGAATCTGGGGAGACTAGCACAGATCTTTCATTCCATCATGACTTGATTTGCACACGTTTCCTTTTCATGCAGAGCAAGAAGGGGGAACAGGCATGAGAAGCGCAGCTTGGAGAATCCTGATGATCCCGAACCACAAGTGTTCATCCATCCTAACTCCAGGCATGTATTCCTAAACTCACCCTTTGTCTGTCTTAACTATGCCACCCTGCATCCAGGATATGAGCATGGAGAGTAGTGATGCGCTACTTTACTTGGTGGGGCTGGTGTGAGGGTTTGGAGCTGCGCTCATTGCTCACCACCAGCTGAAACCAGGGGAAGGCAGCTGGACAGCTGATGGCAGCCACACAGTCGCAGTAGGCCTTGCTGTGCACTGGCTTTGGCACCTGGCCCAGCATGCTGCATTCTAGTGCCAGGCCTACCAACAGCACTGAGAATTATATAGCCCCAGGCCATTCCAGGGACTGAACGAGAGGGCTGCAAGGTGGCATCCAGATCAAAGAGCACTAACTCAGAGTCGTTCCGTATGCTACCTCTAGCAGATCATGTTACTACCAGAGAGTTAATATCGCATGCAGTCTGTTATCTTCACAAATGCACAAAGTTCATATATGTAGTCCCATCACTGAATTATGACTATACATGCTAGGAATTACATTATATGTTTAAACCCAATTTTATATACAGTTATGATTTGTATGTTTTTTTTAAAGTCTACTTTCTGAACATAGATTTTAAATATATATATATATAGATAGAGAGATAGATAGATAGTATTGTGGGAATCAACACATTGTCTCTTGGAGATGTTTTTTGTGTATTTTGATACATCTGCATTGCTTTGTTTTTGGGTTACATTTTTTGCACAATATGTTTTGGGTTTCAGACCCCAACCCTCATTTAGCTTCCCTTCTTACCATCTGGACAGCCAACCTTCCATTCACAGCATGGACATCTTGGATTCTTGCCTAAATTCATCATTTATTTTTGGGGTGGAAAGGAGGAGGTTTTATCCTCTGTATGTAAAAATGCTGATCCACAGTTTGAACCAGTGCTTCCAAATGTTCTGCCAGAAAAAGCTGCTATACATGCAAGTGCTTTTGGGTGGTGCCATCACAAACCTCGCTAAGGCATTCTAATCATCCTGAAAGCACAAACTGCCAAACTTTCTGAAAGCTGTTTTCCCCTAACAACAACTGCAATGCTGCAGCTGCCCTTTCTGAAATCTAACCCTATGGCAGGATGTTGAGTTCTTAGAACATCTGCTCTCTGATGAAAACTGGCTAATTGCTACTTTCACTTGGCAACCTTAGTTGTGCTACTGTATACCAATATGTTGGGGAAAAATTTGGGAAGAGAATGAGGCATGTGGATTATCAACAAGGGGATATCGCTCAAACTTCTCAGATGCTAGACATTGTATAGTAATCTTTATGTGTACAAAAATGTTTTCTCAGCAGGCAAAACTTGAACAATATGGATTCTTCTAATCCAATCACAATAGCAGGAATATGTGTTGGAAAGCTGGAAATTTAAATTTACACTCTGACTAAATGAAGGTGTGAACTGTTGGCCCTAGAACATTATCTTGGGAAAGTCAACTAGAACAGACACCTTTCCTCCCTGAAATGCTCAGTACTGTTATTGACGTCAAAACAGACAGATATTCAAGAGTTAGAGCCAAATGCTCATCCCTGAATTCACTAACATGAACAGGGGAGTTTCCTCATTCGACCTATTACATAGATTTAAGAAGTGCAAACCATCTGGGAAAACAGATGAGAATCACAGGAGGGCAGGTGGGAGACAACACTCCCCTGGGCTCTATCAAGTAAAATGTTTCTGCACTGGCCCTGCCACCAAAGCCCCCTATAAACACAAACACACACTCACACTCTCATCCCCGCAATGGGTTGTAACAGAGTCCCAACATAAGCTTCTGCCCCAGGTCCCATAAAACCTCTGGGTGGTTCCACAGTTCTAGCAACCATAACTGTGATTAAAATGCAAGGATTACCATGCACAGTCCTATGAACTTGTCCGTCTAGAAAGCTGGGCAGCACAGAAAAATTTACCAGTCACAAAATCCCACCCCATATCACAATATTCCAGTATGACCATGAAACACCTGAAGGTATTTTCCTTCATTCCATCTCAGGAGTACAGACATTATAGATATCTGGGAGTATCTGATTTTGCAGGATTGTTGAAACCTGATAGGTGTTGACTAGAGCAAATGACTTCTTGAAATTCTACATCTGAGTAGTAGACAGAGAAATGGTGTGTGCGGGATTTCACTCACTTTTACCGGAGGGGGGGAGGGTGAATTCCCCCACCATTAGTCATGGCTGCAGCATAACTTGTTCCCTTTTTTATGGATGTTTAGCTTTTCCACCACAAGTTGGAACAGCAACAACTGTGCTGGCAGCTTAGCCACCATTCTGCATCCTTCGCAATGCATCAAGTACTGTTCCAGAGCAAAACTGAAAGGGGATGTCACCAAAAATACCAAAGAAAATTTGGAGCAATTTCTAGAACCTATCCTATTTCTAGCTGTGTGTGTATGTAAGAAACAAACTTCTCACAACCTTTCTTTTAAACATTCTGAGAAATTTTGGCACACCTCTACTAGTTATTTATTATTATATTTATTTCCCACTTTTTTGTCCTTGCAAGGAGCCCAAAGTGGATTCCATGGACCAGACTGACTGGCCCAAATTCATCCAAACAAGTTTATGGTCCAGTGGAGACTTGATCCTGGATCTTCCAAACCCCAGTCCAACATTATAACCACTTTGCTGAACTGGCTATCTCTAGTTGTTGTTCTGCTTTTCTTCTCAATGCCTGAGAAGTGATTGTGGACACATCCTGCTTCAATACAGAATTGTAAAACAACTACTCCTTAAAGCTTTGTAACAAGTCTCTGTGTGTGTGTGGTGGGGGTAGATTTTTGCCCAGCTCCAGGGAAACGGTACTAGCACTGTCCTCCTTTATTCTACCTCTATCCTGGACCTAACATGGATTGAAATGCATTCTGTAGTCAAACTTGGTACATTCCTGAACTGGCAATGTGACTTGTGGACCAAAGAAACTCTGCTTAACATCATGCACAGATTTAGAAAATATGCATTTTTCAAAAGTATGCATTTTCCCTGCGTATTTCATCAATAGAAGAATGCATAGATTTGAAAGATGCACACTATTTATGTGTACATTTGGAAAAATATGCACACAGTTCCATGCAAAAGAGGGGGAAAATGAAGATCTCAACCTGATATGAACTTGATATGGAACAAACTTTAGGGTGGAACCTGAAGAGCTTCAGACTCAGTGTTTACTTGCATACACATCCTTAGATTTGAATTGCTAGACAAAATTTTCTTTCTAATGGGTTGTGACATGCAATGAAGATTAACATGTTTAGAGCTCTATACCATATTGAACAAACCAAAGAAAACAATATAAGTCAGTTTGATTCTGGTGAAATTATAAAATGAAATTGCTGTGAAATCATAAAGTTTCAATTTGCTTAGTTTGAGCTGTACAAGTTGATTTTCTGAGTTTAAAACTTCTTATCTCAAAGAAAGGAATGCAAACTCATTGGAATGATTAAACTAGGATCAATTTCCTTCTCTACGTTTCCCAATAATGATTAAAATCTGCACTAGGAAATTGGATTTGTAGGAATGTGCTTAATTTCCCCTTATTCTAAGCAAAGGCTGAATTTACCTTGAAATCTGTCATGCTTTCAAAATCCATTCCAGGGTTAACAGTTTTACTCAAGGATATGAGCCAGGATTGATTGAAATGGAGACATTTTGCAATTTAAGTAAGGAAAGATTTGGCTTTGGAACCAGAACCTAATTTGAATTTCACAGCCTGTCACACTCCTTATATTAAGGCAGACCAAAGTAGTAATGGGGTAATTTTTTTAAGACCCTGTGATGCTCTACCTATGAACTGATTAAAGTGGTGGACATGAATACAGGCTTTTTTACACCTATCTAAAGGAGTCAACTTTTTAAGTTGACAAAACATTGACAGGTGATATCCTCAAGCAAGCAGTTTCATTTTAATAAATGAAATACTAAATGAATACTTAGCACTAGCTGTCAGTTACCCAGGGAGTGGAGAGCTCAAGCTCAGCACAGTTTGGTCCTTCAGAGGTTCTTCTCCTCCCTTCCAGGAAGAATGTAAAGGGCAAGCCAAAAGCCAGGCTGACCCTATCTATTGGCAAGAGAAAGAAGAGCAGGAGGGAATTTACTTTATTCCTTTCTGCCAGAAATAAAGGAGGTAAGAACATTGTACCCAAGATGTTTGCCTAATACTTAATGCCTATTTTTTTCTCCTCCCTCCTGAAGTAATTCCTTTTGTCTGTGTGTTTTGGATTGTAAGCCTGAAGGCAGGAACTGTCTTATCAAAATCAGTATTAAGGCACCCTGGGAGGTTTTTCCCATTGGAGAAGTAGGGTAAGAAAGTGTTGATACTAAAGTTTGTTATTGTATTTTCTATTGTTTGTGTATTTATTGCTTATTTATATTGTAAGATGCCCTGGGACACTTGAATTGTGTTGGACGGGATAAAAACATTCCAAATAAATAGCAGAATAAATTTAGGCATCTGATGATCTCTGTAGATCAGGATGTTTTTAAAAGGCACAGGATCAAAGTTTAGGTCAGAGTAGGCCAGGCATTTTCTAGCAGCTTTGCATATGCAGTGTCCTCTACTTTAGTTAGGAATATCAGAGAATCCACAAATAAGTTTGGATTTTTCAGAAGCCACACTGTGATTTCCACAGCAAACCAGCTTTCCAATATCACTTGAAGTCCATGGAGTTAGCCTGCTGATTATTACTGTTGTTTTTTGGTGGACATTTAGCCACAGAAAAAATATGCAAACTGAAAAACATAAATAAAAATGTGCAAATCTCTTTGTAAAGCATAACAATATGGATTATGGGGGGATTTGAGCATTTTTGCCAATTTGCGCAATTTTGGGATCCCATATTTATGTGAATGAAACTTTGCGCAAATGTATGAACACATTTGCACAGATTCTGAGTCTGCAAATCAGTGAACAGTTGAGCAAAAGTTGCACAAATTGTCCTAGGAGCCACTTTCACTTCATTAGCACATCTCATCATCCTGACAAGAAAAGTGTGTATAGTCAAGGCTATGGTTTTCCCACTTGCAATGTATGGCTGTGAAAGTTGGACCATAAGGAAGGCTGAGCACCAAAGAATTGAGGCCTTTGAATTGTGGTGCTGCAGGAGGCTTCTGCGAGTTCCTTGAACTGCAAGGTGATCAAACCGGTCAGTCCTACAGGAGATCAACCCTGACTGCTCATTAGAAGGCCAGATCCTGAGGATGAAACTCAAATACTTTGGCGACCGAATGAGAAGGAAGGACTTCCTGGAGAAGACCCTAATGCTGGGAACAACAGATGGCAAAAGAAGAAGGGGATGGCAGAGGATGAGGTGGCTAGATGGAGTCACTGAAGCAGTTGGTGTGAGCTTGAGTGGACTCCGGGGGATGGTGGAGGACAGGAAGGCCTGGAGGAATGTTGTCCATGGGGTTGTAATGGGTCGGACACAACTTCGTGAGTAGCAACAACAACAGCACCTTCACTATTGGTTTTGACAGTTTGGATTTTTTATTAGTTTCCTTTCTTTTAAATCCAATGTCATAACACCACAAAAAACCTTCTCCAGTGAATTCTCGAACTCTGGTGTACATTTGAGGAATATCCTGGAAGCTTCAGGAGGAAGGCAAAGTCAATCTTTCCAGTTACTATGATTCTGTTGGTGGATTGCCAGTTTTCAATCCAACCAAATATCTTTTCAATCCATCACCAAGGGCTGCAATCCCATACCACTTTTGGCTACCAAAATCCCATAAAAGCAATGGGATTTATGCTACTAACTGTGTGATGGACTGCAGCTAAAGTGATGCCCCCAAAAGGTGGCACAACCATTTCTTTTTCCAAAGGGCCCTGAGAAAAGTATTTCTGTCAGTTTAGCAGCATTCATTCTAGCAGACATGCAGTTTGGTTTCAAATTAATTCAAAAAGATGGTATTGAGGTACTATGTCTCTCTGTCCTCACCCAACAGCACTTTCTTTTATCAAAGCCACATCCTAGCTCTAACTATGCAATTAGAATTTTTGATCTAGGACCAGGGCTACTCAAGACATTTTGCAAGCTGAGACAGAAGAGCAAATACAGCTGCAAGTCAAAGTGTATGATCTTTAAGGCCAGCAAAGTTCCTTCGGCTCTTGAAGCAGACCATTCTACAAGCTCTTCTCCCTGGGAGTAATATACAATAATAATGCATTAAAGAATCAACAACGTGCTGCCTTTTCAGGTCACCCAAAATCGGTTGCCATGGGAAGCTGCCTTCTTCATCATCATGGTAAGGCTGGCCATATTAAAAACTGGGAAGGTAAAGATTAAATTCTTGCAGCCTCTTCTGAATCAACTTTAATTAAAAGAAAGGCCCACTGCTCTCAGTGGGACTTCTTCCATAGTCATAATGTCCTATATCTCTTATGTGTTGCCCAGATTTGCACAGCATAGCATGTAGCCCAGTGTCATTTCCACAGCTGGCTCTTCATTTTTTCAATTGTTGGTCTTGACTTACTGGTCAGACATTCATGGAGTTGCCATGTAAATACCATTCCCATGCTCGCCCAGTTCTCATGCTCTCACCACGCTTCCCATCAACCCGTGTGAACACAATCCACTTTTTTGCTATATTGCTCCCTATCAACCTCAGCTCCCACTCCCCAGTTGGTCTGCTGAGGTCTTGAAGCAGATTCTCCTTCTTCATCTTCCTGATTTTACCTCCATCGCTTTAACACTTCCTAATCAGACCAGCCCCTGAAGCAGTCCTTTATTACAGTAAAATAAACATTTTTGCCACAACACCCCTTCTCTTTCTGTGCATGTAAATATTTTCTTCCTGTTGCAAAATGGAAATTGGGTGATTTACACAGTGATCAGCCAGTAGGAACAAAGTGAGTGGTGCTGTCTGTGTGTTGCTAGGAAGCTGTGGATAGTGAAAATTGGAAGCCTAGATTGGCCTTTCTCTTGCCACTCTTTCTGCAATACTCACTTGGTTTGGCTTGGCTTGTTTTGATCATGAATAGAGGAACAGAGCTCCTGAGTCCAGTTTCAGAAGCAGCTCATGAAGTGTGGAAACCATACAAAAAATATTGGTTTCTCTCCTTGGTTTCCAGAAACCAGGCACTGAAATCTGACTGGATTTAGACAAAACAAAAGACCAACAAGGGTAAAAAAAACACAATTGCATCTAATAATGTGTGAACTCAGCTGTTGTCTAACCAAGGCCCAGAATACTGGTGATTCCCACCACTCACTTTGGAAAGAGCACTCAACCTTAGACAGGAGAGTCAAAGACTTGAATCCCCTCCCGGGCCTCTCGCAGCTGAAATGGAAAGAAATCTACTGGTTGCTCTCCAAGGCCAGAAAAGCCATGCTGGAGTGCAAGAAAGGGGGTTGTGTTGGTGGGCAGTGAGGGAGAGAGATGGAGAGGCCAAGATATGAGATATCCTGAGCCTATTCCTGCCTTCACTCTAAAGTGCCAGTGCAAAAACCACATTTAATGAACAACACAGCCCAGGAGGATGAGGAGGGTAAGCTTCTTTCTGCCATTCCTCTTGACCTGTGCTGGATGATCAGAAGCCTCTGAGTTCAGGGGTTTTGAGTCATTGATGGCACAACCAATAGGATGACTTTCTTAAGCTACAAGCTCACACAAGCTCATACAAACTTATCTGGAAGCGGAGCTTACTTTGAGTCAATAAGTTTAAGGTTGTGCCACTGAGTAAACCGAGTTAGCCACTGCATCAGATGCTTTGCCTATCATTGAGTCTGAGCAAGAATTGATGTATTCGTTTTTCTAGAAAATCCCTTTCCCCAGATAAAGCAACTAGAGCTGTGAAAAATGAGGGATGAAAATAATCATGGCACTAGTGCCAAAGTCAATGGCATATAGGATAATATGCCATCTTTGTTCATACAAGAAAAATTGGCTATTGCTGGAAAGAATTTCCACTTTCATTTCTGAAAACAGAGGCAGATGGGCTCTGTGTGAAAAGTGAGAAGAATATAAGAGCATCACTTTGATGCAATTTCATGCAGCAAATTGTATTGTGTAACTCCTGCAGTCTTTCTAAGCAGAGTTTGATATCGCTGCTATTACTCCTACTCTGACGTTTACTGGTGTTGTATTTCCTGGGAAACAGACTCTTATCTTCCCACATACTACATAGCTCAACTACATAGCCTGTCTTTCAGGATCTTCAGCACCAAAGTCGGGGATCCAGTTTAAACTACCTTGATAAGCCACAGCCTAGACTCAGCTTTCTCCAACATCTGCTATTTGCCAGATATTTTGGACTACAACTCTCATTAGCAACAGCCAGCCTGGCAAGTGGCTAGGACTGATGGGAGTTATATTCCAAAACACCTGGACGGTGCCAAATGTTAGGGAGGGCTGGTAAGCCACGTGTAAACTGGAGCTATAGCCACCATTTGGATGTTACGATTCAGTTTCATCGCAAACATGTGTGGGCTGAGCAATTGAATTGCAAGCTGTTGTTTTGCATTGTTTCTAAACTGGGGAAATATAAAGTTTTTTGCAATCTGTGGATGGTTCATGAATGTTTCAGTCCTCTTCACACTTGCTTGAGCACTACCTGATGACATGAACGAGAGAACAGGAGATCAGAGATCAGATGTCAAGAAGTTTCATAACATCCCAGATGCAATGCATTTCAATTAAGTCAGTTTATGCATTCCCCTGTGAGTTTCAAGTCCTGAAAAATCAAGTGATGTATATCAATGGGTAAACTAGCCCTTTTCTTAAGAAGTAGATATGGAGGAGATGTTGTTGTTAGTCACAAAGTCATGTCCGACCCATCACGACCCCATGGACAACATTCCTCCAGGCCTTCCTGTCGTCCACCATCACCCGGGGTTCACTTAAGCTTACGCCGACTGCTTTAGTGACTCCATCTAGTCACCTCAGTCTCTGCCACCCCCTTCTTCTTTTGCCATCTGTTGTTCCCAGCATTAGGGTCTTCTCCAGGGAGTCCTTCCTTCTCATTCGGTCGCCAAAGTATTTGAGTTTCATCCTCAGGATCTGGCCTTCTAATGAGCAGTCAGGGTTGATCTCCTGTAGGACTGACTGGTTTGATCACCTTGCAGTCGAAGGTACTTGCAGGAGTCTCCTCCAGCACCACAATTCAAAGGCCTCAATTCTTTGGTGCTCAGCCTTCCTTATGGTCCAACTTTCACAGCCATACATTGCAAGTGGGAAAACCATAGCCTTGACTATACGCACTTTTGTCGGCAGGTTGATGTCTCTGCTTTTTCATATGCTGTCTAGAATTTCCATAGCTTTCCACCCCAGGAGCAAGCGTCTTTTAATTTCTTGGCTGCAGTCACCATCTGTGGTGATCTTGGAGCCCAGGAAAATAAAATCTGTCACTACCTCCATTTCTTCCCCATCTATTTGCCAGGAAGTGAGAGGACCAGATGCCATGACCTTGGTTTTCTTAATGTTGAGTTTCAAGCCAACTTTTGTGCTTTCCTCCTTCACCTGCATCAAGAGGGTCTTTAGTTCCTCTTCACTTTCTGCCATTCGAGAGGTATCATCTGCATATCTGAGGTTGTTGATATTTCTCCCGACAATTTTAATTCCAACTGGTGATTCATCTAGCCCTGCCTTTCTCATGATGTGCTCTGCATATTAGTTAAATAGGCAGGGTGACAGTATACAGCTTTGCCAAACCCCTTTCTCAATTTTGAACCAATCAGTGGTTCCGTGCCCAGTTCTCACTGTTGCTTCTTGTCCCACATATAGGTTTCTCAAGAGACAAATAAGATGGTCGGATGCTCCCATCTCGTTAAGGACTTGTCATAGTTTGTTGTGATCCACACAATCAAACGCTTTAGCATAGTCAATAAAGCAGAAGTAGATGTTTTTCTGGAACTCCCTAGCTTTCTCCATGATCCAACGTATGTTGGCAATTTGATCTCTAGTTCCTCTGCCTCTTCAAAATCCTGCCTGTACTTCTGGTAGTTCTCGGTCCACATACTGCTGGAGCCTAGCTTGTACGATTTTGAGCATAACTTTGCTAGTATGTGAAATGAGTGCAATGGTGTGGAAGTTTGAACATTCTTTGGCATTGCCCTTCTTTGGGATCAGAATGTAAACTGACCTTTTCCTATCCTATGGTCACTATTGAGTTTTCCAAGTTTGCTGGCATATTAAGTGTAGCACTTTTATTGCATTGTCTTTTAAGATTTTGAATAACTCAGCTGGAATACTATCACCTCCACTAGCTTTGCTGTTGCTAAGACTTTCTAAAGCCCATTTGCCTTCACGTTCCAGGATGTCTGACTTGAGGTCAGCGACCACCCCATCATGGTTATCAGGGATGCTAAGCTCTTTCTTGTTTAGTTCCTCTGTGTAATCTTGCCACCTCTTCTAAATCTCTCTTGCCTCTGTTAGGTCCCTGCCATTTTGGTCCTTTATCATGCCCATCTTTGCATGAAATGTTCCCTTCATATCTCCAATTTTCTGGAAGAGATCTCTGGTCCTCCCTATTCTATTGTTTTCTTCTATTTCTTTGCACTGTTCATTTAAGAAGGCACTCTTATCTCTTCTAGCTATTCTCTGGAATTCTGCATTCAATTGTATGTATCTTTCTCTTTCTCCCTTGCCTTTTGCTTCCCTTCTTTCCTCAGCTATTTGCAAAGCTTCCTCAGACAGTCATTTTGCTTTCTTGCATTTCTTTTTCTTTGGGATAGTTTTAGTTGCTAAATCTTGTACAATGTTGCGAACCTCCGTCCATAGTTCTTCAGGCACTCTGTGTTCCACTCAAATCTATTTGTCACCTCTACTGCATATTCATCAGGAATATGATTTAGGTCATACCTGAGTGGCCTACTGCTTTTCCCTACTTTCTTCAATTTAAGCCTAAATTTTGCAATGAGAAGCTCATGATCTGAGCCACAGTCAGCTCCTGTTCTTGTTTTTACTGACTGTATAGCGCTTCTCCATCTCTGGCTGCAGAGCACATAGTCAATTTGATTTCTGTGTCGACCGTCTGGTGATGTCCATGTGTAGAGACGTCTCTTGGTTGTTGGAAAAGTGGTTGCTATGACCATTGTATTCTCTTGACAAAATTCTACCAGCCTGTGCCCTGCTTCATTTTGTACTCCAAGGTCAAACTTGCCTGTTATTCAAGTTATCTTTTGGCTTCCTACTTTAGCATTCCAATCCCCCATGATGATAAGGACATCGTTTTTGGTGTTAATGCTAGAAGGTGTTGTAGGCCTTCATAGAACCAGTCAACTTCAGCCTCTTCAGCATCAGTGGTTGGGGCATAGACTTGGACTACTGTGATGTTGAATGATTTGCCTTGGATTCAAACTGGGATCATTCTGTCATTTTGGAGATTGTATCCCAGTACTGCTTTTCCTACTCTTGTATTGACTATGAAGGCTACTCCATTTCTTCTGAGGGATTCTTGCCCACAGTAGTATACCTGATGGCCGTCTGAATTAAATTCACCCATTTCTGTCCATTTTAGTTCACTGATTCCTAAGATGTCAATGTTCAGTCTTGTCATCTCTTCCCTGATCATGTCCAGCTTGCCTTGATTCATGGATCTTACATATCAGGTTCCTATGGAGTATAGATCTTTGCAGCATCGGACTCTCCTTTTACCACCAGATACATCAGCACCTGAGTGTCCTTTCAGCTTTGACCCAGTCACTTCATTCTTTCTGGTGCTACTAGTACTAGCTCTCTGCTCTTCCCCAGTAGCACATTGGACACCTTCCGAACTGAGGGGCTCATCTTCCAGTGTCATATCTTTTTGCCTTTTGGTACTGTCCATGGGGTTTTCATGGCAAGGGTACTGGAGTGGGTAGCCATTTCCTTCTCCAGTGGATCATGTTTTGTCAGAGCTCTCTGCTACGACCTGTCCATCTTGGGTGGCCCTGCGTGGCATAGCTCATAGCTTCATTGAGCTACGCAAGCCCCTTCGCCATGACAAGGAAGTGATCCATGAAGGGGTTGGAGGAGATACTTCAAAGGAAATAGAAAGGGAAGTACACTTGAATGCCAGAGATGAGGAGGCCATTTCAATGTAGGGGAACTGAAAAGCATCTTGGGAAATCGCAGCTCTGTCTGTATATGGTGTTTTTAATGATATGATGGCTGTTTCCGACATGCAAGTTGCCATTTTGTTTTGCTATCATTTTATGCTTCTGTTCAATGTATGTACAGATGTACTCATAAAATTGAAATGCGAGATCCTTGTTCTTACTTGAATCTGGTTCAGAACTGCTGCATCTCAGAGATATTTTGGGCTCAATATCCCTCCACACACACCCCAAATCTAATGGAACAGCAGCAGAAAGAGGCAGTGATCAGACAAAAATATTAAACATTGTATTTAAAAATTGCCTCTAGAAAGTACTATACTTTGGCCAAAACTGGAAATGGATGAACAATTAGTCTACCCGTACTTTGTAACCAAAAGATTTTGCAACCTACAATTGCTTGCTATAGACAGATCCTGATGACCTCTTGTACCCATTAGGGTTCAGTCCTATCTTTAGTTGCTGACATAGAAACCCTATTAATATTTATAGCCATGAGAAAATCCCATGTGACAGATGTTCTGTTCCATATAACCCTTCAAAAGCAAGGGCTCCCTTGGAGACTGATTTTAGTAACTCTAAACCTACATTCATCAGAACGAAACATCTAAAGCAGCTTTTCCCAGATGGCATCCTGCAGATGTATCTGATTCCCATCATCCCTATGACCATCTGAGCCAAACAGTTTATTCTTATTTATATTTACCCTGAAGTAAATCACACTGAGTTCAATTAAATTTACCTTAAAGTATGAATGAATAAGATTGCACTATTAATGCAGCCAATAAATCAAACTAGAGCACTTTGGAAAGTGCTCTTTTACTTGGTACTCACACGCCATATATAGTGTAGGATCAGGAGTCAGGGGAACTGGGTTCTAGTCCTCACTCAGTCATGGAGCTCGCTGGGTGACTTTGGGAAAGTCACAGTCTCTCAGCCTCACCTACCTCACAGGGCTATTGTTGTGAGGACCAGATTGAAAGGAGAAGAAGAATTTATTTATTTATTTATTTAGCACACTTTCCCATTCCATAGTTCGACCAGAACATCGACAGGAGCACCAGTCTTGTCAACTGGAAAATCCCCCAGGGACTTCAGGAATCCATCCGGATCCATCTGGCTCCGGGGGCGGACCAGCCCAATCAGGTCCGCACCCTTACAGAGGGAATGGCCGCTCTTGAGCTCAAACCTCACGAGGAAGTGATCTGACCATGGCAGGGGTGTCAGGCACAAATTCCTCACCCTCAGATCACCCTCTTCCTGCCCTATCAAGAAAACCAGGTCCAAAGTGTGTCCACGTTCATGGGTCGGGCCAACGACATGTTGAGACAGCCCCATGGCCACCATGAAGTCCTGAACCACCCCGGTCAGAACAGTCTCGGCATGGAGATTGAAGTCCCCCAGGACCAACATCCTGGGAGCACTCAACACCAGGTCCAAGGCGATCTCCGTCAGCTCAGGCAGGGAGTCTGTTGGGCAGAAGGGTGCACGGTAGACCAACAGAACCCCCAGTCTGTCTCGGTCAATTGTGTTATCTTCCTTGAATTCCTTGGAAGTTAAAATCATGGGATATAAATATAACAAAGAAGAAACAAAATAGACTTAAGGTATTTGTTTAACCAGAAAAAGGCCTACAATTCCCTGGCTGGGACACGCTGTCCATTGTGGGCCATTTCTTGCACTATGCCTGCTCAGTACTGCACCCTAAGAGAATCATAGAAACAACAACGTGCACTGAAAAGCAGGAGGGGAGTCTGCAAACATCCCTGCATTCATAATTTACAAATACAGACATATGCCAACTTGTGGCAACTGCAATGTAATGAAAGAATGGAAAATAAAAATGACTGCCTTATTGAAAACAGTTGCTAACTGGTATTGATATATGTTGAATGAACCAGGGAGGAAAAGGGGGTACCCTTCTGATATAAAACTGAAAAGCCATAGAAACTGGAGGAATCAATAGGAGTAGTGTTACACCCACCACAGACCCTGAAACCAAGGAGTTGGATTGCGTACCACTTAATGGTTGGAATGAAATGCTTTGCTGCAACCCAGCAGAGCAAGAAATCCCACCTCTTGCCATGATAAAGTGCCCCACACACTTCCCTGGGGGGTGTTGAGCCAATTTATCCAACCACACATTGAAATGAACACCCTATGGACATTAGACCTAGAAGACCTAAGTAATTTCCTAGGTCCCCCCCCCCCCTTTAATACATTTTGTGTGCCCTGCTCCCCCCACAAGAGATTGTATTAGTTTGTATCTTGCAGGGGATGCACAGAGAATAGCAGTTGTGCTTTATTAGGGAAACAATTCACATCTGAAAAGTGCAATGGCTGCCTTGAAGAATCCTAACTTCCACCAACTGAAGCTAGACTAGTTGACACAGGCTCCCAACTAGAACCAGTGTAGTTATAGTTACTGGACAGAAGGTGAAGATTCAGTGATAATATGAGGAGGACACCATTGGCTTCACTTCAGAGGAGAACAATTAAATGGGAATTTACTTATTAAAGTGTCCACCTTTATCTGTCTCTCTGAATGTACTGGCCAACATAGGCTTCCATCAAGATTGCTTCATCATGTGGTTCAAAACATCTGAAACAGTCCAGGGTTGTTACATACAAATGGTTTTTTAAATGCATTCTAAGGGTTTTCAGGCCCATACAATGCCCCCCATGCCTCTCATGAATTCTTCCTCAATTTCTTTTTTGTGGCAGTGTCACATTTGTATCAATCTTAACAGTAGTATTGACTCAAGATTTGAGGGGCGTTCCTCTGAAGAGCTCTCAAATGCTGATGGGAGTCACATCTGGTGTCCACACCCCACCACCAGTGCAACTGCCAGCCACGCCATTTCCCTGCCCACTAGGTATGCATCAAAACCACTGTGTGAAGGGGCTCTAGGCAAGGATCCTCCCTGAATTCAGCCCACTTCACTTTGATTTGATTCATGAATCCAGAGAGGTTTGCCTAGCACGGACGTCATATTCTGTTCAGTGCCAGGTGAAAATCTTTTTATTTGCCCACCATTTTAAGTGATAGGAATTTTAATCTGGTTTTAACTGTTTACAGTCACATTTTGATTTTCCTGTTTTTGTTTTTGATTCTGTTTTGATTCTGTCTTCATTTGTGATATGTTATTGTTGGTTTTATGTATATTTTTAATTATTGTTAATTGTTGGATTGTTTGTTTTGATTTCTGTAAGCCATCCTGAGACACTTTTGTGTATAGGACGGGGTATAAATATTTTAAATAAATAAATAAATGAAATGTTCAACCCTGGCTTAGGAAGGGAGCCACACTAAAATGAAGTCCACAGATGTGGGTTGCCCAGGTCTTGACACAAAGGCTGCAAGTCACATGCGCAGAAGAGGTGCATTCACATGGGCTTGCTTCCTGGTAGTTGCCTACACAAATGCTCAGTGTGCTCAATCCCAAGTCAAGTTCACAGTCACAAGAAAATGGACCAAAGCCTGGGGAACTGAACCAAGGGAACTGGGTGGATTCCACCCCGAAACAGATAACATGCACATCCCTAATCCAGGCAGTAGAAAGGCGGTGCTTCTCAACCACCCAAGATACTCTTTTGCATAGGGCCCCTCCACACACTTCATATTTTGAATTAAAGAAATCTTCACCTCCCTTCCTGCACCCCTCAAATGTCCAGGGTTTTTCCATCAGGCTCTGTCTATCGGAGCAAAGGTGGAGCATCAGGATACATGAATGTGTCACCAGCCAGCTAATCCTTTCCCCAAATGCACAGCACAGCCAGCAGGGGGAAGTCACAATGTAACCAGTTCAAAAACGTCACAATTGGCTAACTGCCTGGGGTGTGGTGCACACTTCTTGTTAGTGCCTCCTGGCGATGCATACTGTCACAACAGTATCCGCCACTTACTTGGTACGTAATTACTAAACTGGGTTACTCTTTGTCTTTATATCATTCCCTACCTCACACTGTTAAATCAAACATTGACACCTGTTAAATTCTCTAACTTTTGATTATATTATTATTAATCTGTTCCTCAAGCCATCCAATGTGTTATGTTTTCCTGATGATTTCTCAATGTTTCTGTATTGTCCTTGTGTGCTTCTATATTGTTCTTGCATATCACCCATTCAAGCCTCATTCCCCTCCCTGCAATGCGTATGTGGCACCAATTCTGTAAAACACTCTGTATATGCTCTGTTCCTTTGTAGTCAGTCTTAAACTGGCTACCCTTCAGCGCTAGTGTAAGTTCAGTATACCTGTCTGTCATTAATAAATTGCTACATATCCCTTTGGATCTGGCCATTAATTCCTTGCAGGTCTGAAATTCTGATACAGGCCAAGCTGAAATTTCTCCACAGAGAATATTTGGTTTCGATCTTTCCACCTCCCTGCAAAGACACCCATTTGTTTTTAGGTGCAGGAAGCTTGATCTGGATTTGGGCACTTGTGTGGGAGAAATGGGGCTTGAACCCTTTCCACCCCCCTTCTCAGCATGGGCCCAAGTAGGACTGAACCTCTTACACATATTCAAAATAAAAGGAAAAAGATGGAACTATTAAAGTTGAATTGGAAAATCAAGTCTCTGCTGGCTTTCGATCTAATCCAGAACAGTAGTACTCAGACTCTGGTTTTTCATGCTGGTGAGGATGGGGAACCAAGGCAGTGCTCCCAAAATACTTGATACTGGAGCCACAAATGAAAGCGACAAGTACAGACTGGACGGACATTCAACATAGTGCATCATCTTCACTGGCCAAGTGGACACTTCCAAAAAACTTCAGAGTTGGAAAATACAGCAGCAGCTGGCATTTGCTGTTGTTTACTCCTCTAACAACAGCTCTTCAGTACCATACCAGTATCAGAATGGCTCTCATTGACACTTGTCCCCTTCTCAGTAGTCATTGTCCTGGGAGTCCCACCTGATCGGTTACACAACAGAAGAAGGAGGCAAATCATTCATAAACCATCTGTTTTGCATGCAGAAGGCTTCTATTTCAATCCCGGACCCAGAAAAGCACCTGCTCTGAAAATTTTCCCTAACCCTAACCCTAACCCTAAATATGAAACCCTATATATGTGTGTTATATGCTTATGTTTTATGCATATGGTTTATATAATGTATTATAAGGCTTTTAATCTTTGTAAACAGCACAGAGAACTTGGGTGGTACAGAAATGAAAATGAAATAAAACTTTATGAATCCTAAGCTCAGTGGATAGATGTTTTGACTTGTTTTCTATGTTCTTAAATTGTTTAGGGGTAATTGCTACAGTTACACACAATGCAAAGGTGGCATACAACTTCCTACTTAGTTCTGAACAAGATTGGTGATCTTTGAAAGTAAGGAAAGGATTCTAGAGCTGTTTTTTAGGAAAGAAATATTTTTTATATGAGGTCATTAGTCTATCAACTTTCAGTTTCATCAAAAAATTGAGATCCTATACTGCACCAAGAACATTTCTTCTCCTGTGTTTTCACTAAATAAATGGGATTGAGAGATGGTAGAATAATGCAATTACAGAAGTGAAAAAGTTCTTACGATTTTGCAATTAAAACTGCATTTTACTTGCTAAAAATACCTTGGGGAATGTGCTGTCTAAGAAGAGAAACAAAACTGGAGTGTGATGTTGTCTAAACAACCTGTAAAACACCATTAGTGGGAAATGACAAACACACAATCAATGTTTCATGTAATGAAATTCAAAGGCATATAGCATCATTTAGCATAATGCCACTCTGCTGCATAAAAGGACCAGTCCTTTTATTTTTAAAGACACCTATTAATTTATCATAACAGCCATCTCAATCTTCCAGAATTTTTTTTATAATCTTCAACCCATTTAGAGGGGCTCAATAAAAAGAAGGCAAAGAAAAAGATGAGGAAAGGAGATTAATGAACTTAGAATATGCCAGAGGCCAGAAGGTAACCCAGTTTTCATATGACTGGGCAATTAGCATACCAACTCAAGCCTTTATGGCATGGAATTTAAAATGCTCTTAAAAGGTTAGAAGTCTATATTTGATGTCAGTACTCTGTATTACAACCTGCCATTAATAAAGTGCTATTACACAGTTGAAAAGTGGGCTAAATCAAGATAGGAATTTCCTTGTGAATTATCAAAATGCAGCAGCAAAGTAAAAGCACACATATCACATTTATATGGTACAATTCAGTGCCATATTAGCTTATCCCAGAACTGTGCTTTGAGGTCTTTGCTTGGTCCTAAGACCTTAAAGATGCCGCCTGGACCATAAACATCCCATATCATATCCTAATTATACCTCCTCACCCCAAATTGTCTGCCAATTAAAGCATGCTTTCAGCCTTAGCCTTGCGAAGAAGCCTTCTGCAATGGGCCTCCTCCTCCTGATATACCCTTTTGTCTATTTGCCCCAGTGCCCATTTCCTATGGGAATTCCTCTTGCATCTAATCCCTCTTACTACCTCCTTTCCCATCCATGGCAGTGCTCTCCTTTGCCTCCCCGCCTTACTAACTAGAGGTACCACTAAGGCTTGTGCATCCAAAACCTCCCTTTTGAGAACCATAATTAAATGCCCTGAGGTAGAGGAAAGTCTTGACCTGACACTGAAAAGATAGTAAGGTTGACACCAGGTGGGCCTCAGTGGGAACCTTGTTCCATAATGGGGGTGGGGGCACCACTGAAAAGACCCTTCTCCTTGCTGCTACCAACTGAACCTCCCTCTCAGCTGGCAGTCGAAGACAGGCCCCAGAGGTTGATTGTAGTGTCTTGGTAGATAGTGGTTCGGAAAGGTGTTCTGTCAGGTGTTCTGGTCCCAAGCTGTGTATGGCTTCATAGGTTAAAAGCAGCACCTTGAATTGTGCTCAGAGGTATATAATGGGACGGAAGAAAAGCAAATGAGTGAGAGAGCTACGAGGGTCAAGAGGAATGCCTAGAGAATTTGGAGAAATGTGCAAGTGTAGGGAAGAAAGCTTTAGAAGATTCCCCAGATCAGCTACCATTTCCTGAGAAAGAGGGCAAAAAGGATATATGAGAAGTTTCCATTAGATTATGATAGGTAGCACCTCCTTTGCATATATTAGGGTCAAATGCATATGTTTGGGATTGGTTGATTGATGCTATATGATGCAAAAAGCAGTATTCATTCTTTGTTCAAGTCTTTGTTTGGGGATTCTGCTCTTTTTCTTAGCAGATTACTTGCTCTGCAGGAAAATAATAAATCTTGCTGCATGCCACAAACAGTTAATCACTTTATTGACCTCCAAGTCAATGAACCAGAGAATTACTTGCTAAATCTCTCACCTTCTGGTTTTGAGGTGAGAATGAAACTTCTATGATTTCTCCAGCAATAGGCAGCAAGTGCAAACAGGCCACAATTGGTGTTATGTGATCAGATCATCCGGTCCCTGTTATTAGTCTGGCTGCCATGTTTTGCACAAGCTGCAACTCCCGAAAGTCTTCAAGGGCAACTTAGAGTGCACTGCGAGAATCTAGCTTAGAGATTACCAGAGTGTAAGTCACTGTTAGCAGGCTATCTCTGCCTAGAAATGGTTGTAGTTGGACTACCAGCTGAAGCCACCGGGGCCTCAAGTGACACAGGTGTCCCAAGCAGCACCACCAAGCTACAAACCTGCTACTTCATTACAGATGAATAGAACACAGCAATAGAGAATCCTGTGAATAAACATGCTTACATACATTTTATTTCACTTGGTTTGAAATTAAATGTAAGTAAAATTTAAACTAAATTCCTTTATATTTTACATTGTTTGACATGTTGGCATTGTGTTGTTTATGTGCATATGTTTGATGCATTTGTTGTGGCCTTTAGCTAGTGCAATAAACTTTGGTTGACATTAAAAACAAAAAGTGGCTGTTCCTTGTGGGGGCTGCTGGGTTGCAAGAGCAGGCAGATGGAGGAAGAGGAAGGGAAAGGCAGAAAGTGACTGAGCCAGACAGAATCTGTAATCATCTGTTGGGAAATATGCTAAGTTACCACCAATCAAGGCAAATCCCCCTTGCTTGTTGCGATGTGTGACCCCCAGCCATTGTGTTCAGTGTGGCTCACTTCCAAGTAAATGTGCATTTGGCTGCAGCTTTAGAGAAAGGACAAACATGCACGATGTCCAAAATATTGCACAGATTATGGATTAATTATACAGAATAGAATTACTCTATTCTGTGTAAAACACATTCCATTTTACCTGAAATTCTTTCTTAGTAGGGGTTTACTTGGCAATTACTCATGGCTTGGAAACAGCATTGGATCGTGGGACCTTTTCTGCCTGTGTGCAGATAACAGTCAGCTTTGCCGTGGATGAGTGCTCCCGCCTCCTCTGTTAGTGCTAAATATAAAAGTTATGATCCCATACCCACTGTTAACAAAGCTCTTCCCTTTGAAAATATGAAGCAAACAGATGCAGCTGAAAGAAGGATGCTATCTAGACAGCCAAACCCTATCTGAGCTGACAAAAGATAAACGCATTAATACGAAATGGCTGAATAAGATGGCTGAGACTAAAGCTGGCACTCTTCCTGGGGGCTTGTAAGGTGGAGTTGCATTTAATAGGCTGACATTGATCGTGTCACCCTGCATTGCCCTTATATGAGCGGTTTCCATTTTACCTGAAATTCGGGCCCTTACAGTTCAAACAGGATATTGAATGGAAAGCAGAAGGATCCCATGAAAAGGCAAGGAAATGGCACTGTGATGGGAGATTAGAAAGAGGGATATGAAAAGTGTAGTGAGTGACAGGTGGCAGGCAAAGACCTAGTGGGAAATGAACTGCTTGTTTCATTTTTTGGATTTGCTCATACAATGCTTCCCAGCACTGAGACTCTGTATTATGTAGGGTGTGTCTCAGGCTGTACTGTGTACATTACAACATCTTGCTAGATTAGCACTCATGCAGTTACATCTGTGCACCTTCCCTTGGTGGATCACCTTCCCAGACATTGACCTGTGTGATTATTAAGATGCTTAGAGGAGGCCTCGCTGATGGTGTCATGGATTGCCATCCCAAAGCGACCTGGAAGCCATCCTCCTCTCCAGTGGCACCCATTTCTGGAATATTCTCCCCCTGCTTATTTAGGAGGCATCGACGTTGTCATGCCTTAGGAGACAAATATTCTTCTCTTTATGCATGTCTTCCCTGTGTGAACATGCTGCCCAGTTTGTTTGTTAATTATAGTGTTGAGTCTAGTGTTTCCATTTGTACAAAGGCTTCATAAGCTTATCATATATTTATTAAAATGTATTATGATTATTTTAATGTGTTTTAATCACTTACATTGGGCACAATCTAGTGTTGCAAGACACTGTCTAAGCATTGTCTAGAGCAGCCTTCCCCAACCTTGTGCCTTCCAGACACATTAGGACTGCAACACCCTGGGAATTCTGGGAGTTGCAGTTCAAATGTCTCTGAAGGCCAGTCTAGAGAGGTCTAGAGAGCCAATGTGGTGTAGTGGTGAGAGGGCTGCCCTGGGGACTCGGGAGAGCTAGGTTCTAGTCCCCACTTGACCACAAGGCTCACTGGGTGACTTTGGGCCAGTCACTCACGCAGCCTAACTTACCTCACAGGGTTTTTGCTGCGACAATAAAATTAAACTACTGTATATAAGTTGCCTTGCATTTTTCTCAAGTGGAAAAAAGGGGGGTATAAATGAAGTGTTATTACTGAGAGCCAGTCCCTTCCCTCTTCTCTTTTGATCATCAAAACCTGAGACAATCCTTCAAATTGCAGGTTTTTATTGAAACTTGACAGGTTACAGAACAGTATGAACTCAAAATAGCCTTCCTCTAGTGAAGGGAACAACGTCTGCCCATGTAAAGAGTTGAATCCTAACAGGAAACTTCCCCTCTGTCCCTCCCTTTCAGTAAAACCTCTGTCTCCAGCCTCAGGGTGGCTCTTGAAGCTCAAGGGCAAGATGATGGGAATGGCAAAAAGCCTTCCACCTGAGCTGTTTCTTTCTCCCAATCCTTCCTCACTGAGTTAAAGTTTGGGTCTCACATATGCTCCCCATTCCCTCATGAAAATCCTTCTGTCCCTTCCAAAGTAGTCCTATTTTCTCATTCTGCTGAGAATATTCACTAGGTAGCCTGAAACATTAAAGTCCTCAAATCCCTTTGAGTAATCCACCTTCTCCTCAGAATCAGACAGATTTATCTGAGCAGTCTGTAAGAAGCAAGAGGTGAGCCCAATCACTATGGCATGATAGATGGCCATAGGAAATGTCAGAATGCCAGTTCCAACCTTTGGACAATTGCTCTGAGGTCAGAGGTGGGATTCTGAACTCCGTAACTTCTTTCCACCTTAGCTGTTGGCCTGGAAAGAGCCGTACTGATGATGACTACAAGGTTGGCCTTGGTGACAGCATTTTATGGGGCAAGAAAGGGGGACAGGTTCTATCAGCATACGTAGTATTCTGGCAGCACCTCAGCCTCATCTCTTTATGTTCTGAGGCAAAATTTGGCCAGAAAAATGTTTTGCAGTCTGGGAGAAGCATGAAGGTAACCTACACTTTCATACTTCTCTGGCCTTCCATAGGATGCCTGACCCCAAGTATTCAGAGGGTTAGGACAACTACACTGGATTGTGCTGCCCAATATATTCTTTAAATTAAGTTATATTTAAATATATTAAATAGCAGTGCACAACTTGTACACATGGCCTTCTCCTTTTTGGGGCAGGCAAATTGTAAGCATGTAGCATAAAGGTATGCATATCCATGTAGGCAGTGCTTAATTTGTAGGGAATTTGTGCAAGTTTTCAAAGAGTATACTTTGAAAAGGCATTATATACAAAAACATGCTGCCAAATTCAGTGCATATGAAGAATTGTGTCATAAGGACAAAATAGCAGAACTGAAAAAATCTGCCTTCTCAAAAAATTTTTTAAAGTTACAACTCAGATGGATTCTATTGTAAAAGCTAGTTATGTTGTAGTATATTTAATGGCAAAAAGAAAAAAATCAAAACCATTTACTGGTGGTGGGTCTATTAAGCAATGTATGGAGAGTATGGCTGATATAATTTCCCGGAATAAAGGGGGATATTTCTAAAATCAGTTTGTCTCATCAGACTAGTCAGGAAAATGGAAGAAATTGGAAAATCTGTCAAAAGGAGTTTGGAGAGTAAAGCTGCTAATTTTAAATATTATGCTATGACGATAGATGACAGCACTGATGCTGCAAATACGACTTACCTTGCCATTTTTATTAGAGGTCTTGATGATGAATAAGTCACTGAAGAAATGGCTTATTTAGTGCCATTAAAAGACACAACTAAATCAAGAGATTTATAAGAAGCAGTAAAAAATATGATAAAGTGATTTTCTTTGTCCATTGTCAGCTTATCAGGTATAGCTACCAATGGTGCCCCAGCAAAGGTAGGTAAAAGAGGGACTTGTAAAATTAATAGAAGACAATGCAGTTGCAGCCCAAAACTCATGTTTGATGAAGGATCATTACCTAGTACATCAAGAAAATTTATGAGCAAAAGCTTTAAAAATGGATAGCGTCATGCAAATCGCATCAAGACTGTGAATTTCATATGGGCCAAGGGATTAAATAACTGTCAACCCCAGGAATTCCTTAAAAGTGTTTGTGTTGACTATGGCAACATCACTTACTTTTTGGAAGCCAGATGGCTTAGTCGAGACCAAATGTTGAAAAGATTTTATGATTTGCGAAATGTTAACAATCCGTTTATGGTAACAAAAACAAAATTTGTGCCAGAATTTGATGATGAAAACAGGCTTATAGATTTACCATTTTGAGCATATTTAACCACTCATTTAAGTGAGTTAAACATGCATCTTCAAGGTGAAAACCAACTTACCAGTGCAATGGTTCAAACCATAACGGTGTTCCTAATGAAACTGAAAAGATGGCAAGCTCAAATTAAGGCAAACATTTTTATATATTTTGACACATTGTCTAAACACAGTCCTTTGAACAGCAAAAAATGTGCAGCCTTACTTTTCAATCTGATACAAGAGTTTGAGTACAGATTTCAAGATTTCTGGGAAAATATTCAATATTTTGGTATGTTTGCGACTCCATTTTCAGTCTACATAAATATGTTACCTGCCAATTTTCAAATGGAATGTATAGAGCTGCAATCTGACATAGAACTTAAAGAAAAAAATGATCATGTCTTTTTAGAGGTCCTATTTTCCCAGAGACAAATATCCCTCGCTGTCTTATTTGTGTTATCATTTTTGACAGCACCTATATTTGTGAGCAACCATTTTCAGGAATGAAGCCCACAAAGAGTAAAATGGGAACCAAAATATCTGATGAGCACCTTGAGAACTCACTGAAAGTTGCAACTACTTCCATCAAACCAGGTATTGATGCATTAGTTTCTCAAATACAATGTCAAATATCCCACTAGTTTTATGTTGCCCTCTTTTCTTTTACTTTTATAGTCAAAATATCAAAAAATCAATGAAGTTTTATTACTTAGATATGCTCATTTTCTCTGTTAGTGATCGCAAACTTGGGACCTGCTCCATTATTTTAAAAGTCTTTCCGAACGGGTCGCAGCATAATTAGGATTATTATGTGAGGACTTTTTTTTGCTTTTCTGTGGTAGCAGATATCATGAAAATTATTCACAGACCTATTTTTGCTCATCAGCTTTCATCAGTGTTTGTGTATTTAATGTGTGGCTCAAGACAATTCTTCTTTGTCCAATGTGGCCCAGAGAAGCCAAAAAGTTGGGCACCCCTGTCCTAAAGTAACATGAGATTGCCTATCAGTGATTTCAACTTTAACCTCAGTGGAGCGGAAACAGCATGAAGAGGATCTTTAGAAGCAGAAGAAGACATGTAAGCAGCTGCTTTTTCCTTTACAGTGAATGGTAAAGAGGAAAGCAGAGGAGTTTCATATGTGCACATATGGTTCTGGATTGGGGCTTTCTATGCTGAAACCTTAATAGCTTTTTTTTCCTTTTTATGAACTTATAAATAAAGGCAAAATGATAATGTGGGCTGTAGTCTTCTCTCTCCTAACACAAATCTTCTATACATCTAAGGTGGTCTCACTATCCTTTAAAAGCACTCTATTTAACTATTTAATGAAACATAGAAACAGAGTGAGTCAAAAGGGGCCTCCTGGGCCAGCTAATCTGGTTCAGCTCCAGCTGACTCCACTCATGACATGTCCACCATGTAGACATCCAGCCTATCCTTGAACACTCGCACCGATGGGGCCTCAACGACCTCTCGTGGAAGCCCATTCCACAACCTCGGGGTCCTGACTGTCAGGAAGTGCTTCCTGGCATCTAAATGGAACCTTGGCTCCCTGAGCTTTGCTCCATTGCAGCGCGTCCTGCCTTCCTCTGCAGGGGAGAACAGGTCTCTACCCATCTCCGTGTGACATCCCCTCACATACCTATATGTTGCCTACATATCCCCTCTGAGTCTCCTCTTCTCCAGGCTGAAGAGACCCAGTTCCCTCAGTCTCGCCTCATACCTTTAAATGAATATTTAAAGAAATCCATTTTGTGAAGGTAAACAGACAAACCAACAAACAAACCCAGCACCAAATTTTCTTTTGAGTTTCTGAATCAAAGCTTTTGTGATGTAGAGTTTCTATTGACTGATGACAATGCTAAGAACCAATTGCTAAATCCAAGCTATCATAGTAATGAGGCAAATTTGCAGCTCTACCATCTGTTGCAAATACTGCTGAATTCCTGACTCAAGGGTTCTCATGTCTTGGATAGATTTAATGCTTATAGGTAGCAGCAGCACATTATCTGCTTCCCTCCTTTATACCCTGAATGCTGAGGCTTTTTGAGTTAATGGAGCAGATTCTAGAAGCCCCATACATTTCCATAAGGTAGGGTGGTCAACACTCCTTTTGCACCCTGAATTTGGGATTCCCCACTTCAGCAGCATCTATAGAGTCTATGACATGCCCAGAATGTCAACATTTGTTTGCTTTCTAGATAAATTTGATTCTTTTGTTATTCTGTAGCTGCTCTGGGAACTGTTCAAATCATTATTTTCTTCCAGTGTTGATGGAGGCATGTTCAGGGGATAAAAATGGCCTTGGACCTCTTTCAGTTTGCCCAGCCACACAATAAGGGTACTAAGGAAGCAGGGATACCTGAATGTCAGATCTTTCCATGAGCCAAACTACAGATTACATTAAATGTGTAGTTTACATGGTTCTTCCTAGCATACATGCAGTTACAGGGTTCCTGATATGGAACAGGACATCATGGAGCTGATGCTGCCCTTTTCCCTTCATAAGAAAGACACATAGCTGCCATTTAGAACATAGAAACCTGCTGTATTCCAATACAGGGTTCTTCCCATTGTTAGTTGCAGAGCTGATCCTGGAATCATCTTTTGCAAAACTGATGCGCTCCACTGACCCATGGCCTTTGAATTGGAAGGGAAGCTGCCACTGGCACATATATCGGCTTTCCTACCACCACCACCACCACAATCCCACAAGGCAAATAGCAGTTTCAGGGCAGAGAATGATTTCCATTAGGACAATGATGAGTGAGAAAAATTAAGCATCCCACCTCCAGTGAGGTTCCAGTCTGGGCTGAGCATTTTTCACAGATTCTTAAAGACCACCAAGTAGGTAACCCATGCAATTAATGTATTATGTACTTTAACTTCTACCTGGGCTATGAGACGGCCTTAGCAGCTCAACTGGCTGACCTCCATCCTCTTCTTGGCAAGAAGAATCCTTGATGATTTCTGCTGAACCTTTCAGTGGCATTTGATTGAATCTGGTGTTCTTTTGGATTTCATGGAGGTTTTCCAGAGAAGAGTGCTTCCCCCACTCCTCCAGTGACACTCATACATGGATTTCTTGGCTACCTGAGACATGTCTCTGGAGGTAAGAGCGAAAGCAGACCTCATTTTAAGTCCAGGTATGTCTTTTTGTTTTGTTTCTACTCTAGAATATGGGCAGGGATTCCAGTGCGGATCAGGACTGTAGCATGGTGGGTAGAAATATTTTAAAGATCTGATTTAGTTCCCCTTTACTTACTTTAGAGTTTTTAAAAAAGCTGCTTAATAAATATTTCAGGTAGTGAGTGCTTTGGCTCTCATTCTATGAAGCTTTTCAGGAATCAGTATTATTGAAGATGTTGTTTGGATTGAGCATTCACAAGAGTCATTCCTGGTTTTGGGGTAGGGTCTTATCGATATAGTAACACTCAACTCAACATTCTTGAACTGAAGCAGCCACTTCTGCCCTTGACTAGTGCTTGAAGACTGTAGCCAAATGGAAGAGAGAGAATTGGTTAAAAATGAATCCAACAAAGATAGAGAGGTGATTCTAGTAGGCAACAGCTGCAGTGCAGAAGAGATTAACTCGCCCATGGAAGATGATGATCAAATAATAAGCCTATCAGCTGGAGCAACAGAGACCCCTCCGTACTAGAAGGAAGTTGAATCCATACACTAACATGTGAAATAGCATGTGAATCAACACTTTGGCAAAACTTTTTTCCCACAAATACAGGCAGAAGAATGTCCTTAAATGTCAGTATCTGGCAATGGGCAAATCTATCCATTTTACTTTTTCCCACATCTACATTGCTTAAATCCTAAATCTGTTCCAGCCTGAATATGAAGAAAGTGGCAAATTTTGGTAACCAACCAGCCAGCCAACCAACCAACCAACAAATAATCCATGGCATTTTTTTCCATCCCCACTTGCTAAATGCAGAGCTATTCAACTATTCCCAGCACAGAAGGGACCATACTGTGGTCCACCTACCCTGCTTGTTTATTTATTATATTTAACACTCTGCTTTTTTCCTTCAAGGAACTCAAGGTAGCTTACATAATTCTCCTCCTTCTCTCCACTTAATCTGCTAAGAACAATGTGAGGCAGGTCAGGCTAAGAGTCCGTGACTGACCCAAAGTCACCCAGTGAGCTTTGGGGCTAAGTGCAGACTAGAACCTGGATCTCCCAAGTCCTAAGCCAACTGAATCTACATCTAGCTACATGGCTGAATGCACAGGAATTCAAATCTAGATTTTTAAGAGCTAGACACTCAAAACTCAGGGCCTGGAGGGACAAATCACATGCAGCTGTTTTAATATCAGGAATTTGAAGACTTGTAAATGAAGAATTCATACATTTTGATGCATTCTTAGCAAAACCAACAACAACCCTACTTGGAACTCTGTCCCATTCCTAGAACTAAATATTAGCAGGGCCAAATAATTTGAAATACCTACTTCCGGCTAAGGATTTTAAAAAATGCACATGTGTATTTCATCTCCTTATATAGCACCATCAATCTTGTTAAAAGGCCTTTTCCTTTATTCTCTGAGCAACCAGATGGTGCTACCACTCAGGATGAACTTTTCCCATCCTGACAACATGGGGAGCAGAATGTGACCCTGTGTATGGACTATAGAAATTGTTTTCCTGAATTATAGGACAATTACCCAGTGCCCTTTAAGTTGTGTAGCACGTTCTCTGCTATTTGTTCTCCTATCCTCCCTCCCTCCCTCCCTCCCTCCCTCTCTCTCTCTCTCTCTCTCTCTCTCTCTCTCTATATATATATATATATATATATATATGCATGCACATGGTGGGCATGTCATGAGCGAGCCGGCTGGTGCTGGAGGTCAGACTAGATGGCCTGGGAGACCCCTTCTGACTTGCTCTGTTTCTATGTTTCTCTATGTTTTTCTGTGTGTGTGTGTGTATTGTTGTTCTCTCTCTCTCTCATATGAGAGAGAGCAATAAGAATAAGAATGAGAGAGAGAGAGTCTGTAATGCAGGTAGACAGTGTGTATTTTGATGTGTTTTACAGTGCTCTTTCAGCTTTTGTGTACATATTTAATGATATAATTAAAGCAGGGAACTCTAAAGCAGGGCACATGGTTGAAATTGTCAAAATAGTCATTATAATGGAAAAACAAATATATGTGTTATACAGTGAAACATATAAGCATGCATGTGCACAGAAATGTGAATCCGCATGCAGACAGACAAAAACATATCTAGTTCAGACTGGAGAGATTCTCAAAGTAAATCTCAAACTATTCATAAGTTAGGATAAATGAAAAGCAGAAACCAAAACTGATAGATTCACCTGTTTGGGATTCAGTCTCACACCTCAGCCCAATCAACGAGGTTGCACTACTGGATGTCTTTATTCACTGGAGGGAAAGGGAGGGATTCTCATCAAGCAATAGAATTCCATAGATTCTAGCTAGCTTATTTCTCAAACCCAATTGGGCAAGAATTCTACTTACATCATTCTCTCCAAAAAGCCTGTGGGGGTTGGATTGGGTTGGGTTCAGGTTGTTTTTTGTTTTGCTATATTTACATCCTGCCTTTTTTCTTCCAAGAAACTCAAAACAGTTTACATATTCTCCTCCTCCTCTCAACCATAGCATCACTACAACTAACCTGTGAGGCATGCTGGGAGCTCCATAACTGAGTGTGGACTAGAACCCAGGTCTGCACTCTTAACCATTACACCACACTGGGAAAAGTTGGGTCATGAGCTGAGTGTGCTGCATACAATCATTAGAGCATGATATAAAATCACCCCATGATACTTTTTCTTCACCAAGCCAATTTTTATCATCCTTGTTTCCATCTTTTGATTAGCTATGGTGCTGTTCACATGTGCCAATGTATCACCTGATTGGCATATGTGAACTACACTTAATTCTGTATTTCACAGCAACAATGGATGAATATGTTTGCTTTGGCAGCACATATCCTGAAATTGGAATGATGCAGAGAAGATTAGCATGGTGCCTGAGCAAGGCACACAGAACCAGGGAAACAAGGTTCAATTTGGATGCCAGGAAGTACTTCCTGCCAGTTAGGACCTTGAGGGTATGAAATGGCCTTGCACAGAAGGTGGTTGATGCCCCATCGGTGTTCAAGGACAGGCTGAACATGCACATGGTAGGCATGTCATGAGTGGAGCCAGCTGGAGCCAGGGGTCAGACTAGATGGCCCCGGAAGCCCCTTCTGATGCATTCTGTTCCTACAAATCTTAATAGAATAGAGCAGCTTTCTCTATTGTGGGCGAAATGTGCTTGAGTCTACTTGGAATGCTTGGCAGTTGTGTCCCCTCAGTGACAGACTTTTTAGACATGCAAGTCATCAGCTAATCGCACTATCAATAATTGAGGGATGCCTCTGCATGGGAATCAACTCTCCTTTGAACTTTGGTACATTATGCATTTCAGTGCACCACAAAGAAACAGCTGTTCTCACAAAAAACATAGCCTTGGTTTAGATACATGACCATACCTTAAAGTGGAAATACAGAAGCACTTCACTGCTTGAGTAAAAATGGGTAAACTACAATGGATGATGGAGGGATATTCAAGCGGTCCTTCACAATATGCATTTCTTATTCCTTCAGTCATGTCTCTGTTTCCTTCCTTGTTCAATGATTGTCACAGTATGACTTAAAGGAGTTTAATAAATCCAGAGTACAAAGAGGTATATAATGAACCTGTCAGAAGATTTGCTTGTAATTTGCTTGAAAGAATATTATTTCCTAAGAGTGGAGTTGCTAGTTTCTATGGCCACATAATTCTGAGAGATTAACTTCTGTGCCTTTAAAATGAGGGTGCTGAGAATTGGTAAGATGAGAGACAGATGGGCTACTAATGTAATACCTAACTGAAGAGACTTAGGGTGCAAATACAGCAAATTATCCAAATCAAATAGGAATCAAATATTTGACAATGATAAAAACCTCCTACCAAATGAGCCCCTTTTCCTACTAACTGGCCCTTCTCCATTAGCCATTGGCACAGCAAATTCCTGGTAATAAGGGCTCCCACTCCAGCAGTGCAATCTCACTGTCTTGTCTTTATCTTGATTCGTGAAATGCCCTCTAGGTGGGGTTTCCTTTGAAGATTGTCAGAAGCTGCACATGATCTGAGACTGATTTTTGGTAATCATATAATACCAATCCTACCTTGGTTACCCATTCAATTTGGGCTTAAGTCAAGATACTACTGCTTGCTTAAATCCTGCTACAAAATGGGCCTGTGATACTTGAGGAACTATCCTCTATGAATAATGCCCTACTCTTTAAGATCTGGTGCACAGCTCCATTTTCCATAGAATTGGTGGCCACCATTCAGGGCTTGATCAGCAGTGACTCCTGTATCATAGAATCATCAAATACTAGAGCTGCAAGGGGCCATGAAGGTCATCGAGTCTAACCCCCTGCTGTTGCAGGACGCCATGTTCCACCATCCCACTCAGATGGCTGTCCAGTTTCTTTTTGAATGTCTCGAGTGTGGGAGAGCCCACCACCTCTCTAGGCAGCTGCTTCCACTGTTGTATTGTTCTGACAGTGAGGAAGCTTTTCCTGGTGTCCAGCCAGTGTTCCCTCTGTCCAGGTTACCCAGTCAAAAACTGAGATTAAATTAGATAATGATTTGAATTGTCTAATGAAATCCACCAACACTGGGACCCTGTCCTTTTTAAGCAGGCCTTAAATAGCTCATTTGTATTATTATTTATGGTTGTAATAATCCATTTATGTGCTGATTTCTTATGATTAATTGCTGTTTAGATCCTTCTACCCCACCCTACATGTTTAATGCTTTTACTGCCCTTATTCATTGTTTCATTGAATGGTGTGATGGAGGCCTTTCCATTCCCCTTTTTTTCAGCCTGCTTTGACTCAGAAGAGTTATATTTCACACAAACAATGAACAAGCATTGCCGGTGGGGTATTTTATGTGTAATGCAACATGCGTGACTCTCAGCTTACACACCAATGAATATAATTATATAAAATCTGGAATAATGAAAAGGTGAAACACTAAAGAACTATTCCTGCTTAGTGCAATGCTCCACTAAGAGTCTTTGAAATGCCAGTAATATTTCAGTACTACTCTTTCTACCATCTTTTAAAATACAAAACTAAAAATAAAGCCATGCTTTTTGTTGGAGTTGCTGTCAGCTGACTTCTGGCATCTTCTTGAATATTGCTTTTGTTTCATCTCAACACTTTGTAAATTATGACTTGTGGCATAGAGGATTTTTCTCCACAATGAGATTCCATTTAGATGTAAATGGGAAGGGCCAGAGCTGTGTTCCTGGTTATATTGATGCACCGCATGGGCAATATATTTTAGTTACAGGAGTACTGTAGTCACCTCTGCACTGCAAACCTATGCATATCACCTTTCTGAGACATACTTCTAGGTAAATATGATTCTGTTGGAATGCAGGTTTAGCATACTAATGTTTGCCCAAAACAGATGAGATTAGGACTAAGGCGTTTGTTTCTGCCTCACATGTGATTTCCCATCCAGCTAGGGATGTGCATGTGTATTTGTATGCATAAAGCCAGTGGGTCAGTGGTTCCTAAAAGCTGAACTCAGAGTTTCAGCCCTCAGCCTTCGGCTAGACTGCACTCCCCCTGAAAGACCAAGAGTGCCATTTGGGTGTGCTCCCGGACTCAGCACTCACTGCAGACATTCAAGTGCCACAGTGGCCAGGAGTACTTTTGGCCAACTGGGACTTGGCCTGGAGGTCTTGTGTTAGTCATTCCTGCTCTGCTCACATTCAGGCTGCTTTACTCCAATTCATTTTATGTGGGGCTGCCTTGGGAGATGGTTCAGAAACCTGAGCTGCTGAAGAATACAGCTCATTTGATAGCAATACTGCACCAATCGTACTGGTTGCTAGCATGTTTCTAAGCCCAGTTTAAAGTCCTGTTTATAACCATTCAAACATTTGTCTGATCCCAAATCATTTGACTGACTGACTCCCGTAACTCATCTGCCTGTACTTTGAGGCCATCAACAAAGGCCCTTCTCAGCTGTCAGTTTCCAAGAGCACTTGAACTGGTGGTGTACAAGGGAAAGGACCTTCTGACTGATAGCTCCAGACCATCTCTGCCAACTTCCATCAGGATTTGTCAGACTCCCTTCTTCCCAGAATTTCAGAAAAGCTCTGAACATTCACCTGATTTCACTGGCCTTCCCTGTTGGTTTTTATTGCTAAGTTTAGCTTTTATTATTTTGAACTGCTAATCTCTATTGTTATGGATTGTATTGAACATGGGTTTTTGTTTTTCTTGTGTCTTTCTTTCTTGTATCTATTTTGTGTGTGTCTCTAATTTAGTCTGCTACCTTGAGAAGGTTCAATCTTTAAAGGTAGGCTAGAAATAATTTTAGATAAACATCTGGGGATGGGGACAGCTGTAGTCCAACAACAGCTGGGAACCGAAGACTGGGAAGCACCAAACTAGCTAAATCAGGTAAATTCAAGCAAAGGTCCACCTGAATACTGAATGACACTATTTTCCTTTTAATCTGCACCTAACACTTCTGACATGGCAATAGGTGCCATAGACATTTTCTGCCTAGTTCTTTACAAACTTGCTCAAAGTATGAAGTACATTGCTTACATTATCCGGAAGAATGAATTCTATAAGCATTCAAAATCTGTAGGATGTAAATGCATGAAGGGAAGGAATGCTGTAGCTCCAACCCATCTCCATGTGTTTTGTCACCCTCTACTCATGGAGGGTGACGTTCCAAAGAGGATACGTACCTTGTGATTGAAAATGCTGGAAAATATTACATGTTTATAACATGACCTTCCCTTTACATTTTGGCATTGATTTTAACCATAAAATTTGGATTTCTCTAGTCTCTGTTGGTCTCTTTTTCTTGCCAAGAACTGAAAGTACCAGTCGGAGAGGCTGGAGGAGGGCAGAATGATGCAGTCACTTACCTTTTGGCACAAACAAAAGAACAGGTCATTGGCTTCATCACCAAAAATAACTAAAAAGTAAGTAAACAGATCTTCAATAGGGATGCAAATCTCCAAACCTAGGGGACCAAATGTAGTCCCCTGGGAGCCTCAGTCGAGCCCCACTCATGCTGTGCCCCAACACCCGCAGTTTCACCTGCGCTAGCAAAGAAGATACGGAAGGTCACAGTGGAAGCACTGTGGTCACTTCTCAACTTTCCTTGCATTTCATTGGAATGGGCACAAAGTGAACACAGTGGTGTTCATGCACATGCATATGTACTCCTGGTTTCCCCTTCACCCCTCCTCTTCTTCCTATTAACCATATTAACAAAATTTTAAGAATGCTGTATACAGTCAGACGCACTTCCGTCGTCATCGTCGTCATCACTGTCGCTACTCTGCATCCTCCCACTAGGTTGACTTTTTAATCTCATGCTAGAGCCACAGCATCCATGAGATGTAAAATGATACAAATGTGATATAGTAAATTTATGTATAGTTGCCTTGCTGCACTGCTTTTTAAAGCTAGGGTAGTTTCCTAGGCTAAACTTTGGATTCTCTCTTTCTATGGGTGGCCTGTTTGATTTAATTATCCCCCACGCCATCTTCTACAAATGTGCTTGACAGCATGTGTGTGTGTATGTGTGTGTGTGTGTGTGAAACATGTGCATGAAAATGTGCATTTATTTTAAAAAAGTGCCCAAACTCATTTTAATCAATGGGAGAAATGTACATTTCAAAAAGTCACACAAAACGGGAAAAAATCAGCTGAAAATACACAGAGATTTCATGCAAAAACAGGGAAACAAAGCTGACTATCTGAAATGGACTCAGTTTGGAATTCAAAGAACTTAAGCAAGGTCATGTTATGCTGATCTGCACATCCTTCCTCCCATCATTCTTGACCATTGTATATACTGCCTAGTGCTTAGGGGAGGTGAAGTCCAAACCTCAAAGTACAGTCTCAGGGACACCAAACTGGGGCAGGCTAGTCTCAAACTGAGGGAGCATTGTTTGGTTGGTTGTTTTGTTTGTAAAAGGAAGCAAAAATCCACTTCTGGCAAGGTAATGGGCCTGATTGAAATCAGTTCATGGGTACTGGTGGTGGTGGCTGAGAGGCACAGCATGATCAATATTTTTACTCTTCTTACCACTAAAGTTTTAAAAGTGAAAACAAGAAAAAGCTTGGTCCCTTTGTGATCCTCAAGCCCCAGACTCTTCCACATTTATAGATTTCCCCATATGACCACATAAGATTGATGAGACAACTGAGCTATTGAAATGGAGAATCAAAACTTTTTTTCCCAAGGATGCATCATACATGCCCTATATCAGGTCAACCCTTTGCTCACCAGAACTTTGGATTATTGACTTACTGTCAGATAAGTTCTCTGTTTCAAAAACAAAAAAACAAAAAGAGAAATCCACATTAAAAAATTCACAAGGAATTTATTTCTTGCTCTGTCAAAGAACATGTCTTTCTCTGCTCAGAGAATGACATTGTGATGACTGCTCCTGGAAGTCTGTTTCTAAAATGCCCCAAGATGTGATGATGCTTTTTGGAAAAGGAAGGCCACTGTGATGCAACCTACAAGTGACCAATCTGCAGGTCAGGTGGGTGGCAGGGAGTGAGTTAGTGCATTGGAAGTGATCTGGCGTTTGTTTTTCTGTGAATTGCAGTTTCTCTTTTTCCTGCTATTAAGATTGATACATCTGAAATTTGAGACCCCACCCTCACTCCCAACCCTTCAGTCATATTTGCTTGCCTGCTTGTTTATTATAGTTGTCTCCCACCTCTATTCATGCAAGGAACCCAAAGTGGCTTTCATAATTATTCTCCTCTCCAATATGCTCCTCACAACAACCCTCTGAAGTAGCTTAATCTGCCCTTCTCCATTGCTCTGTGTTTCCTAACATGGGAAACCAAAGAAAGCACTTGAATCCAAATCCTGGACCTAGGCAGGAGAAAAGGCAGTGGTGCTATTAACTGAACCCTTATACAAGACTGAGGGAAATGCTTTTCAAAGAGGAGAGCTACACAACAGGCCACTGAAAGGGTGGGGATGCCTCATGTCAGGATGCTCTCCCATTAGGCCTGAAATGGTCCCATTAGGAGCAGGTTTTACAAAAGTGAAAGTGCATATCTGAATTCAGCACAGGGAAAAGGAACTACCAAAAAATTAGAAACACTGTTCTTTCAAAGCATGGGTAAAGGAATCATTTTTCATGGAATGCCTAAAATCCCTAACATATAGAAAAGTCAGCAACTCACAAACAGAGCATCCCAGGGTTGGGGTAAGTCTGAGAAGACCAAGCCTCTACTGCCACTGACATAACCTCCACTAGTGAAGTTGTGATGGGAATGAAGTGGTCCTTGATTCAGTAAAGAGGAGACTACTAGGTTTCCAAGGAGAGCCCTTATCAAAGAGAGACTGAACGCCAGACCTGGTTTTAAACACTAAGCATGTCACATTTATTGTACGATATGAAGAATACAGAAGTGTAAGAATACAAGTTCAGCAATCATCAGCAACAATATCAAGAGGCCTCATTCACACTTGCATTCACTGGGTACTCATTCACCGCTGAAACCCTCTCCAGCGGTGATCGATTGTGTCAGGGTTACAGGTGACCAGTTCAGCGCTGTTCTGGCACGCATGGGAGCTGGAAAGCCCAGACATTTTATACCTTAAAGTTGATGCTATCTGCCTTGAACACCGCCCACTTCCATAGTCTGTCTGGATTGTTCTGGACCCAGAGTACCTGTTCCTCTGGCCACTGCCCCCATTTTAGTATTGTCTACGAATTTGATCAACAAACCGGTTGCCCTCTCCTGCAGGTCATTGATGAAATGACTGGTCCCAGGACAGAGCCCTGGGGGCCCCTGCTCATCACAAGCCACCATCCTAATTATTCCTCAATAATAGGTACACTCTGTTTTGGTCCATCAGCCAAGTCCTTCTCCATCGGACAGTGCATTGGTCTATCCCAAAACTCCTCAGTATCTAAACCAGGATATCATGGGGCACTTTGTCAAAGGTCTTGCTGAAATCCAGATCAACCACATCCACTGCATCCCCTCCCTCTAGCCACCTCAAAAACCTGCCATACAATTCCACAAGGTTTGTTTGACAGGACCTGTTTTTATGGAAACCATGTTGTGTGGCCGCCAACCTCCCTTCCCTATCTAGGAACTCCAGAGTGTTTCTATTATGAGCCTATTCATTGTATTTTTTGTGTACGCCATTGTCTAATAGTTTTTCCATCTAGTCCAGTTTTTGCTAATTTGCTTATCAGAATGTCCTGTGGCACTATATCAAAAGCTTTGCTAAGGTCTAGGTAGATTATGTCCATACTGTTCTCTTTGTCCATTTGGGAGGTTACCCAGTCAAAACATGAGATTAAATTAGTCTGACAGGATTTATTTTTCATATATCCATGCTGGCTTCTATGAATCACTGATTTTCTACAAGATGCTTGCAGACTGATTTTGTAATAATCTGCTCCAGAATTTTTCCAGGGATTGATGTCAGACTAACTGGTCGATAGCTCCCAGGTTCATATTTTTCCCACTTTTTGAGGATATGGACAACATTAGCCCTTCTCCATTCATCTGGCACTGCTCCGGTTTTCCAAGATTTATCAAAGATAATAGCCAGTGGTCCTGAAAGTTCCTCTGCTACCTCTTTTATGATTCTGGAATGGAGTTCATTGGGCGCTTGAGATGTGAAAGTGTTTATTCCACCTAGGTATTCCTTGACCATTTTTCTGTCAATCTTGGCTGCCATCTCTCACTTCCAGCTTGAACTTCCTCTTGATTGCAGATTTCCTTGTGGGGAGAAGTCTGAAATGAAGTAGGAATTGAGCATCTCTGCCTTTTCCTTGTTGTCTGTTATCACTCAGCCATCCACTTTAAGTACCTGGACACACTTCTCTTTCTCATGCCTTTTGTTCTGGATGTATCTGAAGAAGACTTTCTTGTTGTGCTTCACATTCCCTGCTAGTTTTCTTACATCTTTTTTGGGCTGCTGCCTCCTTTCCTCTCAGGTGACAACCCTAGTGTCCCCATGCCTCTTTCTTTGTATTAGAGGTGCTAAGGTTGCCATACCTGAAGTTTCAATACCCCTTGCTTGCTCAGCCTCTCTCTTTCCCCATCCCTTCTCACCAGGTTATTGGGAGGGGGTGCTGCTGTGGACTGTGGCTTGTGCAGCTGTGTGGCTGGGACAAGGCAGGCTCCTCAGCAGTCCTGTTTTACAAAAGTTTGCCTTTTTTTCTCCTGCTTTCTTCTGTAGCAGGAATCTAGGCAGGTTTTCTGCAGGTTCCAGACATATTCTGTTCCTTAGAACATCCTTAAGTTGAATTTGAGTTTAAGTCAGATCACACAAGCAAGCCAAATATTTGTCTTAATGCGCATGCGTGTGCGTGCATGTGCGTGCGCACGTATAACCTTCCCATGCAACTAAAACACTTAAGACACACTTCCATATTCTCTAAAACATCTTAAACACAACATGGCATTGCAGTAATGATCATAATACAGAAATACTAAAGTAACTACAGGTACTGAATTGAGAGAGGGAGGGAGAACCCATGTGTGTGTGTGTGTGTGTGTGTGTGTGTGTGTGTGCAGGCGTGCAGTTTTGTAGAAAGCAAATAAACAGTTCTTGAAGCAGTTTAGAACATCCTTGAGGGAACAGGAGCTGATGATGGTGGAGAGTCAGATGTGGTTGTGCTGCTGGAGGGGGGCTGGCAGGTTGCCACTGCGGTCGCTTTCTTGGGGGGCGGTTTGTGCTGCCATTTTCTTTTTCTCACCAGGGAGGGCCTTGCAGCAGCTGAGGTCCTGCTTACATGGGCAAATGCGAAGAAACACCAAAGGGGAACGATGTGCCCTGCACATGGCCCTAAACACTCTGGCCTGGGTATGCCCAAGCCAACCCTGCGAAACAAAAAGCCATGAATGCTCTGTCTCCAGGGAACTAGACTGCCACTGATGAAGTGTCTCTAAACTCATCATGTACATATTTCCTTAGAGATACAGCACATAGTTCTTTACAAATTGCCTTGATGATCTCTAATGGATCTCTGTCTCTGAAGAGGAGCCATGAATATCTTTAGAAACTACACAGGCACAGAACACATGTCGCCAAATGAGTCATTTAGCTCCCTAGAGATATTTTCAGATATTTCCCTAGAGATATTCATATAGGGTTTATAGCAATCTGTAAGCTCATAAGTATGGGTTGTTTGTAAGTCAGGGACTACCTGTAATCTCCTAATACCTCCTGTCATTCCCCTTTTCCTCACCACTCCCCTGGATCTTTCCACTGCCCCTGTGTGGGCAGTACCACCAAATTTGTGAATCACTGGGATCATTGCAGGGTCCCTGCAATAGGATCATTCCCCTGTTTCTTCTTTCCAGAAAGCCCCCTTTTTCCATGATGGTCAAGCAGCTGTCACCCAGGGACTAGAACTCCTCTCTGATCTGCAAAGATCTTGTCTGCTCACTTCTCTGCCTTTCTTCACTTCTCTGGGATGGTATAATTTAGTGTGTTGCAACAGCAGAGCATTAGACCTGATGGCCTTCTGGCCCCTTCCAACTCTACTATTTTATGATTCCATGATTCCTTCTCAGAAACTTTGTTTTCAATCTTATTCAGTGACATCTAAGACCAAATTACTCAGAGAATACACCCATGCCTTTGACCATGGGCAGAGAAGCATTCATGTGGCATTCAGTGCAGTACCCCAGATAGTCCTCTACTAACTTACTGGCTTCATAACCAAGTTTTGGTTTAGTTGGCATTATTGGTTTTATCTACCTGAGATAATGCACTTTGCCCGTCTGGGAGCCAGCAGACAAGCAAGAGGATGGAAATCCATAGCTGAACTACAGGGATCAGCTCCAAACAAACTGAGACACTTATGGGAGAGGTAGGACTGGGATCTCTGTCTTTAAGGCCCCTTTCATCAAATCCCTGCAAATTATACCATGCCCATATTTTGTGTAATCAACATTTTAGTTCAGCACTTTATTTTGGCATTGGAATCCTCTAGAACAATGGTCCTTCATCTTCATTGTCTATGCAGCTGCCATGTGCCTTCCTCCCATTTGCCCCCCATTTGAGGTTTTTGTGGTTGTCGGACCCAAAGCCCAGTCTGGCAATAGCATGGCATTTATTACTAAAGTGGAAGCATGATTATTACAATAAAAGGAATCCCTTTCCCCCTACCCCCCAACCCAGCTATTAAATTCCTTTTAAAAGTTGCCATTTGATTTGGAGTTGTTTGCTCTTAGCCAATTAAAGTTAATAGCAGCCTTCCTACTGGGCAGGGAAATCAATCTGTTATGGTTCCTTCTCTCTTGTAGGCAATCACAAGCATATGCCAGTGAAAATACTTTTCAGAGATGACACCCCAGAGTAAACACACCAACGGTGAGCAGCAAGCCTGTGATGATATACTGGTGTGTTTTATTTAGTTGTCAGGCTGACTGATTATGCTTCATATGTCAGGTCTTCTTTTATCACAATCAAGTGGGCCAGTAGCACCATGTCACTTTCGGCAGTCTTTCCTCTGCGGTCCACTTATGGATGGTGTCTGATGATTAATAGCAATGGCATTGTTCTTCTTGGTTTGATGCTCAGTATGGGAGCCATGCTGCTCCTCAGCAAGTGCATTTTGCAGGATGACTCTGTGGGCTTCAGCAGCTGCAACATTGCTGGCAGACTGCCTATTTGTTATGCTAATTTATTCAACATTCAAAATTTAGTGGTAACAAGACCTCCATGGTATCAGCTGAGTTTCAGGCAGTTATTGCAATGGAAGCCTCTATGTTAGGAATGCCCAGGAGAAAAGATGCTGTCCATGTAACTCCGAGAAGGCAAGATCCTTGCTTTTCCCCCCATGAAAATGCTCCATGCATTTGATGAAGTCGGTCGCTTACCGTCTATGAGAGCTTATTCCAGAATAAATGCCTGAGTCCTTAAGATGCCACAAGGATTTGTAGTTTCATAGATCCAATCTTATCTCAGTCAGAGGTCAATTTCACTCTTCCAGCTGCACAATGGAAATGTCTCGAAAAAGAAAAAAGGACTCACATCACCAGGTTGCTGGGAAGCAGGTCAAGGACTGGTCTTGTACATGGCCGTCTACAACAAGGCCAGAATAGGTCGATTGCTCACTAGATGCCAGGAGCTGAGTTCCACTCTTCTTTAGACAAAAGTCATTTTTTTGGCAAATAAGCACATTATTTCCTATGTATACCCAGCAAATTAATACCCAGCTGAGGAAGAGACTGAGATTGATTTGTTGAACCTGAACTAGAAACTATTTCAGAGAACTCTCCTTTTCAGTTACGCTGGCCCCCACCCTTCCGGGTGGCCCTCTCCAAAGCAGGTTAGGCTGAGAGCCAGTGACTGACTTGAAAACACTCAGTGAATTTCATGGCCAAGGGGGGACTCAAAGTCAGCTCTCCCAAGTCACAATCCAACACCTGAATCACTGTGCAGCACAGATATTCTTCCCCTTTATTTTGTTCTTTTTATCTTTCAGTTTTGTGAATCACCTAGAGAGCTCAACTATTGTAAGGTATATAAAGGTAATAAAAATTGCTAAACAGATTTCTCACCTAGCTATAAGATATCTGCTCATCTAGGGATATGGCTTTTAAAAAAAGACAGCATAAATGTAATCTCTAGTAGGCTTATAAGAAATGGGGTCAAATGCCATTCCAGGAGAAACAGTGTGAACACAGGTATATACACCCTGAGCAAGTTTATTCCTCATTCCCAAATTAACTATCCTCAATTCCTAGGTACCATTCACACTGGAGCAGCAAGTTCTCAACATTATTACCCTTTAGCATTCAGTGAAATCGGAGAAAATTAATATTTATTTATTAATTTAAAATGGTTCTATCCCATCCCCTACAGAATGTCTTGGGACAGCTTACAGTAAGTCCCAATCGGTTTAAGCCCTGGAGTAGCGCTAGGGAACTGATGAACCTCCTGGTGTTTTTGTGCTGCAGCTCCCATCTGACTTGGCCAGGGCTGCATTGGCTGGAGATGATGGGAGCTGTAGGACCACAGGTTTCTTTAGGATGAATTCAGGCATCATAAAGAGAAGGCAGGCCCAAGTTATGCATGAAGCAAAGAGAATTTAAATAAGACCAGTAACATTGCTTGTAAGGGGGCACAGATCACATCCTTGCTTGAGAGTCCTTATTCCACTGAGTTTTCTCCCATAGGAACAAAACTAAATACTTAAACAAGTCACAAGATGATCAAAGCCAGGTAATAAATCATCAAATGTGACATGATTTCATCTGCATTTGTTAAAAAATAAAAATGAAGGGAAATAAGTGTTAGTAATACGTAGCTTCTTAAATTTCTTTAAACCAGCCAATTTTCTTACCCCACCAAAGGAAACTACCTGATAGGTAATCTTTTGTCTCACTCCTAGATAGGTAGCAAAGTAACAGGAGATATATGGAGCCAATGGTTACCCAGAGACACAGGGCCACAAGTTGTCCATGTTTGCCTTAGAATTGCCACCTAAATTTTATTGCACAGGGCAAGTTCTGTGCTTTCTCAATTAGAATAGCAAACAATAACCTCAGAATTCAAAATTTGGTCATGTCTTCCACATCTAGGTCACCATAAAACAAAAATAAACTGCATTCTGCAGCTATAAATATGCTGACACTCGTTAGCAATTTGCTGCCAAAAGTCTGTTGTGGATGATAAATGCGCTGAATGAATTATCTGTGTGCTGTAGACTGCCTCTATATTATCACAGTCACTCTGGCTGCAGAATATTCCTGCTTTGTACAAATTGAAGAACAGACGAATGCAAATTTGTGATCTCCTTTCCTCTACAATCAGAGTTTCAAAGTAGGCAAAATTCACTTTGTTACAGCATGCTGCCATAAGGTCTGTGAAACTCCTTATTCATCATCGAGCTGACCCAAGTCTTATGGAAATTGAATGGCTGGAAAATGTGTGTTGGCCCTCAATAGAATGATGGATTTTTGTTTTTCAGCCTTTTTCTCAAGGGACACTGCTAGCATAAAACACATCGGTTGCAACACAGCAGTGGTTTGCAGGCTGGATTGCTGGATTGCTCTCAAATAACAGTTGCTTTAGTGGTGCATACCTAGCTGACCTCCATTTGAAGATTGTTTGCAAAGGCCATGAGCAGGGCCAAGGTCTAAGGGATTAGCAGATCACCAGTCCTGGCTTACTGGCTGTGCCCGATGGTATTACTTTGTAAGCTCAAAATACATTATGGGAGCTCCATCGAATCATTCCATCACACAGATTTTCTTATTGTTGATAGTTTGGAATTTTTAGGTATATTTGCATCTCTTTATGTGCTGTCTGTTTAGATATCTGTATATAAATGGTTTTTGTAATGTATTTTAAAGCTTTAATCTTTGTAAACTCATATTACACTGGCAATTCCACAGAAAAATAGCACATTAATTTTGGAGGAATTTTGTCAGGAAAAATATCTGTAGAAATTTTGGTGGACGTTGAAGGCTGCCATGTGACAAAACCACATTTGGCTCACTTTGTTGTTCAGGTTTTCTGTCACCTTCCAAGCACACTGAGACTCATTAGCAGAAGACCTGTGTCCTACGTAAAATAAAGGTGTCTCCAAGCACAGTGCATGGTTGGGGTGTTAAATGACTGAGTCAAGATACCTGGTTTCCCTGTTAAAAGGATCAGGCAGGAAGTAATGGGAGAAACTCCTGCTTAAGAGAAGGCAGCACAAAGCTATGTATACCACAATGAGACCTTGCCAAAGGTGCCTTCTTCACTCCTCTCAAATGCATCTCTCACCCTAGGCAGAAAGCTTCAACTATTGAACATCTTCCATGACACTTAAAATGTTCGCAAGAAAAGGAACTAGAGTATTATAGACTAGAGCATTATACTTAATATGTGGTTGCCTCCAGAAGGGTAACCAGTTCTCCTCTTCCCTTTTATTTATTTAGAACTTTCCTGTAACACCCATTAGCTGAAACTCTATCATTTACAAGCCAAAGCTTAAAACCGTAAAAATATTAGGATATAACAAGATAGAAATCTGTAAGTTAAGAGAGCCAGTGTGGTGTAGTGGTTGAGATTGCAGGACTGGAAATCAGTCAATCTGAGTTCCAGTTCCCATTCAGCCATGGTTCCATGGGTGACTTTGGGCCAGTGACAGACTCTCAGTCCAATCTACCTCACAGGGTTGTTGTTGTGGAGATAAGATTGAGAACAGGAGGAGAATTGTGTAAGCCACTTTGAGTACTTTGTAAGAAAAAAGATGGGATATAAATCTAATAAAAAAAATATTAGTTGAAGGCACAATAAAACCAAAGCTAAAGACACTTACCACCATTTTTAAAAGTCGGGGAAAAGTAAAAATGTATTCACCTGGTACTAGAAAGACCACAATGCAGGCATCAAGGAGACTCTGGAGAGGGTGCCACCTCTGGAAAGTTCCTGCCTTTCACAGCCACCCACTTCGCCTCAGTCAGCAGGGCACTTGCTCAAAATGTGATGCGTTTCTCCAGCTGCCCTTCACAGTGTGGGCCGCTATTGCTGGTAAAGTGCAGGGGAAGCCACAGCAAACATTGCACCTGGGGGCAGGCCTCATTTCTGTCAATGAGACCAATTTTTGATTAGGCATTGCACTGAAAAAAGACCTTTCAAATTGATGGCACCTATGTGAGGATTCAACCTCTTCGACTGAACTTCAAATAAACAAAGTTGCAGCTTCTGAAAAGTTTGTTGATCATTGAGGCTCAGATCACAAGTACATTGACTTACAGTAGGAGGCTGAACTACCTCCCATATGACTCCTCATGAGAGTTTCCTCTTGGAAACAAAAGAGATGTGGAAATGAAATGCACTTTGAATGTGACATTTACATTTGATGCAGAACATTAAGTCAATTAGTATGAAAAATTAATCATTGGATATTTTTTTTGTTTAAAAAACCCCTACAATGATGAGTAAAATCCAGCTCCCACTCAAATGGGAAAGTGTCCATTTAAGTTTAATTTTTCATGAATGACTCGGTTTTCCTAAGTTGTGTGTGGAAGGGAGGATTCTTCTTTAATCAAAATCCACTAGAAGTTCAAAGCAGCCATAGACAGTCTAATGCTTGTTTGCTGCAGAAGTTGGGAGAAAAAAGAGGGGTTGCCTCTTTTTCAAGGACAAGTAAAATGTCCCAAACTCAGGATCAGCTCCAGATCGTAATGGATCCTTGGCTTAGTTCCATCCTTGGATCCCTGCCAAAGCCCAACAACTATTGTTGTGATCCAGTACAAAGGGTGACTATCAGTGAGGAATCATCGGGATGGCATGTACTGATGAGTCTCATTTCTAGGACTAATTCTTTTCAACTTTGTTATCAATGACATGAAGGAGGGGATAACCAGTCTGCTGACTAAATTTGCAGACAAAACCAAAGTGAGGATAGTGGCCACAAAGGAGGAGCAGGTGGTCCATCACCAGAAGGATCTGGACAGGCTGTGGAAGTGGGCAGAGGACAACAGCATCAAGCATTCAGGGTGGATAAGTGGAAGGTCTTGCACTTGGGACACGGGAATAGGTGTTACAGGTAGAGGATGGGGACAAGTGGCTGGAAAGCAGCACTTGTGAAAGGGATCTCAGGGTACTTGTCGACAGCAGGCTGTGCATGAGCCAGCTGTGTGATGTGTCAGTTAATAAGGCAAACACTACCCTTGGATGTATAGCCAGAATCGTGGCTTCCAGATCTAGGAAGCTGTTGATAGTGCTCTACATGACTCTAGTGCACCCACAACTGGAGTATTGCTTCCAGTTCTGGGCTCCACATTATAGGAGAGACATAGCTAGGTTAGAATTGGTTCAGAGCAGGGTCATGAGAATGGCAGTTTGGTTGGGAGGGATGACATAGGAGGAAAGATTGAGGGAACTGGGTCTTTTCAGCCTGGAGAAGAGGAAACTCAGAGGGAATCTTACAGTGACTTCTAGGCACGTGAAGGGGTGTCATGTGGAGGAGGGTCATGATCTGTTCTTTCTGTGGTGGAGGGCAGTACACGTTCCAACAGGCAATGCTCAAGGAACCAGGCTTCAGGTTGGATGTCCAGAAGTACTTCCTCACAGTTAGGTCCCCTAGGACATGGAACAGGCTTCCATGTGGTTGGTTGAAGCCCCATCGGAGAGGGTGTTTAAGGATAGGCTGGGCATGTGCATGGTAGGCATGTCATGAACGGAGCTGGCTGGAGCTGGGGGGTCAGACTAGATGGCCCAGGAGACCCCTTCTGACTTGCTCTGTTTCTATGTTTGTATTCTTATGTGTTTTTCCCCATGTGGCCATACCTTTAAAGCAAGTGAATTATTTTTACCACTAAACCAAGAGATGGATAAATAACAGAGATGGAGGGGTGAGGAGGAGGAATCAAGTAAAAATGCATATCTCATGTTGGAAAAATGATTTCATGAAATATTCAGAAGCTGTTCAACCAGTTCCATAAGTTGAATAAACAACAGAGAGAGGTAATCACATGTATTTGGCCTGAAAAGAAATGCCTAGGATGAATTATTGAGCTGACTAATCCCAACATCAAGTACTTTTCTAAAATTTTGCTTATCTTTTTTTCTATTGTGTGACTTGAGGCACACAGCACTTAAAGCATTCAAAAAGGGCCTGTTTTCCCCGAAGGCCACACTTTGCATATATGAACACCACACACACACACATACAGAAATCACGTTTCATTTTCCAAATGTACATCTATATCATGATAAAGGGACCAAACAAGGAAAAGTTAATCAGAGGATCAAATGCCTCTTGCAGGTTGAAAACTTTGATTGCTATGGTTAAATTAATTTCTGGTTCTCTTTGCTGCTCATACTCCCCAGAGTAAAACCCACTCTGAACAAACAGGCTCTTATCCTCTTGCCTTTAAGAGAGCATTCACATATCAAATAAGCATCAATCATTTAATAAAGCAGAAGTACAGCCAGGAGTAAGAGTCCTTGTAATCCAATCATTTGTGTGGAGCAGCTGGGGCTGCTATGCACCACCTATCAAGTGCGCACAAGTGCACCTATCGTCTGTTTAGAAGGAATGGGGGAAATTCGCTTTACTTCCCTCCAATTTCCACTGCAGTCCCAAAGCGCTGATCTGCCTGTATCTGCAACTCTGCCCAACAGATTTGGGGAAGGAACATGATTTGGAAGGAGCCAACAGACAATTGTAGGTTAGTACTTTCTCTGCTGCTGTTAAAAGAGATATAGTTGTTTAATTAAGAGCTCACGGAGCAACTCTATGACCCCTGGAAAGCATCTTGTGTGTCATCGGTAGGACTGTGTGTCATCAGAGCTGTCCTACCATGAGTCAGAGAGAAGTAGTTTCTTCTGGCTGCAGAGAAATGGAGCAGGAGCAAGGAGCTGGAGGACAGACCCATGTGCCGTGCAGGCAGCCATGTTCCCCCTAAGCTTGCCTTCTGCTGCAGTAGGAAATCTGATCCTGATTTCATCATGAAAGAATAACATCTACACATAATACTTTCTGTAAATATGGTTTTTTTGCATAGTGGAGTGATTCACAAAAGTGTGCCTTCGTATATTTAACACAGTTGAAACTTCTGTAAGAGAACGTGAAAAATGACAGAATGACACCAGCATGACTTTTGTTATTAAAACCTGTTAATAACACCAAGGTTAGCAAAGATCTGTAAATGAGTGAGGTGAAAATGATTAATAGCATCCCTTCTAAAGAATCACATTATGTTTGCATCTAGAATTTGGGGATAAAAATAAAGACCCTTTCTACATTATTTATTGCATTGATAATAAGATGTTACCAGCTACCTCTCCTAATGTAAAATACTTAATGATGAAACACAATAGCTATTTTATTTTAAGGAAAGTAGGCATAGCATCTAAAGCATTGGTGGAATTTCCTTTGCTAGAATTTCTAACTCTGAATTTCCTTCATTAAACAGGGTTTTGGTATACGTAGAACAACTCCCCATCCAGGAAGACCAGAACTAATTTTTCATATTATGGAAAAAATGCAGTGCCAGATCTGGTCCTTTGGGGGTCCCAATCCAGCCTCCCAGAGCCCCAGTCTGGAATTTTGGCATTCCCAGGTGACCCCATCCCCTTTCACCCAGTTATTGCTTGTTTTTCCCCCCTCTTTCTAAAAAGTTGACATGCCTCTCCTAAGCCCTTAAACATTAAGAGCTTTAAGATAAAATACGTATACTTGACAGCATCCTTTTTTACTTTGGGCCCAATCACCATGTAGAAAATGGCTCCGGAAAACTTCTCTGCAAGAGAGCTCAGTCCTCTGGTTAAAAGAAATTCCACACACTGCAACCTGCCACATTCTGAAAATCATGTATTCTTCATCCATTAGCAACAACCTGCCGGGTTACTTGTACTTACTTTTTCTTCCTTTATTTACTCTTTTAAATCCATGTCAGATGTATAATGATAATTTTACCATATTGGCTGAAGGGGTGGGGTATAAATTTAAATAAATAAATACATGCATGCATGCATGCTTCTGTTTCCTCTACAGCTGCCAGAGTTACAGAGAGTAAATGGATTCCTTGGATGACTCACATTAAAGTCAAAGGCCTTGAAAGGCAGAAGATGCTTTGAAGACTAAAATTCAATACTCTGTGTGTGTGTGTGTGTGTTTTGTGTGTGTGTTTGCATGTGTGTGCCTCCGTGTATGCACACTCACATGTGCCACGCTTGATATTCTCACTGCTTATCTGATTCCAAAGAAAGAAATTCCAAAGAAAGAAAAGCAAGTACTCCAACAGCCTAAAAAGATGACAATCTTGCAAAAAGGAAGGAGGGGAGAAAATCAAAGGAGTTATAGGGCAGGAAGTTGTCGTGATCCCACACCCCTTCTTTAGCCCTTTAAAACGAAGGAAGCAGTTGAGAAGGGCGGGATTACATGTGAACAATAGCACCAGTACTGCCTATCAGAGATGCAAAATAAGAGATAGAGTGATTTCATAAAGGCAGCCACAGCTGTGAATTTCGAACAGCTAAGCAGGGCTGTGATGGATGGGGCATTTTGGAAGGGTTTCCTTCATAGCGTTTCCCTAAGTCAGAGATGACTTGACAGCACATGACAGCTGACATTCATAGTGTTCTGGTGCTGGTGAGGTCCCTCCCTCATGATTCTGCCTCCCTGCTGAGGGTCTCCTTTCCTAGATAGGAAGCACTGGAATTTCCAGCATTTTCTACATTTCCCACTCTGGAAGCAGCAACAGAGGAATGGCACTTTGCTGTTTCCCGTCAGTTAAAAAAACAAGTCATTAAACTTTGCACCCAGCTGCATGTTAGTGAGCTACCACTAAAATGAGCTCTCTCTATGTCATGAATGTTAAGCGAATGTCTTCTGGTCTTTTCATGTAAAATCACTGAGCTGAAGGCTGTTTGAAGTAGACTAACCAGAGCGCTGCTTGATGATGGAAATTCAGAGTTAGAGCTTCCAGCAAAAGAATTCCACCAATGCTGTGCCTGTTATCCAAAAGATACCATGGTTATTGTGATTTACCACTGATTGCCCTGGATATTTTACATTATGTGAGGCACATGAAAAGACCTTGCTATAAATGAAATAATGCAGGAACGATCCTTGTTTCTATGTCCCCAAATTCTAGAGAGAAATGGAATGTGATTCTGTGAAAGGGATGCTATTTGTTGGAGCTAAATGCTTCTTTCAAGCACAGAAAGGAAAATCAAAGAATGGAGCTATCTCTTTATGAATAGGTGCAAGAAGGCAGTTCATCAAATTTGTGGCAAGAGGAATGCAAACTCTTTAAGATAATCTGAAAACTTTCATCTAACTGTGCATAAAGATGAAAAAGATACTGGTACATAAAATATTCCATATACTTTTTATTACTTTGGTCATTAGTGATCCAAGCTTAATAGGTGCTTTATTACCTAGAAATTCATTTCATTTGCATTCTAACTGGATTATAGCTGAATTTAGCCTTTCTTTTTTCTCTTCCACAATATTGTTTCACTACTGCAATGTACCAAAGCAACTAAAACTGAATCTGCTACCATCATACATCTTCGTTATATCATTGGCTACTGGATAAAATATATATGAACATAGCCAGTGTCATGTTGCATGAACCCAATGTAGTTGCTTCATCTCCTAAGATGCTGAGCCAATTAGTTGACAGGCAATTCTGTTAATTCATCTTATTGATTCAAACTTTGTTCCTCAGTGTTAGCCCCCATCCCCGCAAAATAGTGTTTAGCTATGGTGTCCCAGTGGTGGAGCAAACACCAAAAAGTGACTATTCTAGTAAGCAGCCTACTTTGATTCAATAAAGCTTCAAGTCAGTCATAAAATGCACTCAATATAGTTTGGCAAAGGAGGATGTAAATATCTTCCAGCATCAGTATTCATACCATTTCTGCTGAAGGGAAAAGCATCTCAAATGCAGTTCTAAAAGCTTTTTGTGTCATATGTATGCTGGTTCCTTTTATGGTCTCTTGTGTTGTTTTTAGTCACAATCAAAGCTTACTAACACTCAGCTTCATTGTTTTAAATAGACACTCCCAAAAACATTCATTTGAAATTCACAAGAACATATGAAATATACATACTGATATCACTGACTGAAGATCAGACCTGCTGTGTCAAAATCCATCTTATTTTGATTTAGGTGATTCCTTCTGTTTTCAAATTCACAGGAATGTAGGTTATTTAATAGCATAGGCAGTTATTTTTCTCCAGATCTCAGGCAGATTTTAATCTGATGGAGTCCCTCCACCTTGTTGCACTTGTGGGATGTATTGGTTCTGTTGCACTTGGAGGACATGTTTCTTCCAACAACAGGACTTTGGCACTCCTAAAAATAACCTCGGAAATGAGCAGACATGGCTGGAAGGTTGTTGGCCCTCTCTAGGATGCTGGATTCTTGCTTTTCACACTTATTTTGCCGGAAGACTGCTGCTGTCAAACTCATTTGTTGCCATGTTATGAAGGCTGGATTGCTTATGAATAACAGTTAGTTTCGGTGATGCATACCAAGCCTGCATTCATTGGATGATACCTGCCCAGAACAACGAACGGAGCCAAGGGTACAAGAGTTAGTGGATCAGTAGTCCCCATCTCGGAACAGTGTGCAGTAGTATCATTCTGCAAACTCAAACTTCACTACTGGTGTTCCACAAATTTCACTATGTTCTGAAGTCAATTGCAAAAATGGTTGTGCCAATGTAACGTACAACTAATTTCACAATCATCATTGCAAAAGAGTCATTATAGTTTGCTTCCTCTTTTGCTCATTTCTGGATGCTCATGTCTAGATGGAAAAGAGCAGCAGAACTCTTTTCCTTCTGGAAACAGGTTTTCTGTTCATCTCAGGTTGTTTTTAGAAGTTGCAAAGCTTCATAGCAGCAACAGTGGGCCCCGGGAGAGTGTAGTCACAAGGGAATGGTGTACGGATGACACATACAAATCTTCATCCATGGCTGACTTTGAAGTGCTGATGCTATTAAACAGTTAGGATACAATCCAACATCATTCAAATTGAATTCCTCTGGAGTCAACATTGGGTGCAATGCAGGGAGCTTCCACAGGAAGAGCTATCTACTTGTAGATAGACATGGCTGGCCTTTCCCCATAGCCAATCATCTTTGCACCAAGGGTATGTAATATTACACCATGAAAAAGTAGACCACATCTTGTAAATGTAATGCGCTCCCCAGCGAAATAACAAATGCGTTATTTGTTTTTCGGCGCCAGGCGAAGACCTTTTTATTCAAACGTCATTTTAATTGTTAATGGTATTTATTTATTTTATTCGTTGGTCAGGGTGACTTATTTTATACTGTTAACTTGTTTTATGTTGTTAATTTATAGTATTTTAATTGATTTATTTGTAAGCCGCCCCGAGGCTTCGGCGAATGGGGCGGCATAGAAATGTTCTAAATAAATAAATAATTGTTTCTGATTGATGTCGCTAGTCGCAGAGTCGTGTCTGACCCATCATGACCCCATGGACAACATTCCTCCAGGCCTTCTTGTCCTCCACCATCCCTTGAAGTCCACCCACGCCCACACCCACTGCCCCAGTGACTCCATCTAGCCGCCTCATCCTCTGCCGTCCCCTTCTTCTTTTGCCATCAATTGTTCCCAGCATTAGGCTCTTCTCCAGGGAGTCCCTCCTTCTCATTAGGTGGCTAAAGTATTTGAGTTTCATCTTCACTATCTGGCCTTCTAAAGAGCAGTCAGGGTTGATCTCCTCTAGGACTGACCAGTTTGATCACCTTGCAGTCCAAGGGATTGATACTCAAAGGAAAAATCACAGCAAAACAATTCTTCTTTAATTCATCCTATATCTCAGAGTTTCTGAAGTTCCCCTGGCTCACATTCTGCTGTATAATTTACACATACAGACTAGTTTTTTAAATAAGTTTACTGATGTCACCATAAGTCATAACATACATAACATAACATTGCCATAAGATACCATGAAAGAGTTATGATAAAAATGAGATAATAAAATTATGAAATAAAATAATAAATAAACGTTACAGATAAAAGGTTACAATAAAATAAAGGCCAATGTTACAGCTGAGAGTTTTAAATTTTCTTTCTGAGTTTAAATGAGAACAGGGTGAAGGTGGCAACTTGATTACTAAGAGTTGGGAACACGTCATTAGTTTTCCAAGGTCTGAGCCCTCAAGTGCTTCTCCTTTAATAATTTGGTCCTCATCTCATTGTAAATGGGGCAGTGGAGGATGTAATGGATGATGTCCTCCACTTGACCAGCACCACAGGGACAGAGGGGTTGCTCAACAGGAAGCTTACTATATCTCTCCTCGGCCTTTTGGTTAAGATCACGTGTACAGGCTGGTTTTTCTAGGACATTGTCAAAGACTGACTGCTTTAAAAAGTCCCCAAAAGGCAGCCTCCTGCAGTTTTCTTTCTAGAAACCAAAATATGCTTGGGGCATAAGAGCCTGTGAAATCCCCATACAAATAGTTTTATGGGGTACTTTGTGAACCCAGACAAAAGCACAAAATAAGGCTAAGTACAGGTTATGTATCTTAGTCTCTTTTGAAAGGCAAGAATTTGAGCTAAAACATCCAGCAGGTTTAAATTATTAAACTGTTAAATTGCTGGTTGTTGTTCAGCATTAGTTTTAAAGTGTTGGGCCAAACTTTTCTTATACAGTGAAAAAGTTAATAAGTTAAAGATAGTTTTGAGATCTTTGAGTGACTAATTATAGTTTTATATTGACAGGGGAACATTGCTCATCAGTTTGTTCAACTGCATTAGGTAAATTTTCCTGGCTGCTTCGTGAAACGGGTTTGGGAGTATTGAGGGTGCGGTCTTGTTCCGAGTAAGCTCTGGAATAGAAGACCCTCTGGCTTCCTTCATTTTTATGTCTTTGTATTGCATTTGCAAATTTCACTGTAGATCCTGAAATTCTCCCAATGTTGGCTCAGCTCTGCTTGTTAAAGTCTCTTGCCATCATGGGTTCTTATTTCAAGCTGAGTAAATTACATGCACTTCATAATATGGGGAACCATACACAGACTCCAGCAACCTCTGACCTGGGTATATTTTGTGGACATATTAGCTTATGTGGGACTTCCGAGCCCTGTGGGACCCTTGCATTTTTGGGTGCCTAAGAATGTGAACATCTGGCCAGAATGTAGTTCTCTTATATTCACCAGGCTTATTTCCTGTGCTTCGCCCTGGATAGGAAGTGAACATGCCAAGAACAAATCTGCACATACTTGGGAACACTAGCAGAGCCCTTCTTTGCAGAAAGTATGCAATTCGTTGCGTGAAGTACACAAAGTTGGTATGTTGTGTGCGTGGAAGCAGAACTCTTTTTGTTTCGCAGGGTTGGCTTGGGCATACCCAGGCCAGAGTGTTTAGGGCCACATGCAGGGCACATCATTCCCCTTTGGTGTTTCTTCGCATTTGCCCATGTAAGCAGGACCTCAGCTGCTGCAAGGCCCTTCCTGGTGAGAAAAAGAAAATGGCAGCACAAACCGCCCCCCAAGAAAGCGACCGCAGTGGCAACCTGCCAGCCCCCCTCCAGCAGCACAACCACATCTGACTCTCCACCATCATCAGCTCCTGTTCCCTCAAGGATGTTCTAAACTGCTTCAAGAACTGTTTATTTGCTTTCTACAAAACTGCACGCCTACACACACACGCACACATGGGTTCTCCCTCCCTCTCTCAATTCAGTACCTGTAGTTACTTTAGTATTTCTGTATTATGATCATTACTGCAATGCCATGTTGTGTTTAAGATGTTTTAGAGAATATGGAAGTGTGTCTTAAGTGTTTTAGTTGCATGGGAAGGTTATACGTGCACACGCACATGCACGCACACGCATGCGCATTAAGACAAACGTTTGGCTTGCTTGTGTGATCTGACAAACTCAAATTCAACTTAAGGATGTTCTAAGGAACAGAACATGTCTGGAACCTGCAGAAAACCTGTCTAGATTCCTGCTGCCGAAGAAACCAGGAGAAAAAAAAGGCAAACTTTTGTAAAACAGGACTGCTGAGGAGCCTGCCTTGTCCCAGCCACACAGCCGCACAAACCATGGTCCACAGCAGTGCCCCCTCCCGATGCCCTGGTGAGATGAAGAAGGGGAGAGAGAGAGGCTGAGCAAGCAAGGGGTATTGAAACTTCAGGTACGGCAACCTTAGCTCCTCTAATACAAAGAAAGAGGCGTGGGGCCCATGTCCTACTTCGCTTCAGTCTTCTCACCACAAGGAAATCTGCAATCAAGAGGAAGCTGGAAGAGATGGCAGCCCAAGAGGTTGACAGACAAATGGTCAAAGAATACCTTGGTTGGTGACTGTGTGTGGGTGGCGCTTGGAAGTGTGTGAAGATAAGACAATAGTTACTATCAGTCTGTCAGCAGGCAGTCAGTTGGAGCCAGCCAGGGTCTGCAGAATCTGCAGGGGCACCCTCCTCTTTAGGGTCCCAGATAGCACTTTGGAAGGCACTTGGGATTTGTAAGGACAAAAGAAAGGAGGAGAATTCCTGGAGGACATATTAGTGATCAGGGAGAAGCAATACCTGATATTGCCTTATAAGGGTGTGAGAGAGGGAGTGCAGGAGAGAAAGGAGGATCTGTGTGTGAAGAGGTTTGAGAAGTCAAACACCCAGTCAAAAGTTGTTTATTATGTATTGTGTTATTCCCTAAGGAAATAAGTTACAGAACATCGTGAAACCAAAATGCTTGCTTTACAAATAAAATTTTATTTTTATTATGGTTAACTCAAAGTCATGAGCTGTTTGAGTGCCAGTGTCTTATCCTTAGGCATACATAGTCCAATGAAGGAGCCATATAACTTTGGCACAGTCCTGTGGAAGAAATTAATTAAGATAGGAATTAAATTCCTAGTGGCAGGAGAGAACTCATGGCAGACCCATCCTTGGAAGAGGACCAAATAGCCTCTTATGCAGGTGTTTGCTCATTGATCTTTGTGTACGGGTTGCGGTAGTGCAAGACCAGTCATTGAACACATAAGATATGGGTTCCTGATTGCCAAGTAGACAGCAGAATAAATTGCCTGCCTGAGGCAAGCTTGCAGATTCCATGCACCATCTAAGGAGCTTTGCCGATAATGTTGGGTGGAATCCGTGGTTATGACCCATATTGGTACCAGTGATATAGGGAAAGGAAGACATGTGGTCTTGGAAGGTTCTTAGGTAAAAGGTTGCAGTCCAGGATCACCGAGGTAGAATTCTCTGATATATGTCAGGATTTCAGATCTACAAGGAATGAATGTCCAGATCCAAAGGGAACGTACAGTCAAGCAGTCAACAGTTTGTTAATAGCATGTAGGTATACCAAACTTACAACAGTGCTGAAGTTTAAGACTGACTACAAAGAAGCAGGGCATATACAGCGTGGTTTATGGAGTTGGTGCCACATACGCATTGCAGGGAAGGGAAGGAGGCTTGAATGGGTGATATGCAAGAACAATATAGAAGCACTCAAGGACAATACAGAAACATTGAGAAATCATCAGGAAAACATTATGACACATTGGATGGCATTGGATGAGGAACAGATTAAGAATAAGACAATCAAAAGTTATAGAAATTAACAGGTATCTATGTTTGCTTTTACAGTGTGAAGTAGGAAATTGTATAAAGAAAAAGAGTAACCAGGTTTAGTATTGAGACAGCAAACTGAGAAGCAGGTGGCGGATACTGTTGCAACAGTATCCATTGCTGGGAGGTGCTACAAAGAGGTGCACACCACATTCCAGGCAGTTAGTTGATACATTTTGTGGATTTGAGCTGCTTACATTGTAACTTCCCCCTGCTGGTGACTCATTCATGTATCCTAAGGCTCAGTTTTCATTCCCATATATGGCGCCTGGACGGAAAAACCCTGGGTAACTGGGGGGGTATAGGAAGGGAGATGAAGTTTTCCCTAATTCAAAATATAAAAATATAGCTTTATTAGGACAATTCCTACATATGCTGCCTGTTCCATATGCAAGACCAGCTGGAAAGGCAAAGATGAGGAGTCTCAATATGTGAGTGAGATAGTGATATGGAGCAGAGGGGTTCAAATCTGTTAGGCAATGTAACAGAGACCTGGCTAAGGGCTCCTAGGGGAAGGAAGGGTTAACCCTGGGCACTGAGGCCTGGCTGCCTCTGCCAGGTGGCAATCCAAAGAAAACCAGGTGCCAAGGCTGCAGGAGGCTTGATAGTGATGGGAATGGAAAAAGCCCTAAGTAACTGTAAATTACTTCCAAAGACAGAGTCATTCACACTCCACAAGGCCATAGTTTTCAGGCTTAAATTATTCTCACCTGGGTACTGTCAGAAAATGTCACCCCGTGATGCCTCTGTTTGATTTAACAGGATAAAAGCAGGGAGCTGGGAAGATCAAGGTTCCTCTTTGAGGAGAGGTTCCCTGTAAAAACACTCTACCAAGGAAGAAGGCTACGCTGGGGACTCTATACTGTATTAGTGGCAGGACCATCTATCTTTGTTATTCTTAGTCCGAGCAGGTCAACCAGCCTGGGAGTCTGGTGAGATGCCAGTCAGTGTGAGTCCAGTGAAATTGCTGCTCTCCAATTCCCTGTTTCCTTCCCTGCCCTTGTTGTTCTTGTGTTGTATGTTACGTTGTAGTGTTTGAAGATCCTCCACCCCTATATTGTCTATTTTGTCCTTTAATAAATCTGCTTTTCCCCAGGCTTGTGTTCTTGTGTGCTGAATCCAGTGCCTGGTCCCAGGATTTGGAGGTCCAGGGAAGCAGGGTGGACTCTTGAACCCTGCCAGCTGCTGAGAGGTGGAGACTCTGGGCAGCTGATCATTACAGACAGTGGAGAACATTTTGGGACAAGCCAGGCCTCACAAAAGGGATGAGATCCTCTTGAAGCAAAATGGAACCAGGCTGCTGATACAGAACATAAAGAGTAGTGAAGTTTTTAAATGGAATCCTGAGAGAAATCTGAGTTCTTGATGGCACAAATGAAGTAGAGGAGGAAATAGTCAGTGAAAATATGGCAGAACATGGCAGACAGGCAAAGAAGCCGAATTGCCATCACAGAAGCATAATGGAGGGATTTGTGTATGCAACTACTATATTGCAACCTATAGCCCAAATTAGGGCTCTCTGGGCAGTGTACATTCCATTTAAAAATCAACAATAAAATAAAAGATTTCATAAAATAAAACAATATTCCAATGAGAGGTATAGCAGTTTAAGGGCCTCAGTTAAAAGTTCATTTAAATATGTACAATATTAAAATCTAAGCAATAAAATTTGATTATTAAAATACCTGGAAAATCTCCATCTGGCACTGAAATGCTAGTAACGAGGTCACCAGGTGAACTTCTTTGGGGATCCCATCCCAGACGTGATGCATAAAACTGAGAGGACCCTCTTTTGTCATCTCCCCTTACTTCTTTGGGGGATGGTTCTATAAGAAGGGCCTCCAAATCAGACCTTAAGGAATGGGTAGGTGCATATAGGGGAAGGCAGTGCTTCAAGACTTTTAGGGCTTATGTCAAAACAAGGACTTTAAACTGGGCCTGGACCTCAACTGGTAGCCAATGTCGGTGGTATAGGAATGGCATGATATAGGCATGTGGGCTAGATTTTGTTAGCAGCTGTGCAGCCCTACCTTGAGCCATTTAAAGTATCCAGACCATCTTCAAAGTCAGTTCCACATAGAGAAGATTACAATAGTCCAACTGGGATGTTACCAGGGCTTGGGTAACAGTGGGCAGGCTCTGTCTGTCTAGGTAGGCTGAAAGCCTCCTAGCCTGCCAGACCATCTGTCCACCAATAGTACCTCCTTCTTTCCTGGGTTCAGTTTAGTGGCCCTCATCCAGTCCATTACAGAGTCCAGGCACTGGTTCAAAATGGAAACCACCTCACTTAGATTTGATGTAAAGATGTCATATTACTGACATCTCAGCCCAAACCTTTGGAATTTCCCGATGGTTTCATGTGGATTTCAAAGAGCATGGGAGATAGTATGGAGCTCTGCAGAACCCCATGGCATAAATGCCATGGAACAGAGCAATAATCCCTCATCACCATCTTCTGCACCTGGTCAGCCAATTAGGAGAATAATAATTAGCAGAATAGAGCCTTCAGCCTCCAACCCAGCCAGCCTGTCCAGAAGGACACCATGGTTGATGGTGCCAAAAGCCACTGATAGGTCCAGGAGAATTTACACTCCCTATCTCACTTCCAGCAAAGGTCATCCCACAGGGTGATCAAGGCAGTTTCTATCCCAAAACCTTTCCTGAAGCCCAGTTGAAATGAATCTAGACAATCTGTTTCATCCATGAGTGCCTGGAACTGCTCAGCCACCATCCACTCAAACACTTTGCCCAAAAAGGGGATGTTTGCTACTGGTGTACAGTTGGTCAGATCCCCTGGGCCCCGGTTCAACATTTTTAGGAGCAGTCTTATCACTGCTGCCTTTAAAGAAGGTGGAACCTCTCTCTGTGTCTCTTAAAGAGGCATTGACAGCCTCCTGGACCCAGGTAAGAACCATCCCCGCCCCCAGCAATTTTGATCTATTAAGAAGCCACAATGGGCAAGGGTTGAACAAACAGAACTAAGTATCATTTTCATTTCATTGGGCCACAGTAACTGAAACTTATCCATTAGATCCAGACCAGATGATACTCTGGAGAAATCCCTTACAGGAACAAAATCAATTGTGGAGTCCAACTTGCAGCAGTTCTGAGCAACTTTATCTTCAAAGTTATGAAGCCAATTCATCTGTATCAGAGACAACATACACGAGTTGCTGCAGAACTGGGGTAGGAGGATGCGTTACACTTGTCCTATTTAGGGGCTCCTCTGGACAGCTGGTTAGCCACTGTGTGAGCATCATGGCTGTTCTTATGTCGTCAGACATTGTCAATATTGTTAAACATAAGCAGTTACCCACTCTTCTCTGGGTCCCCAGAAGGTGAACTGTTGTAGTTGTTAGTTGCGAAGTCACATCCGACCATCGTGACCCCATGGGCAACATTCCTCCAGGCCTTCCTGTCCTCCACCATCCCCTGGAGTCCACTTAACTACTTCCTGACTATAATACATGTGAAGGGCCTAGAGAAGAGTGATCCACTGAATGGATGCAAGAAAGGCACAAGATTCTGCAGTGAGATTCTGAGAAGTGCTTGACTACTTCCCAAAGGTTCACCATAAGATTCTGCAACTGTGAGTTCCTACAGGACCAGAGTAGTGAGGATTGCCTCAGAGAAATGCTGCCTGAGGGTTACTGAAGAAGTAAGCAATTCTGTGAGGTCTGGGGATCATTTTCACCCCTGGACTCCCACACAGGCACAGCCTGCCAGTCCCTTTGAAAATTATTTTAATTTAAATTTGTTTAAAAAGAAAAATGGTGTCTGGAGGACTATAAGTATGGAAAATGTCAAGTTTGTCTTGACTGCAAGATTCTTTTCATTTATTTATTGAAGATTTTTCTTTGTTGCCTTCCAGGGCAGAAGCCCCGCAAGGCTTTACAGCAGTAGAACACAAAAAACTGATACAATATTAAAAGTGATCCGAATACAACAAATCAGTAGAAACACCATAAAACAGAAACAGTAACAATCATATCAGAAGGTCAGAATAAAATAATATTTTCAATCTCTTTTGAAAATCCTGCAATAAGAAACCCAGTGGACTACTAGATTTGACCCTTATAACCATGGAACCCCAGAGGGTCAAAATTTATCTTGCAAACAAATTAGATTGGAGTTTTCTGGCTCCCCATAATGCTCTAGACACCATTCCTTGCTCTCAAACATAATAAAAATAGTTATGGGAGTGCATGGGAGCAGCAGACTGCAATGAGAAGGATAATGGGTGGGTCTTCACTATGGGGTTTCTCTCACACATGTTGGTCTATAGATGAGACAGGAAAGTCTTCATTTGGTAAAAAGATCATTGATAACGTAAGTATGTAAAGCTGTTTGTGCAACTGGGGCTTGAAAATAAGTTTATCACAAGGCTCCTTCCAACCACTTTCTCTGCCATATAGGACTTGTTCCACTCATTAGAATCTTCTCCATGTATCTCGTCTAGACACATCTCCCCAGATATGTGCATCTTGATGCTGCTTATTTTTTGCTTATGATACCCTGGGCCCATTCTGATGCAATCCTCTAAAAAACCATGGATCAGATCCTATTTTGATATTCCAGCTTGTAGACTGTGATTAAACCATATTTTTCCAGTTGATGTAATGGGAAACTGTGGTTTGACAAACTCTGAAAGGGTTGACTTAAGGCCCAAGTGAAAAGAGATGAAGGAAGGAGGCAGGGCTTGTACAGACACAGAGTTAGTTGAGATCAAAAAAATTATATCTGCATTGATTCAGCAGTTCTACAACATAGAAACTTAAAATTCTGAGCGAGTCACAAGGGGTCTCCCGGGCCATCTAGTCTGACCTCTGACTCCAGCTGGCTCCCCTCCACTCACAACATATGACCTGATTTTGTGAAGGCTGCATTATGATTATGTTCTTGCAACAGCTCTGGATGCTGTGAACAGGGATGTGTTAGAAACGAATTTTTGCTCACAAACTATACAAGCATGCTCTGACTGAGGCCCTGCAAAACAATTGTGAGTGTGAGCACTTGTGTGCTGAAAACACTCATAAATTGCTGAATACGTGCTTCCCCAGTTCAATTTGTGCAACCTTCCTAACTGGCACAAATGTTCCCCATAGACCGAAACAATCACAGTTTAGTCTAGGCAGGAACATAGTGCAAATTAGGACATTTGCGCAAATGTGGGGAAATCTGCTCAAGTTTAACATTTGACCACAGTTTGTTCTGTACAATTTTCCTGTTAGCACAGAATAAGCTGCAATCTGAACTGTGATCAGGAATCAGGCCAGATGCCAGATGATATTCAGAGAAGTCCAGCAAACTTGAAGATTGCTTGTTCACCCATCCCTAGTTGTGAACAAATGATGCCAGAGACTAGGGTTTAGACAAACCCTTTTAGAATCCACCCCTCTAGCATCTGTGCACTTCCTGCAGTGCTTGGCCCAGTCCTGCAAAGTTTGCTGAGCCAAGAGGGAGTCCACAGTTGCTCACGGACCCCATTGTGCAACCAGCAACCTCAGAAGCAGCTGCAGGATGCAGAAACGGGGGTGCTGTGAACAGGTGCACCAGCCACCCTTCCCAGCAACCAACCTCCTTTCCTGTTTGCTGCTTGTGGCAGTAGTGTCTGCAGAAAAGTGGCACTGCAAGCAAGCATGCCATTCCTGGTGACCAACCTTCTCCTCTGCCTGCTGCTGCTGCTGGCGGTGGAGGCAGTAGCACACGGGGACAGGGGCACTGCTGGAGCGTTGCACGGAGCGTGACTCCCGGCAAGCACTCTGTGGCTGCAGGGCCTGCTCACCAGGAACTCAGAGCCCAGGGAATCTGAGGGATTCCCTCCCCCAAACAGATTCCTCACATGTCCCTCCTAGACACCTGCACGATCATTTCTGCATTGTGCCAAGAATGCAAATTTAGTCTGCGCTTGTACAAACATGTGCCTTTAGGTGTTTACAGAAGAGACTGTGCAGGCATCTGATTGTAACAGCTGAAGAGGCTATTTCAGACCCTCATTTCCTATTTCAGCCCCCTGTTTGGCAGATGAGGGTGTCAGCCGTCAGCCATATTCATGTCTGTACATTTTTGGCTGAGTAATCACAACCCTGGCCTAAATATCAGTCATCAACTGTCTTTAAAAGTCTGGTTAAAGCTAAATTGAGACTAGGTGATCAGATATTTTTAGCACATAACATTGTTCTTTGGAATTCTTCCTCCTCCTTGCACCCAACAAATATATCTGCTATTACACATGCCTGTCAGATATTAGTAAATTTAGAAAGTTTGCCGTGTGACAAATGCAGGCACAACACATGAGATGCTTATTATTAAAAGACAACCGTGAAGGTTTCCATAGCAACAAGGAAATGGAAGAAAAGTGGAGACTGCAGAAGGAAACAGTTGCCACATTTGTTATTGTTATTTAAGAATATAATATTGTCTCTCTCCCTCTCCCTCTCTCTCTTAGCTTAATCCTTTAAAGTGTTTACCCTGCCCTATTTTGAGGAACATTAACAAGTACATCTAAATATCTAGCCCCCAATCTGGTTATGCTTCAATTTCAAAAAGCAGCTTCTTGGAGGGAGCTGTGGGAGATGGGCCGGAGAAATAGCTGTTTTCATCTAGTGCCCAAGATGAAGCATTTCAGTGAGAATGTGGGTGCCTGTATGCAGGTTGTGAGAAGGCTCCCCAGGATCTACCCCTCTTCAGTTTGTAGATCTCTCATGCTCATCCTGGTCTGAGAGAGCAAGCTGAGCCAAGAGGAATTCGTACTGCACAACAAGCAACCTTCTTCCACATCACATGCAGCCCAAACAAAAGCTGCAAGTCATGTGCACAGAAGAGGGGTGCTGCTTGCACAACATTTTCATGGGCTCAGTCCCTGGTGGGTCCCTGTGCAAACACTTGAACACTCACCAAGACGTCAGGCTCACAGCCACAGGACAGCAGACCAGAGTCCAGGGAGCTGAGCTCAGAGAATAGGATGTTTTCCCCTCCCAAAATGGATCCTCACTTTTCCCTACCCATATACCCAGTTGACTCCAGATACAGATCTGCATCATGTGGCCACTTCCACATATAGAAAGCACCTGGGGAGGTAATTCAATCATACTTCTATTTTCCATCTGTATGGAAACACCTGGCCTTTTCTTTTTCTTTGACGTGTGTTCAGATTCTGTATTGCAATGTTGTGCAGAAGAAATATCACCAACTCTGCACTTTTTTTGTAAATGGAGAGAGCTACTGCTACGTTTTGTGCACAGAACAGCTCTTCCACATGGAACAGAGAGGATTCACTGAGTACTACTATTTATCCCAGCCTGCCCCAAGCTGCTGCCTTTGTCGTATAGTTCCTAGCATTCCTGGGTATTGGCTGTGCTGGCTGGGAATGATGGGAAATAAAGGTCAAAATAATTAAAGGTAAACATGACATAAAGATACTAAAATCAGGGAAGCATGATGCAGCAGCCTTGGTTTGGTGGCTGAGCACATGTTCTTCATGCAAAAGTTTCCATCTCCAGCATCTCTGGTAGGGCTGGGAAATATCCCTGTCTGAACCTCTAGGGAGTCCCTGTCAGGCAGTACATGCAATATTAGAATATTAGACTAGGTAGATGCGTGGCCTGATACAATATAAGGCCCTGCAGTAATTAGCTGGGAAATGAAATTTCCCCTTTCATTTCAAATTCTGCAAATTCTATTTCTCTATTCTCTTGTTGTCTCAGGGTCTGCATGTTCAAACATGCATGGATGTTCCAAGAGAATTTTGGCATATGGGACTCTTGCTTTAGTGTAACATAAGGAGCTAACTGGCTGTTCCAAGTTAGAGGGTTCTATGTTTATATCAGAATCAATGGACCTAGATCAGATTGCTGGATCAAGCTTAAAAACAAGAGGAGGAGGACCCAGTGAGGTACTAAAGTTACCTAATGTCTTTTGCTTATTATTGTGGAGCAATTCGGCATCAGTCAATGACATTGACTGGCACTGATTGACCAAAATAATTACTTTGGTTGCCAGTGGAACCATGAGATGTTATATGTTTCTTTTTAAAGAATTAGACAAATTCTTGAGGGATGAGTCTAACATCTGTGAGCTTTGATAGCTAAATAGAACGTCAGAGGTAGTGCTCCTCTAGTTAGCAATGGATAGATGAATCTAATACCTCTCTGTCAGCTTCACATGTGTTCATTTGTTCAACCCATTATGTCCTATTTCTGCATCATTTTTAAAGCATGAAAAGTTGTATGGTTTTTAACCCGGGATGGGAAGGGTTTTTTTTTTTTTTTTGGTTTTAAAAGGAACATGCCAACATTCACTAAGCTGATAGTTTTCGTCCATCCAGGCCCAGAGATGTTAGTGCATTGTTCTGAAAAGAATAGATGCAATTCCATGGGCTGAATATGACAAATCTTTTTCAGCCATCCTGGCGCTTAGCTGGTGCTGCAGCCTTTTCCAGCTGTAACGCCCTATGTCAGGCAGGAACCCTGAGAGTGCCTGTCTGTTTGTATACAAATTTACCAACATTTCAAAGTTCTTCATATTCAAGGGAAAAGAATGCTTGAGATACTTAAAAATGCAGGAGACAGATTCATCCCTCTCTTAATTGTCATGCATTTCCCCCACAAATTATGAAGGTTTGCATGGATTTTGCATGGAAACATGTATTTTGCCTTAACACTTGCATTTTACACATTTCGTCCCGCAATACAAAGTTTCTATATGTGTTTCAACCTAAAATAAACATTTGAGTACATTTTGGAGCTGAGAACTAGACTGACAATGTGAGGAAAGTGCTGTGTTCTGGGCCATGTGAGAATCACGTGTGGGAAGTGCAAATCATGCAAGTTTGCTTAATTGTGGAAACCAAACAAAATCCCTGAGCATCCCCACCTCAAGGAAGGGAGGACTGAGGTAAGGAGTGAGGAAATGGCACCACTTTTCAGAGCTGTTGCTGCTGGAGACAATAAGTTAGATTTGATTGACCTTTAGTCTTATCTGATTTTGCACAATGTTGTTTTAAAGTTCTTTTCACTGCAGCTTCATATACAGTAAACTACTTTCATAACTTTTTGGGACAGGTCTTACATCTTACTATTTGTAGAATGCTCTATCATGTGTTGGACTAATTATATTTAATGGGCTGTGGGATACATGGGAATTACTCGGTTGCAGTCCCTCTTTTGAGCAGGAGGGATTTCTGCCTTGCACTTAAATTGCTCACCAAAAGGGCTCACATTCTGCATAACTCGCCTGTTTGCTATAAAAATAACCCCTTTGCTCATTAGGAGTTTTTATTGAGGTTGCTTTCTAATGGTGTTGCTGATGCCCATGCTAACAGCCTAATAAGGGTTCTAAGGATCACAGAACAAAACATATATTTAAGAACAAATATATGGGGAAGCATTCTTCATCTTGTTGCTGAAGTGGGAGCTTCCCAGATGACTTCACGTGTTAAAGGAGTGGGAGGTTTGCCTTGTCTGGAAACCCTGTCAATCATTTTAATGAGTAAACAATTCTGTTAGAACAACTGTGCCTCCTTGAAGAGGCCTGCTGGAAAATAATATTTGCTTGTAACACCTTGTGATCTAAAAAGCAAATAAGGAATCATCAGATGCATCAAATATATGTGCCCTTTTTAAACACATTCAAGTTGCTGATGTAAATATGGCATTTAGACCATATTTTCTGACTCAGATCTTGGGACTCAGCTGGTCATTCCTGCAAGCTTCATTTTCCAGATTCTTCTGCTTTATTTTTCTTAGTTGCTTTATTTATGAGTTATGAGGCCCTGCAAGAATGAAATTTTCTTTGACAGGAGTACTTTTGGAAAGATCTCCTCAGGGGTTTACATATAGAGGAATTTATATAGTAAGGCTTAAGGAAGAACTGTGCTGTATACAGGCAAACAATGCTTTCAAATACAAGTATCAGGCTGCTAACTAGAAATAGGAAGGGGCTTTAATGGATAGGAGGAGGAGGATGTGGGGCATATGCCATGGGGACTTCCTCATACAGCATTTGTCAACATACATCCCTTTCTACATGTTGTTTCCACACTTTTCAGGACACATTTCTCTATACTAAGGGCATGAGAGCATAGACCTAGGCTCAGATCCAAAGTTGGGACCCTCCTTGCCCTCCAGGATTCCATAGATGACCATGTACCTTCTTCAGACCAGACCCTCTTCTTGCTTGCAGCCTTTCTTTTGCTGGATTCCTGTCTGTTGCATGTTTTTCCTCTCTTAAGGCACAGTCCCTGGCAGTTGGAGCTTTGATGGAAAAAAATTGAAAGGTTGTCCTCCTTTTGCCTTAGTCCCACCCACTACTAGAAGGTAGCCCTCAGAGCTGTCTCTAAAATGAAAACTGGCCCTCAGACTCAAATAGTTGCTGCACTCCTGCTTCATACAAGACTGCAAACTGACTTGTGTTCTCTTCTGTCACCCAGGCTGCTGTCTGTCAGATAGGCCTGGCTCAGAAACATGCACATTTCCCAAATAAAGCAGAACAGAGCGTGCAATTCACACTGAGCTGAGGGATGGATAGCAGACATTCTACATAAAATGGTCAAAGGAGCACCAGGGCTGGCATCCGAGTTTTCTAAGGAAAGAAAAAAAATGAAAGACTACAAACTACAGAGGAAGTTTCAGGGAGAGAAAAGGAGGGAACCTGCAGCTGGAAGGCTGGTAGGAGAGAGAGAGAACCAGAATGTGAAGAGAGTGGTTGAGAGAGAGAAAGAGAAAAAATATTTCTTTCCTTATGTGCTACTTGAACACAAGGAGAGGGTTAGGGTAATGCTGATTTTCTGGGTGAATCTAAAGGCAATAAGAAGAAATGGCCACAGCAAGGCTTTTGTGGGTGAGAGTCCAATTCAGGTGGTAAGGTGAAAGTCTGGATTCCAGACTTACAATCTGCTAATTATGCATAAGAGAACTGTGCATGATTAATGTAGTTATTTCAGAGTAACCATGTGAAATTCCTGTTCTGATTGGGACCATGGCACACGAGAAGGTGGGCGTGAGGATAAGCCCTTTTGCGGGCATGCTTCCATTGATACCCTCATCCCTTCCTTACGTTTAGCTCCCAAATGAAGGAGTTGAATGTTTTCAGGGGGCTTAAGTTTACAGGGGTCCTGAAGCAGATTTAGCCTTTCATTATGAAGAGCAAAGTGGTTCTGAATGGTGATTTACATAAAGACGAAAGAAAGACCATTCCCATTCCATAACAACGGAGGAGATCTTTACTTCTTGTTGAGAGTTGGCCCATCTCTCACTCACTGCAGACTGTTCAGATAGACTCATCTGATCCTGTGGAAAAGGTAGCGGTACAAAGGACTGGGGTGAGGACTTCAAAGTTTCAGGGTTTTTTTCAGGTGGGGCATAAGATCCTGCCAGCTTTGGAAGGGATGGAAGGGTTTTCCAGGTGGGGGCAAGAGCAGACATGAGCCCCAGTCCTTGACCTGTTAAGGAGATGTAATTAAATTCAATAGGGACAAGTGCCAAGCTTCACACCTAGGAAAAAGAAACCAAATACATTGTTATAAGATGGGAAATATTTGGCTTAACAATACTGCAAATGAGAAGGACTTGGAATTGTTTTAGGGATTCAGTTCTTTAAATGGGCAGATGCTCTTCCCTCAAGTTTGGTAGAGGATGTTTAGAGTTCATACTGTTTTGATATCTGTTACGTTTCAGTAAAAGAATTACACTTCAAAAGATTGTTTTAAGTTTGATAACCAGAAGTATGAAGGGAGCAGCTCTGAATACTTCAGGAGTTAACATGTAGATGGTGCTTAAACTACTTCCTTTTAAGTATATGTAGAATCTCAGGGCTCTTTGTAGCTAGTTGATGGGTGAAACATAATTGATTTGTTTAGATTAGAAATAGAGGAGGATAGAGTACTTTCAGATTTCAGAAGGTACCACCATTCCCCCTCATCCATTTCAAGAGAGGGTTTAGGTTTGAACTTGAAAGTGTAATCTGTCTTTGCTTCCTAGATCTTCCCACCCTTTATTTGTGAACAAATGGGCTCTTTCAAGCCAAGGTTCTCACGAGTGGGGCATACAAATTGGAGCCCAAATAATCCTTGCTTTTAATGTTGTGTAGCAATATTAGTTAGGCTCCATGAAAGAGGATAGGGGCCAGCTGAAGGAGGTGGCACTGGATCCAACAGTGGTGTGATTTAGCCCATAGGATCACTTATAGTCAGACACAACTGAACATCTGAACAGAACAGCAGTATTAGGCAATATTGGTTTCAGTGGAAGAAGCACAGCTTAACTCAGTTCCCTACTAATAAAAGTGAAAAGCCCCCAAAGGCTATTGTTTTTGTGATAGCAGCATATCACTTGGAGTACAAACTTTGATGGAAGAGTGCAAGCAACAACATTTCTCTGCTGGATTGCAACTCTCACCATCCCCACCCATTGGCCATGCTGGCTTGGACTCATGGGCATTGTAGCCAAAGTATCCGGAAGGCACCGCCATGGGAAAGGCTGCTGCAGCACATGAACTGCATAGGAGGAGAGGGCCATGTCGGTCTCTCTTGAACTTGCTGAACTCGCGTTTAGTATAAGAAGAACTAATTATGTCCCTGGCTGCCATAAACACATAAAAGACATCTTATGCTAGAGCAATTCCTATATTTTAAGCAGTAGCTGTTCTTGCTTGGAAGCTTTCATCACCTGTAGCAACGTCATTTCTGGGCCATAAACTCACCTCACTAACCAAGACAGTGCAAGGAAAAACAAAAAATGGGCATTTGGCGTGCGCATGATGCTGAGGGTGTGCTTAGTTGTGCCATGCATGATGCGCACTGGGGCAGCAGCCTCTTTCAGAATTAATCTTTCTTCACTAATAATCTTCTAAGAAAGAAAGAAGTGTGTATGTGGGGGGCTGCTCAGGTCATTTAAACAAATCCTGTTAGGTGTGACAGAAAAGCAATAAAACACTTCCTATGATACATTTAAGAACTCAGAGTTCAGTGTGTTCCACAATTTACACGGCAAATTCAGGTACATTTGGGACTTTGCTTCCACTTCAGGGGAAGCAGCAAGCATGACACATTTTTGCATGCAATGTATTACCGAGATGAAAGGACAGAGGTCTCTCATCTTTCTTTGATAAGAAACTCTTGTTAAAGCTGAACAGTAATGCAAAAGAATTGTTATTCAGCAAAATGCCTTAAAAGAAGTCCATCAGATCTCCATCAGTTGCCTGATTAATCCATGCTGGTTTGCATTGTTTACCTGTGAATTTGATGGAGCTGGCCCTAGGCTAATTTATTAGATATTAATTTTATGTAGACTATTGCTCTTCCAGGTTGGAACTCCTAATATGACTATAATTAACTATTTATTTGTCGTAACTGCTCTCTCTGTATGAGGTCAGGAAAACCACATCAACAACTTGCGGCAGATCACTGGTGAGAGAAATACCTGCAATTCTTATGGTCAAACAGGGCACAAATCACCACGGAGTTTTCCTTAGTAAGCTTCACTGGAAATCTTGAGGGCTCTGCAGAACCATAACCTTTTCTCAGATTTTAAGTCTCTGTGATACATTTTACAGCAATTCTGTTAATTATTAACTGGCTAATTCAAAAGGATTTAGGAATGGTAAAGAGGGACAATTACAACACATTAAGACACAATGAAATAGAAGGCTTGGTTATTTTTCTATATGGGAGAGAGAGAATTCAAGTATGGGAGTTATTGTGTTGAATTACTGACATTAGGATATATTAAATCATTTTGTGCTGCTATTATATTATGCACTTGTCATGATGGGTGAATATCAAACTTCAAAATATTTTTGAAACCTAATTTCTTTGTTGAGAGAGGATTGTTTCCTGCTACACAAACCCTTTTTATGCTCTTGCTAACACTATGCCAGATGTTTCTCATTATTTTAATCCTTTGTTTCCAGGTCTGAGCTGAAGCAGAGGAAGATTTTGTGAAAAACCTTAACCCCATACTAAACATCCCAGCCCATACAAGATATGCAATAGCGTGAAAATGGTCATTCTCATTTCCTGTCTATGATATCACATAAATTGACACAAGCTGTCTTGCGAAGATGCCCGTTTTGGTGGTTACTGAGATCTCTTAACCCCATGGAGATCTGCGGAGTGCCCTGACCCTTGTGCCTTGTCTCTTATGGATTGCCTTGCTGACTGAGGTTTGTCAGGTCCCATTGCTTTGTTTCAATTATCCGGCAAAATAGTGGTCATTTTAAAGGTTTTTGGCTGAATATTTTTCTCATTTTGACTGCTTTCCTGAGAACATGTTTTTCAGCTATTGCATAGGTAGGCAGCATATGACCCAGTGGGTCTAATCCAGCCTGTGGAGGTGACCCTCTGCATGAAGGAGTGCTTGTGGTCCTACTTTCTTCCAGCCTAAGGCTTTGCCAAGCTGGTGGAACTATATGTTAATATTCTGGTTTTATTATTTTTCTCATTAGGAATGAAGAGGCTTACTGCTGCGTTTTATAAAAAGTTAGCTGCTTTAAGTAGCTCATCAAATAAGGTGTGGGGATCATGGTAAATATAAGAACATCATTTCCATTTTAAAATGGTGTAGAAACAGAAGATTAGGAAAGAAGCTTGCATAGGCAGTCCACACTGTACCAGAAACACACAAGAGAAGTGACAATGCCATTTTCCTCTCAAAATTTCCCCTGGAAATGTTTCTGCTTTGCCCTTGAAACTCACCTTATTCCTCCTTTGTCTATCTGTGAGTGGGGAGGAGTCTCCTTACAGAAGTTTGTTTTAAGCTGAAGTTTAATACCAAATGTAATAGGATGCATGTGGGGCTTTTTTGCCAGACGGGGTCTGGAAGGATAAGAAGAACATGGGCAGCTGCCAATTTTAAAAACTTTATTCATAGTCTACCTTTCAACCAAAGTTATCAACACAATGCAAATGAATGCTTTGGCGTATCAAAAGGTATTGTTCCACTCACAGAAGGGACACCACTGGAAAAATGCATTTCCCATCCTCCTTCAGCCCCCAGCAATTCCACTCCCAAACCTGCTCCAGAAACTTCTGGGCAGATTTGGGGGATTCTGTGGAGATTGTGTATAAGAGGACATTTGGTCTATCAAATTTAAATTGGTCTCAGCTAATAAATAATCTAATACTTTAGTTGATCAAACTGTCAATGAAACTGATTCATAAATGCAGCCTAAGTGGGAACATGTTTTCGGAGAGCAAAAGCATTCTTGCTTGATGACTTTTAACATATTCTGCAAGATGGAATGCAGTAAAAGTCTATTCTCTTCCAAAGCCACATCAAATAATAAAACCAGCATGAACAGAGGTATTGAACTCCTTTCTCCCTCAGTTTCCTGCTCTGACCTCTTGTAGGTGGGAATAAGTATGTAGCCTTCAATATTGGGGATGCATTATAGGTATAATTTAAAATGATGTATAAATTTATAGATGTAACTAATTCGTGCAATGACTTGTAGATGTAATTAATAAAAAAGACTTGGTTTGTACAATTCAAGCAACAGGAAATGAAGTAGTACTGCTGCTTGTGATGGTGGTGAAGCTGATGCTCATAACGGCTGAATTGCACCATGAAAATAAAAAATATCTTGCTTGAACACACAACAATACCGGCAAGGTGATTAGGTTAGAATTCTTTAGATTTCTATGAGCGGGCATTTCTTTGTAACATGGAGTCACCACCAGTCATACAGTCCCCTACCAGCAATCTAAAGTGGTACAGTCTAGGAGTAAGTCTACCTCTTTATCTGCTTTGGGTGAACTGGGCCTTTTTCCTAATATGAGTATTCTAAAATCCTTGTCCTGAAAGTCACCTAAGAAAAGGACCTAGTATAAATTAGATGTATGTGATATGCAATTATCATTGGTAAGCATCTTTTCCTCCAATACCATACATTATTTTTCTACTACAGATGCTCAAGGGAAGTACTAAGGAGAAATCAGCTTGCTCACAAACACCATTTTTTCACCCAAATTATTATTTTTTTCCCTATTGCTATAATAATATATAGTTTATTGGAGGCTGGTTTTCCATGGAGCTAAACAACAAACCTCTGGTGTTTGTGCATTCCAGTCTGTCGTCTTCAATTTATTCAAAATGCATCAGGGCCGTGACCTCACTTGCACAAGACAAGTGCTTCTTATTATTCAGACATTGAATGGCATTTGAATAACTGGAATGATCGAAGCACAGACAGCTCAGAATAAGTGACCCAACATGACTGATGTATTCCACTTCACTCCAAAGTTAACTGCAGAACAGAGTAGCACTGAGCTATTCAGCGGGGAAAAATGGATTTCTGCTCTGAGTCTAAACTGAGCAACATAGGAATCCTGATGAGTTTAAGTACACATGGGCAAGTCATTGCTTAGATAAGAGACAACACCATGAAGAAAGTAGACCATGGGGGAAAGGATGTGAACATGAAATGTAATTCACTGGTTGCTAAATAACCAGCATTTGGGAAATTGGGTGGTTGGAACTGATGCTTTTTGTTTCTTCAGAAATGCCTGCTTTCTTTCATCTCTCCATGTCCAGGGAGATATTATAGCTGCTTTCTTCAGTCAGAGTTACCATCAAGGGTAAGGCAAAGTTTCCAGTTCCGGTTGCCTGAAATCATTCTGCCTGTGCAAAAATAGCAGCTGATTTTCTACAGATTTTGAGTTGACCCAGATGTATTCTTGTCAACTTCCCTGCCATCACCTTCCCATGATAGTGCCTCCAGCCCTCTGAAAATGCAACACAAAGTCAGGAGGCCCTGATGGAGGCGATAGGATGCATCTTCACACTGCCTCCCTCTGGCTGCACTGCCAAAATGCTGAGGGAAAGGTGTGATACAATTTGAGGTGACATTGCTTCCAACCAAGTATAGAAGAACAAGAGATGTTCAACCTTGCTGACATTTGGCAAACTTAACCTAGAAGCCCAGTGCAGCTCACTCCTGGTTTCATTTGCAACATCCCCCACTCCAGTTTGCTGAAACAGGAAAAGCATGCATTTCAAATGGAAAAAGTGTACAGTTCTGTGGACATGTTTTGGCCGTATGTGCTCACTTTCCCACTGTGATATACATGAAAATTGTGATAGTTATGAAAATGTTTTTTTTTTTTTTTAGAAAAGTACATTTCAAAGTGCATTTAAAAAAATAAAAATAATAGTCCAGTTGTTTGCTGAAATGGTATGGGAGCAGTAGAATATGAAATCATATAGCATTGCTCTGAAGTCATGCCTGGAAATGTTGTCCATGTGTTTTAGTCTTGGCTTTATTACTGCTAACTGCCTTAAGGGCCATGGTTTTGGTGGAAAGGTTGGGTGGAAATCAAATAAGCACACATACATTCATTAGGAGTGGGGTGCATGGCAATGAAGATCTTGACGCACTTGTGTCTCGGTGGACTTCAGAGCTGCTCACCAACTTGAGAAACCAAAAGTGGACTTACTCAGGGTGTTCTTTATACAGCTTCCACATTTAAAGCAGGTCATTTGTGTGGCTCCGTTTGTTCTAAAGGCATCAGCAGATGCAGAAAATACAGTCACAATTCATGCAGCTTATGTAAAATATGGTGACTATTTGCTCAAATTGCAATCATATTTTGCACAAAGTTACTGTCCTTTTTAAGTATGCGAATTGTGGCCTACTTTGAAAGTGGGAGACTGCAGTGGCTGGGTAGAAGGGTTGAAATGTGAAAGACTGAGCTGTATCAACCTGTTGGATTTTGACCACCCCAGATAAATTCCTTGCACATCCCTAACATATGTATGTCAAATAATCTAAACATTTTTCTAGGATAGTGCCAAACATTTCTTTGGGTGATATCTACCATTTAGTATAAACAAGTGAAATTGCAAGGGGGTACTTTTAGGTTGCTACATCTGATTTATTTTGTGTGTAATGGGTGGAGAAGAGGATCAGCAAAAGGAAGGATGGTTCTGTTCATGTTATTAGCTGGATTTCCTAGGGAGAACCCTGTTGGATCAAGGTATTTATAAAGACTGGTTTGTTTGTTTGTTTGTTTGTTTGTTTGTTTGTTTGTTTAAAAAATTTATACACTGTCCCATCACTGATGTCTCAGGACGGTATGTGACTACTGGATATCTTGGGCTGTCAAAGCTGCACTCTTGGGTGTTGGTCCTTGCCTGTTTTCTTTGCTGAACATGGTGAGATGCACAATGTCTATTCAGATCTGCCCCCGTCCTTGCTGTATGAAGCAATGAAGCAAAAAAAGGAAAGGAAAAAGATGGGAGTGCATGTGAAGACACCATTTGGAGAGAAGTTGCCTTAATAGGAAAACTGTATTCTTGTCTCCGTGACAAAGGTTCTACTGAAACACATCAAGCATTTTACAGACATTTAACCATTTTCTAAAAATCGATTTTCTAGTACTATTTTTCTAGGAGATTTTTCTCTCTACTTTCCTTTCTGTCTCCTGTTCTGCCCTTCATTAATGTTTAGACCAGACACATGTTAAGATTTTTGAGTGTGACTTCCACAGCCCTGAGAAAAATGTTAATGCTAAATCAACATAATATGGAAGAGGAAAAAGAGAATAGATCAATGTGTGGAAAATGTATTTCATTAATCAACTGTTGGTATGCAATATTACCAGTGGCAAAATATTATATGCTGTTGTTCTGTTCAGTTGCAAAGTCCATGTCCAACTCTTCATGACCTAATAGACTACATTCCTCTGGGTTCTCCTGTCTTCCACCATCCCCCAGAATTCACCCACACCCATCTCCCCAGTGACTCCATCCAGCCACCTCAACCTCTGCCATTCCCAGCATCAGGATCTTTTCCAATTAGTCCTTAATTCTCATTAGGCAGTCAAAGTATTTGAGCTTCATCTTCAGTATATGTCCTTCCAATGAGCAGAAAGGTTTGATTTCCTTTAAGACTGACTGGTTTGCAGTCAAAGGGACTCTCAGGAGTCTCCTCCAGCACCACAATTCAAAGGCTTCAATTCTTCAGTGCTCAACCTTCCTTATGGTCCAACTCTCATGACCATACATTACAATTGGGAAAATCATACCTTTCATATACAAACTTTTGTCAGCAGGGTGATGTCTCTGCTTTTTCATATGCTGTCTAGATTTTCCATAGCTTTCCTTCCAAGGAGCAAATGCCTTTTAATTTCTTGGCTGCAGTCACCATCTGCGGTGATCTTGGAGCCAAAGAAAATGAAATCTTTCACTACTTCCATTTCTTCCCCATCTATTTGCCAGGAAGTGAGAGGACTGGATGCCATGATCTCAGTTTTCTTAATATTGAGTTTCAAGTCAACTTTTGTGCTCTCCTCCTTCACCCGCATTGTGCTCTCCTCTTTAGTTCCTCTTCACTTTCTGCCATTAGAGTTGTATCATCTGCATATCTGAGTGGTTGATACTTCTCCCAGCAATTTTAATTCCAACTGGGATTCATCCAACCCCACCTTTCTCATGATGTGCTCTGCATATAAGTGAAATAGGCAGGGTGACAGTTTACAGCCTTGCCGTACTCCTTTCCCAATTTTGAACCAGTCATTTGTTTCATGTCTAATTCTAACTGTTGCTTCTTGAACCACACAGAGGTTTTTCAAAAGACAAATAAGATGGTCTGGTACTCCCATCTCTTTCAAAATGCCACAATTTGTTGTGATACGCAAAAGGCTTTAGCATATTCAATGAAACAAAAATAGATATTTTTCTGGAACTCCCTAGCTTTCTCCATGATACAGCGCATGTTGGCAATTTGATCTCTAGTTCCTTTGCCTCTGTGAAACTCCACTTTTACGTCTGGTGGTTCCTGGTTCACATACTGCTGAAGCCTAGTTTGTAGAATTTTGAGCATAACTCTGCTAGCGTGTGGAATGAGTGCAATGGTGCGGTAGTTTGAACATTCTTTAGCATTGCCCTTCTTTGGGATCGGAATGTAAAATGACCTTTTCCAATCCTGTGGCCACTGTTGAGTTTTCCAAATTTGCTGGCATATTGTGTGTAGCACTTTAACTGTGCCATCTTTTAGGATTTTGAATAGCTCAGCTGGAATACCATCACTTCCACTAGCTTTGCTGTTGCTCAGACTTCCTAAGGCCCATTTGAATTCACACGACAGAATGTCTGACTTGAGGTCAGCGACATTACCATCGTGCTTATTATCAGGGACGTTAAGATATTTTTTGCATAGTTCTTCCATGTAATCTTGCCACCTCTTCTTAATCTCTTCTGCCTCTGTTAGAGCCCTGCCATTTTTGTCCTTTATCATGCCCATCTTTGCATGAAACATTTGCCTGATATCTCCAATTTTCTTGAAGAGCTCTCTAGTCTTTCCTATTCTATTGTTTTCCTCTATTTATTTTCAATGTTTATTTAAGAAAGCCTTCTTTTCTCTTCTAGGTATTCTCTGGAATTCTGCAATCAATTGGGTGTATCTTTCTCTTTCTCCCTTGCCTTTCACTTCCCTTCTTTCCTCAGCTATTTGCAAAGCTTCCTCAGACAACCATTTTGTTTTCTTCCATTTCTTTTTCTTTGGGATGGTTTTAGTTCCTGCTTCCTGTACAATGTTGCTAACTTCCAGCTATAGTTCTTCAGGCACTCTGTCTATCTGTAAGTTGTCCAGAGACTTTTAGTAATGGGATGACATAGAATGACTTTAAATAGATAGATAGATAGATAGATAGATAGATAGATAGATACTTAAATCTATTTGTCCCCCTTCATTGTATATTCATCAGGAATATGATCTAGGTCATACCTGAGTGGCCTAGTAGTTCTCCCTACTTTCTTCAATTTAAGTCTTAATTTTGCACTAAGAAGCTCATGATCTGAGCCACAGTCAGCTTCAGGTTTATTTTTTACTGACTGTATAGAGTTTCTCCATCTTTGGCTGCAGAGCACATAATCAGTTTGATTTTGGTGTTGATCATCTGGTGAGGTCCATGTGTTGAATCCTCTCTTGGGTTGCTGGAAAAGAGTTTTCTATGACCGGCATGTTCTCTTGACAAAATTCTGCCAACCTTTGCCCTGCTTCATTTTGTACTCTAAGGCCAAATTTGCCTGTTCTTCCGGTTATCTTTTCAATACCTACTTTAGCATTTCAATCTTCTATGATGATACGGACATCATTTTTGGTGTTAGTTCTAGAAGGTGTTCTAGGTCCTCATAGAACTGGTCAACTTCAGCCTCTTTGTTTGCCTTGAATGAGAACTGATCATTCTGTCATTTTGGAGCTTGCACCCCAGTACTGCTATTCCTACTCTTTTATTGACTATGAAGGCTACTCCATTTCTTCTTCTTGCCCACAGTAGTATACCTGATGGTCATCTGAATTAAATTCACCTATTCCTGTCCATTTTAGTTTGCTGATTCCCAAGATGTCAATGTTCAGTCTTATCATCTCATGTTTGACCAAACCCAACTTATCTTGATTCATAGATCTTACATTCCAGGTTCCTATGCAGTATTGTTCTTTACAGCATCGGACTTTCCTTTCACCACCAGATACATCCACAACTGAGTGTCTTTTTGGCTTTGACCCAGCCACTTCATTCTTTCTGGCGCTACTCCTCTCCTCTTCCCCAGGAGCACGCTGGACAATTCCAACCTGAGGGGCTCATCTTCCAGCATCATATCTCTTTGTCTGTGAATACTGTCCATGGGGTTTTCATGGCAAGGGTATTGGAGTGGGTTGCCATTTCCTTCTCCAGTGGATCAACTTTTGTCAGAGCTTTCTGCCATGACCTGTCCATCTTGGGTGCCTCTGCACAACATAGCTCATAGCTTCATTTTGTTATGCAAGCCCCTTCACTACAGCAAGGCCCTTCACCACATCCATGAAGGGGAAGATATTATATATCCTACACATTACTTAGATGACTGCAATGACTCTATGAGGGGGTACCCTTAAAGGAAAATCTGGAAAATGGAATGTGTGGAAAATATAGCAGCCAGATTGTTTTGCAATATGCACTTTCTAGACCATATAACTCTATTCTTATATGAATCACTCTGACTCCCTGTTGTTTCCTGGCTGAACTCCAGGTGCTGGCACTTATTACTGTAAAGAATTTACTGTCCTGACAGTTGTAAGAACATCTCCTGCAGCAGGAATCTACCTATAATGTATGAACTTCTTCAGAGGCCTTGTTGTGTCCCCACCACCAAGGGGGAGGGGGTGTTAAGCCCCATCTTTGCTTGGCTTTAAGTGGGCCATAAAGACTGTTTTATTTATGCTGATCTTTGATAGTTTACTCTGCTCTCTGAAGATGGCTCACTCATTTCTTAATGTGATTTTTTTTTCTGGTTTTACAATTTCATATGGTCAAGGGTTTTTGTCACTATGTTCATTAATTGCTAATTATATATCAAATATGCTACTTCTATATTATACTGTATTATTGACATTTCTTCCATTGTATTGTATATTTGCTTCAAAATGCAGCTTAAATATAAACCAGCTGAGTTACTCCCCTCCTCCACCAGATGATATATCAACTGAGTTGTAAAGCTGAATATGCTGAAGAATGCAAAACCCAAGCCCCGGCAGGAGTAAATCTATGTATATAGTCTAAATCTCAACTTTAGAGACATATCTACAATACAGCTATGTCCCGGAAAGTAAAGGAAAAATCCCTGCATTCTTGCCAAGGTATAATTCTCAGAATTCTTTTAAGGAAACCAAACCAGCATAAAATTATAGGGCAAATATGTCTGTATTGTTTAGTAAATACTTTCCAGGTTGTTGAAGTTTCACTATGACTTCTTAATTAAAACTTATTATTTTTGTTATTTTCATTGACTTTCTTCATGGTTTTCTTCTGAGACAGCAAAGGCATTTCAGGTTATGAACAGTTCAAAAAATTATTGCTAGCATTTGCTTAACAGCAAACTGAGTTGCCCATAGTAACAAAGCCAAGCCACAAAGAAAATCAAAGAAACTGAAAGGACATGAAGATAACTCATTAGACACATGGAAATTTGGGGCAGATGGTGAGGGAGTTTATTGTTGAGATCAATCTGTGACTTTCTTGGTCTTCTTTCAAGAGAGGTCATTTTCCTTGGATCTGTCAGAAGGACATGAAAAACAACTTTTATTGTGGGATCCTTTATCAAATGTTTGAATTTTATTTGATGTTCTGCTTGATTAAGCCATCAACCAAATGCTATCAAATGTTAATAATGGCTGGACCCCATTTGCCTCTCTTCTCAGCTCTTTCCCAGACATGGAAGGAAAAACACTTAATTATATCACACTTTAATCAAATATAAAAGGGAACACAATTTCATGTTCTCAGTTGTTATTCATCAACCATTTGAGGTTGGTGATTAGCCCACAAATTCAAAGGTAATTAGCAAGATACTGCATATTTTATCTTGTAAGCTTTAAACACATGCATAGTTTAACTTTACTTCTGGGTTACTGATCCTGCCCCCCTCCCACCCCACAGTTTATGGAACCTTTAACATGCTTAATTCTCTTTAATTTCTCACTAAGAGCCTATTCAAAGATTGTTATGGCAGTGTGATAATGCCAGGAAACTTCAATGCAGTTGTTGATTCAGATGGAGAAGATGTTTGTTCAGTTCACATTTTAATGAAAAAGTGACTAATTTCATATAGTGAAAGCATTATGAGAACCAAATCTGAATTATCTTTTTCAGCTTTCATTTCTGTACAGTTTGTTTTATAAATTTTATAAATAAATAAATAAATATAATTCTGTAATCATAGAAGGCATACGGAACTGTATATATTGGTGAAACTATGTTCAAAATGCACTATTAGGGGTACTGCTTGCAAACAATGTGGTTATCAAAGAAAATTGCATACAAAATGTATGTACTATGCATGAGAAATACACACAAAAATACTTGTGAATTTTCATTCAAATGAATGAACAAACAAACGCACAAACAAACATCTCAAAATTCAGGATGAATTGAAATTAAAAGTTCAAGATGATCTCAGTATAAACCTGAGAGAAACCAAAACTGACAGTTTCCTTCATCCCAAGCTGTTGTTTGTGGTAATGCCACAGTTCAGTGTGATTGATTGCTGATCCCCGAGGTCTGATTTAAATCTGATTGTGGATGTATATGGAAAGGGTATCCATGCAGTGTTCCACATTGCCAACATTTTCTTGCACCCAGCTGTACACGCAGAGTTACTCTTCCGGGATCTGCGCCCCAAGCAGGATCCACACTGTCAGCTGGGAATGGTAGCTCCAATGCCAGATTTTCATCTGAACTTCAGAGAAACAATCCACAGTGCTAAACCTGTTTCAAAAGTAGAGTTCAGAGCCATGGATAGTTCTGTAAAAGTTCAAGGCAGAGTGGATACACTGCTTCATTGACAATGCTGTCATTTGCTTCCATTGCTCCTTGGCCCAGCTGAGTCACCCTGCCTGTGTAGCGACTGAAGTTCTGGTTTAAAGGTCAACCCAGCTTCATAAACTACCAGACCAATAGGCTTTTTCTCCCCATATAGGTGGGTGGCATCACATTCTAATTGGGCAGAGAAGCACCTCCCTTTCACCAGCATCCTTGGCTCAGGTAACCTGGCTAGCCCACATAGGATGCTGAATCCAAGCATTAACGTATTTATTTATTTATTTATTTAAAAATTTCTATGCCGCCCCATTCGCCGAAGCCTCGGGGCGGCTTACAAAACATCAGTTAAAATATAAAACACTAAAAATATAAAACACATTAACATTATAAAATAAGTCGCTCTGGCCGTATTCACATGGGACCCCATTCTGTCCACATGGATGTAATTCTCAGTTCCAAAACCAAGTTCCTGTGTTGATTTTCAATGTAGTTCATCCTAAACAGGAATAAACTTGGCTTGAAATCCAACAGTAAGAAAACTAAGATCACGGCATCCAGTTGTATCACTTCCTGGCAAATAGATGGGGAAGAAATGGAGGTATTGACAGATTTTTTTTTTTTTTTTTTTTTTTGTGGTGGGGGAGCTCCAAAATCACTACAGATGGGGACTGCAGTCAAGAAATTTAAAGATGCTTGCTCCTTGGGAGGAAAGCTATGGCAAATCTAGACAGCATACTAAAAAGCAGAGACCTCTCCCTGCCGACAAAAGTTCATATAGTCAAAACAAGAGGGCAGAGGTTGAGGTGGCTAGATGGGGTCACTGGAACAGTGGATTTGGTGGACTCGGGAATGGTGGACAGGAGAGCCTGTTGTCCATGGGGTCAGGAAGGGTTGGACATGACTTAGCAGCTAAACAAACAAACAAAAACAGAACTAAATACAATGAATCCATGAGCAAAACATCTTTTAAAGTTTGTGTGTATTTATTCTTCTGACCTGCTCATAGTTGAGATCTTTCTGAATCTGGAAGATGGGGGATGTTTGTGATACTTCATTCACTGCACTGTGTCTCACTCCCCACCAGGCAAAGCTCATAATTTGCCACCCCTCCCAAAGTACTGCCTGAGGCAAAGGCACACTGTGTCCTGTGGTAGGAATGAACTACTGTGCAAAAATGTAGGATTATCTGAAGTAGCCATTCAGGTCATGTTGTCGATGACATTGTGCAGATAATGAAGTGAGAAAGAACACTAAAAGAATGGAAACTGAGTTAATTCTGGTGAGTGGGGAATGAAAAAGAAGGGATTATTTTGCCATTGAATAGCATTTACTATGTGTCCAAAATAGTGCAATTAAATTTTACATAGGAATGTGTGGAATCTGTTGATGGGATTTTTTATGGGCTTGTCACACTAGGTGGGAATCCTGTTCCACATCTAACTCTTGGTTTCATTTTAAGTTCAACTGGCGTAAACTGGATTGGGTCTAGAGTCCCAATTTCTGGGTATAGGCAGAATATTAAGATTATCAATAACCAGAAGAGCTAATTCCAATCAGTTCAGATCCCCGAGGAAGAGTAATCTTTCTCTTTCATGGGAGATGACTGGCCAGGGAAGGCCCTTGTGATGACAGGAAGAGAGAGAGGGTGAAGGGAAGAAAAGAAAGAAAATTGTTGCCCCCTCCCACTTCTGTGCAACTCCTAACAAATTACTCCAAAGGAAATGTGGCTCTTGGCAGGTTTTTCTTTCTTTTTTCTCAAGAGGCTCCTCACTTCTGCTGTAACAAGGCCTGTGGCAGCTCTCAACCAGCCACACTGTTGAGGATTCATTTCATTCTCATTGCTGAGGAAAAGAACAGCCCAAACTATGGTGGTTTGTTACTGCCTGATGGTACAAGCCCCTGATGTTCTCTCTCTCCTCCCGCTCTGTGTGTGTGTGTGTGAGAGAGAAGGACAAATCATTGTATGTCCAGTTCACATCAGTTTGTCATGTATTCATTTATATGTCTACTCCTTTTATAAAATCTGGACTAAAATTTGTATTTTAAGAATCAACATAACATTATTTAAGCAATTATGCATGTCAAATTACTCTGATTAGTCTCAGTTTCTCCAGGTTATTATAAGAGCATTGGTTTACAGGGTTACATGCATAGACTTAACATTATGCTAGGGCTGGAAAGCCACCCGGTCCTCTGATATACATCAGTGCCTGAAATGCTGAATAGTGTATTTAAATGAAGGAAGAGAAGAGAAATGTCAAAATATCTGGCAGTATTTTTGAACATTCTGCAGAGTGAGGAGAAAGGCATTCTTCCCCTCATATACAACCAAGCTCTTCTGTACCATCAATACCATGCGATGTTGCATTTCCTTTTATGTTTCCTGCCTTTCTTTTTATCTCCCCCTTTTCATCTGTTTTTGCTCTATTAGTAGATAGGCTAATCAGTGCATATGTAAGTGATAAATGTAAACTGTTTGATATGTAAGACATAGAACTTAGTCCATAACAGGGAACTGAGAAATGGATGGTTATTGTTATATGCTTTGCATCATCAACTATATAAATGTGAAGGGGCATGGCAAGAACCCTTTTGTTGTTAAAAATGCTCCCAATGCCCTTCCAGTCAAGCATACATTGCAACAAAATATATATTTAAATGTGTGTTTTGAACCTATTCTCTCTTCAAATATCTATTCTGAAAAGCATTTTCTCTCAAAGTAAAGAATTCTTTATGCATTACTTGCAAATGTTTCCAGCCAAGAACAGCATCAGAAAATTTGAAGAAGTCTGAAATTGGGAACCTACCTATGTTACAACTGACATATGAGTTTGGGAGGGGCTGCTCCAGTTGCTCCACCAAATCCTCAAGCCTCCTGCATCTCCGTGTGTGCACGTATGTATACATGTGTACCCAGAAGACAGCACAGCCCTGTTCCAAATCAGAAAAGGGTTGATAGCAACAGGTGAGGCAGACCCTTTAGTCTGATCCCTTTCCTCCATGGAGTTTGTAGTTCTGCAATGCGGCCTGGAGTCTCCTGAATCCATGACAGCTCTTCATGTAAGCCAGAACTTAAAGAGCTTTACGTGATAGATGGTATAGAAATGTGATCAATAAGCAAACAAGTCATGAAATAAAGATTACAGCATTTCAGTCAAGATTAGTTCATTTGCTGATTTGCTAACCCTCTAGGTTTTTTGACAGATGTTGTAGTAAGCTTGTGGGGAAGCAACAAAACAATCCTAGCCTTGCCAGACAGTAATGTCAGGCTGGTGCCTCTTTGTTGGAAGGCAGCCTTCTCTGTCTGGGAAGCCCCAGTTACACCCATCTGGCGTCCTGCTACAGATGTGGAAGAAATGCATTTGCTTCAAGTCTTAATTCAAACTTCCTCAAATTAGCATTTTGGAACCAATATGAAAACCAAAACTCAGTAATCTTTCAACAGCCATACTTTTCTAAACTTTGAAATAAAGCTCTTCTTTTTCTTTCTTTTTTAATGTACAAAGTGTGTATATTGAGGAAACCACTTTTTGGGTGTGCGACGGGTGTTTGAAGGACCGCTTCCTTCCATTTAGGATTTCTTTTCACTGAGAACATCTTGAGAAGCCTGACTTCAGGCAACCAACTTCAGAGGTTGGGCACATGTATCCAGTGACAGTCTTCTTTGTAGTGGCACTCCAGATTATTCTTCCCTTTGTGTGTGCGTGCATGCGCATGCACTCATGTGTGTGTTTAGATACATTTGGGGTTTAACATGAAGTAAACCCATTGTTTCATTACTGCTGGCTTTTCCCAACTTTTAAAATACATATGCATTCATACATTCATTCACTCACAAATTTGTATATTCAGTTATTTGTTGAGCTATTTATATTTATGAAGAGACATTGTTAGTTGTATTACTACAGTTCCCTTCCCCCTGCTTTTTAAGTATGTGTTGCATGAGGTTGGTCATTTAAATATGCTGTTTGCCTTGTATGAAATTGGTCATTTTAAAACCTAAAAGTGGCACAACATCCAGTTTCCGTAATGAAATATAGTAATTGCCAGTGCGACAATTTCTTTTCTTATGTGCAAAAAGAGTCACTGGTAGACTGCTGGTTCTTTTAAATTGGGATTACAATATGGAACAGAATCAATAATCTGAATGGATTTCTGCAGAGCATTCTTTCAAATTGCCATGATCAAATGGCAATTGAAACCTAATAACAGCTCTTTGTCTATCCTCTTAATACAAACATCCACTCACTCATTAGATCCAGCATGAACAAGCTCTTGCAAAAATTTCTGCTCTTCACCATTCACATGATCCCATGTTGGGCCTATTTCTGAGTTCTTAAAACCTCTTTCTGAGGTGCTTGAAAAGCAGCTGTATTTCATATGTAGCTAGTGGGTTTTCTGCACAGCACATTTGGTTATATATCAGAACACCAAAGGGATAATGAATATGCAAAAACCACTGGCTGTAATTCAACTTGCCATGGCCAGAGCTGAAAAATAGAGGAAGTTGTCTTATATCACAGCCTTCCTCCACATGGTAACCTGAAGAAGCATAGAAACAAAATGAGTCAGAAGGGGTCTCCTGAGCCATCTAGTCTGACCCCCTGCTCCAGCCGGCTCCGCTCACGACATGAGCACCATGTGCATGTCTAGCCCATCCTTGAACACCCGCATGATGGGGCCTCAACGTGGAAGCCCATTCCATACCCCTGGAGTCCTGTCAGGAAGTACTTCCTGGCATCTATAGAAACAGAGGAGTTTTTGATATCACTTCTGCCAGCTCCTACCAGCTTGTGCAATGGTCAAAAATGCTGGAGAACATCAGGTTGGGAAGGCTGTTACATTGAGTCAAATTATTGGCCATTCTAGCTTAAACTTGGTCCTAATCGTCACAATTTTGTTTCTCTGTGAATACATCTGCACAATATAATACTATAGACAACAGCAAGAGTGACTGCATAAAGATTATTTCTTCTTTGTCACATGTTTCAGACATAGCATGCACAGTCTCCATTCCACCCCATCTCTCTGTCACTTTCATGGTTCTGCTTTATTGTTGATTGGCAGCCTCTAACGTTCACTTTTGTTGGTTCTATAAATATTGGGATAAGCTGCAGCTAATGCATGTCAACAGTTAGTTTGCTCCATTTTTAATTTTCTTCCAGGCACACAACTTCAGTTCCTGCTTGTCACATTCTTTCTTGAATGTCATATTTTGAAATGCTTTGCACTAAGTTACCAAGCAATTATGAGGTGATATACCAAATATGCATATTAATGCCAAATTGCTTATGGTTTATTTGCTTCTAGGAAGTCAGCAAACTATCTGATTGAGGGAACATTTCCCTCATTCACCCTCATTTCCCTACAGAATCAATATATCTGTTACGCCATTAAGTATAATAAAGGCATACAGTTAAGGGTTAAATTATCTTTGATTAACTGGTTCAATTTGCAGTCACTGTAAATGCTATTCCTATAGTAAATCCTACTATTAGGTGACACTGATGAGCAACTTCAAGATCTGTTCCCCTTCATTCTGATTCTTTGACCTCAAACAAGGCATGGACTGAATTCCTTTTATAGTAGAGGACACCGTCAATTAGAGGACTGTACTCCATAAATAGGATACCTGGCCTCTCCACTTGATCAGTCAGAGGGGTCTTCGAAGTATAATGTGTTCTTTAGGCTGCAGAATTACTTTATTCATGGCAGAAGTCCATTGGTGGACACACAAACAAGTATGTGTGTTTAAGAACATAAGAAGAGCCCTTCCTGCATAATCAGAACAATAATCATCTAGGCAAGCATCCCTTTCCCCACAGTAGCAGGCCAGGTGCCTATGAGGCAGCAGTGAGAGAAGGCGAAGGAGGAGGAGAAGGAGTAAAGGGCAGAAGCTTTCCTCTGGTTGTGTTTCCCAGAATTTGGTGTTTTGAGGCATGCCGCTGCAGATCTTGAAGGTCATTTATGGCCATCATAAGGAGTAGCCATTGATTCCCTCCATGTCTGTGTCTAATTGTTCCTTTAAAACCTACTTGGTGCTCATCATCATGATGTCAATGCACAGCCTAACTTTGCTGGGTGTGCAGAAGTACTTTCCTTGATTGACCCTGAATCCTACATTATGCATCTTCATGGGGTTCTAGTATAATGAGAGAAGAGGAAAAGAACTCTCCCTGCCCAGTTTTTCTACACCATGCATATTTCTATATACCTTCACTGTTTCCTACTTTTAATAGACTGAAATGTCATAACATTTCTCACTGGGGAGTTGCTCCAGTCCTCTGTTTAGTTCTTTGTCTGTGGCAAGCTAGTCATTGTACCTATTCTGCACCTGAAACTCATTCCAATAACTTTCACTCATCTCTAGAGGGAAATTTGGCTCCAGGAAGCATGATCTGGTTTGGTTTGTGTTAATGAACGAGAAAGGGCATTTCATAAAGTGAATCCATGAACTCTGTTCTACTGGCACATTGAAGAATTTAGAGCTATAACCTGATAATGGCACAGAGGTGCCATTTTTCCCAGACAGTGAATGTAGTCTGTGCTTTTGTCATAGCAGGGAGAAGCGCAAGAGGAAACAGCACGTAGAATTAAGGGGAAATGGCCCTTTCAGCTCACCCAGACACAGCTGGTAGTTTGGCATATATGAAGCTGAAAGTTACTGCATTGCAGCATTCTTGCCCCACCCCCTTTCAGTATTTTAATAATGCATTTCTTCAGTGACTCATACACTGACAAGAAGAAAAATGAGTTTCCATTCAATTGGTCAATATTAACTGAATCTCTAGTCGGGATTACAGAGTAAGGTCCCATGTACATGTCCTAATAGAAAAGAATGTTTATTGGTGGACTGTAAATAAGAAAATAATGCATTTATAGATATTAAATAGGTAGTTTGGAGGAATTTTATGACTGGGATCTGCATTACCTATATTTTCAACTGGCATGTGGGAGAGGTAACACCAAGAATTGATCAATGTGCATTCATGTGCAACCATGCAAACTTTCTCCTATCTTATGCACAGATGCAGGAACACACGTGTTTTTGACAAATGTTGTCTTCTTCTTGAAATCAGTGCTTTTTAATGGGCAAAACTTGCAGAGAATGGCATGAACAAAAGCCTCTTGAGGTCACAAAACGAACCTGTCACAAAATTCAGGCTGGCATTTTTGAAACTGAGATGGAGCAGGACTTCATAGCAATTCTTATGGGGACCAGGAAGACACATCTTAAATTTAGTCATGGAATAATTTCCAGCTAGTTATAAGAAGAAAAGGAACCCCATGCATCCTGGATTTTCTGTGTAATGCATACTTAAAATAGATAATGCACGTGCCCTTTCTTTCTTTCTTTCTTTCTTTCTTTCTTTCTTTCTTTCTTTCTTATAGCATTGGTACAATTAGCCATCAAGTCTACAGTGCTAATGTAGAGTTGTTTGGCTGCCTGAGATTGCTAGCTGTTCCGTTCATGCTCGCATGCTATTCACAGTGCACCACAGGGGGTGACCCAACTTTGACACAGAGCAACTAGCACTGGTCTGTGAGAGTGTTGGCATCCTCAGGTCTCTCTCCACTGCCGGTGCTGCTGCAGCAGCAGCAGCAGGTTCGATGCTGCAGGTCCAACATGGGGCTGCTTCTCGCACTTCCACTCAGGTCACTAGCTTCCCACCAAGGTGAGTGCTCATTTATCTACTCACGCTTTTACACAGTTTCATGCTATTGGGTAGGCAGAACCTGGGACAAGGCAACAGGTGCTCAAACATGGATTTGAACTACTGACTTTCCAACTGGCAAATTCGGCAGCTTAGCAATTTAACCCACGTTACCTCACATCCCTCCTGTTCATACTGTTATCAGAGGACATGTGCTCCACACTGGGGAAGTACTTCTGTTTCATATCCTAATGTGGTTGTAAAGCATGAATCAATCAATAAAGAGATTGATTTGTCCAGCAAAATACATTCATATCCATGAGATCACTGTCTGTAGGATATATGTATTTGTTTAGAATATGCATGCCCCACTTTACAACTACAATATGTAAGATGGTATGTAATTCGACATAACACAAGTTACCATGTGCCTAGTGGGAGGTATTCACAACTAAATGTACCCAGAATTGCAGCCATAGAGATTACACAAAGCACACTGGAAGGGCTGAACTGAAGGCAATACAATGGTCTCTACCATACCCCAGATGCATACCTGGCTGCAAAATGGACATGTAAGACTGAACTGGGTAAGGCAGGAGAGGAAGCAGCATCCTCAGTTAAGACTGTGGCTTAGACAAGTCTGGGAACCAAAGCTTCTTAGTGAGATAGAACTACTCTGTCTTTCTAAAGTTCAATTATAGAGATGGCAGAAGGATCACCCAGACAAAATCTGTCCATTCAGAGAAATAACAGAAAACTGTTGCAGTTCTGGGGCTGCTACTTTCCATCTTTTCTTAATATGTCAATCAGAAAATCATAGAGTATGAGAGTCAGAAGGGGCCAAGAACCCCATTGTGCCTGACCCCCTGCTCAGTGCAAGACTCCATGTTAAATCATCTCTCTGAAATGGCTGCCCAACCATCTTGAGCACCTGCAGTATGGGAGAACTAAATAATTGGTTCCATTTTTGTATGACTCTAACACTCAGGAAGTTCTTTCTGATATTCAGCAGGAAACTTCCTGTAACTTCAACCCATTGTGTTCCACTCTCTTGGATGTGAGAGATGGAATGTCCATTTGGGAGGTTACCAAGTCAAAAAGTGAGATTACAAAATGAGATTTGTAAGCTGTCCTGAGGTGATTTCCACATAGGGCAGGATATCAATATTTTAATTAAATTAGTTAAATTAAATTAAAATTAAATTTAATTGGTCTGACAGGATTCATTTTTGATAAATCCATAATAACTTCTATTAATCACTGCATTTTCTTCAGGATGCTTGCAGACTGATTTTTAATAGTCTGCTCCAGTATTTTTCCAGGGATTAACATCAGATTAACTAGTCTATAGTTCCCAGGTTCATCTTTTTTCCCCGTTTTGAAGATAGGAACAACATTAGCCCTTCTCCATTCATCTGGCACTGCTCCTGTTTTCCAATATTTTTCAAAGATAATAGTCAGCAGTTCCGAGAGTTCCTCTGCTATCCCTTTTATCACTGTAGTGTGGATTTCATTGGGCCCTGGAGGAAGAAGCTTTGCTTCTGTGATGAATATCACAGGACTGATGTGCCACCATGTCCCAGTGATATTGTAAAGGGGGAGCAAATCCAAGGTGGATGGGCAACATGACTACTAGCTGTGGAGCAGTAACTCATTGACACATACACGTTATAAGTTTGAGGTTGTAGTGAAGCAGGCTTTGACCTGTGTTCTACTTCTCTGTGTGTCCTACTATACATCTCAAAGATGCAACAATTCTACACATTCATATTTCCTCTTTTGGTTGCCTCTACACATGTTAAATAATAATTATTAAATACAGGAACAAACATAAGTGGGGAAAGCCAGATCCTAAGAATATTTGGCTTCAGGTCTACCACGTAAAGAACATTTCTAGAATTGCTACAGGAATTTGTTTGCCTGGCATAAGATCAGAAAACTGTGCCAAGATAATTACTTTCAAAAGGATTGATTTGTCTTAAATATGGTAGGAAAGGACAAGCTGTATGTTAAAATAAGGTAAGGCAGAGTTCTACAAATTTGACCCAAGCATTACAGAGAATAATAAGGAGAGGGGAAGAATACAAGGGGAACATGGCATTTAGAGACATGAATTAAAAGAAAAAAAGAGCACCCCTTAACAAAGGAGTAGAAATCTATTAATGGAACAGAGCACAATTACACAAAGGTGAAATCAATTCCTTCTCAAATGGAACCCTTCCAATGGTTGTCTTTAAATTGTTTGTGTTTCATTCTCTGCATCTCTGTGTCAAATGAAGAAGAGTAAAATGAGGAGGGGGAAAAAACTTCTGTGTCCTTTAATACCAGTTGAAGGAGATCAGTTCGGTGACAAGGGGGAATACATACCAGTTCACATTGGCAGAACTTATATTCTTGTGGTGAATGAAACAGGGGAGAAAAGCCACTTCTTTTTAAAGTTTGCTATTGCATCTGTGAGTTCCTTCCCTGTCATTTCAGAAGCAAACTGAAGCATAGCATATCAGCAAATGTTTGTACACCAAACAATATTAAAATATATTACAATGTCAAAAAATAAGAATTATGCCTCTCTAAAATTCTCCATGGATTTGGGCATTCTGGATCACCTGATCTTGTATGTGGAATGATGCCAGTGCATACTTGGATTCACCATTCTTCAGTCCTTTCACAATAAAACACTGAGGTATATTAAGGACCTGCATCCATTGTTTCCTCATCACCCAATTCAAACATGATGTTCACGTGCATTCATGCTGAATCTGCCTGTGCCCATGCTGCTTTGCCTGTGATTTAATAAAAATGTAGAGTGTATGTGTTTGTGTTTGTGTACACCAGAAATAAGTAGGCAGGTGGGGTGGTGGGATTGACAGGGGCTAAAGCTGCCACAGGTTGCTCATAAGTACATGAAAAAAATAACATGGATCATTTCTAAAATATAAATAGGAAATTAGGAACATGGGGTTGAAGGACAATTGTTGGACAATAACACTGCAATCCATTCAGCATGAAAACCAAACTGAGGGAGACTGTAGAACAGAAAGTCTCTGGTTCTACCAATATCTAGAGCAAAATACTCTCCCTTTCTTCTGTATATCTCCCTTCTATATGGTTAATCCAATTTTTAAATGACTGAATGTGCAGGTCATCACACCTGCTTCTTTTGTTCTTCTTTCCACCGCACAGTATTAAAATTCAGAAATTAAAAAACCTCAGCAATAATAGGTGCAAATGGGAAATGCACACTCACACATTACCTAAAAGGTTTTATTGAAACAAAGATTTATGCAACAACTAAAGCAGAAAATTATTTTCCATCATCTGGTTTTGCTCCAGTCCTTAATTTGCACCTGTAAGAAAGATGATTAAATGTTGTTTTGGTGTCAGTGATGCACATGATTATTCCTATAGGTGTCTTCAAGAAACCAATTCAAAACACATAGATGTAGTCTTTTAGTGTTTTCTTTTCTCCCAGGATCCCATTAATCAAAGTAGCTTCTCTCATACTCCATACTTTGGAGAGTGAGTTTCTATGGCTGATTCACACAGATTTTTCCCTGCAATTATTCCCATAATCTCTGCATAAGAAAAAAAATAGCTAGGTGCACTAATTAATGGTTCTTTCTTGATTAACCTTCTGGGTTTTTTACTCTTTCAATTAACTGATAACACTGACATCATTTTAAAATTGCCTGCTACTCAAATCTCAATATACAAGCTCTTTTTGGGATGTAGAAGGATTGCTCTTGGTGTCAAAGTAAATATTCTCTTTAATATGTTCATTTTCATTACTTCCACCAGTAACATTAGAAATGAAATAGTGTCCCAAAACACCAACAACAAATGGACAAATGAATGACCCCTACGAATGAAATGTATCCACTGACAAATGAACTCAGACTTTTCTTTATTAATCCACTGGTTAAAACTACAACATAGTGCACAATTACTTGGGAGTAAGGTACCTAGTGTACAGTGGGATTTCTGATTAAACAGACACGGGAAAAGGCTGTCAAACAGCTGTAGATTGCATCCCTAGAAAAATGAAAGTTTGGGTTTTCTTCCTGGATGTAAATGGAAATGTTTATTTGGTGTGCATACACATGGTGGGAAGCTGAGTGCTCTGAGGAACTTATTTAGGACAGTGACATCTGCTATCTTTGTGGCCAGAGATAACCTGGCCTCAGCTATACATCTTGTGTGACTTTTTTCGATTAATTGATAACACTGGCATACGTTTAAATTTACAAGCCACCAAATCTCAAATACGCATGTCCTTTTCAGGATAGTGAAGGAAAAAACTTGCAATTTAGTAACTGAAAGCTGCTACTGCTGCTTAAACAGGAAAAGCTCTCTTTAATATGTTCTGTTTTCATTTCTTCTTTCAATCTGGAACACACTAACCTTGTTGCTGTGTGACATCAGGTTGTCTTTCAGTTATGGTGGCCCTATAAATGAATGCCTTCCAAAGCATCCTAGCTTTGACAGCCTTGCTCAGCTCTTGCAAATTCAAGGTTGTGGCTTCCTTTAAGGAACTGATCCATCTCATATTTGGCCTTCCTCTTCTCCTTCTCCTTCTTCAATCTGTTCTCTCCTGCAGAGGAGGGCAGGACACATTCCAACAGAGTGAAGATCAGGGAACCAAGGTTCAATTTAGATGCCAGGAAGTACTTCCTGACAGTTAGAACTTTGAGGGTATGGAATGGGCTTCCACGGGAGGTGGTTGAGGTCCCATCGGTGAGGGTATTCAAGGATAGGCTGGACATGCACATGGTGGGCATGTTGTGAGCGGAGCCGGCTGAAGCCAGCAGTCAGACCAAATGGCCCAGAAGGCACCTTCTGACTCGCTCTGTTTCTATGTAACCTTTGATTTTTCCCTAGCCTGATTGTCTTCTCCAGGGAGTACTGCCTTCTCATCCATATATCATAGTATGATGCCTTCACCATTAAAGTTACGTGGATAGTGAGTGAAGAAAGGCTTTCTGGGTTGGGCCACTTCATATCTGAAATGCTTCCCCTGAAGAAATGCTTCAATCTTGTTTTAATCCCAGGTGAAGGTTTTTTGTTTTGTTTTGCTCAAGCATTCCAGCAGGTTTATAGCTGATTTTAGTGGTGCTTTGATAGTGTTTGCTAGCTTTAATTGCTACTGTTTCTGTGCAAGTTTTTGATTTTTTTTTTTTGGTCTATTTTTGTATACCATCTCTGCATTTTGTTTTGTTTTATGAGCCCCTGTGAGTCTTGCTCTGAAGGACAGCATATCAATGAACATTGTCAATCAGCCAATCAAGTTGCCTGGTTGATGCATTTTCTGTAGAACATATTACTTCTCAGATGAAGTCTTGGGGACTTTGATAGTTTTTATAGAGCATTAGTACATGAATTTATAATTTGGGTCTTTTCTATAGATGGAAGGTGTTACTGCAGACAGAAAGCTCAAGCATGAACAGACCACCCAAAGGCCTATAGCAGCACGAATAAACCAAGTTAGTTCCTTTGGAGGAGGAAGGTCCATTGAGGAGGTTAATCCCTGCTAATATTTTCTTAACTCATGACTTACCTATCATCTGTGAACCTTAAATAAGAGTCATGGTTGAAGTGCAATCCAGTGCCCTATGTCTGCTTCTTTCGTGATGACTGCAACTTGCTGCACCTCCCAATTCCCTAGCCAAGGTTCTGGGGTAATGAGCCCATGGCCTAAGAGAGGCCATCCAATTCGAATCACTTTTTTACTTTTAGGAGGCAGGTTAAGGCTTTATTCTTCCTTTTATTTGGCTAACCCCTCTGATTAGTTATTGGCTGGGAGGAACTTTAGTGTCTCTGTCGGCTTCTGTATATTTAATTGGTGATAGACTTTTTATTATTTTATTGATCTATTTTATTTTAGTGGTGATTCATTGTTAAATTGTAGGCTGTCTTGAATACCCGTTTGGTCAAAAGGCAGGATTATACATTTTAAATAAAGTCTACTATCCTTTGCCGCCACTATAGAACAGAATGGTTTTTATTAAGGTCAATGAAATAGTCTCATTTATGCACTGCAGTTCAATGCAAACCTGGCTTCAATCTAAGAGAACCATCAAACTGCAAGATCATTTCTGAATTTCAGTCTTCTATACTAAGGGGCTGTACCTAAGGATGTCTCACGGGGAAGGCAACCCTTAGGTCAGACATTTTGAAGGGCCACAGCTCCAGAGAGCATGGAAAATGCAGGCCCAAACAGCCAGAGGACCACCAGTTGCCCACCCTTGATATAAGAAGATGTTAGTTTCATGATGAAGATACACATTGGGGAGTTGAATTAGAGGATACATGGGAGGGAATATACAAAGAGATAGTCATTATAGCTCTACTATAAGAAGGGAAGAGTGCCTGTGAGGGTCTTTGGTGCTACAGGGCTCCTTCGTAGAAGGAGAGGAAAGTCATTCACTCAAGGACTCTCTGTGGTCACTGCTGAAAGCAACATGGTACTCTCACAGTATCTGCAGGAGCATAAGCCCCCTCATTTCACAGACATGCCTGCTCCTTCTAGCCCTAAACTGTGCTAGCCCTCGAGCTAACATATTGAGTTCCCATAGTAAAGGTGGGGGTAAGAAATTACTCAGGATGTTGAACTGCTTTCATCCTGAAGGCTGAATCCCATTTTGGCAAAGCTCTTAGATGTAGAAAGGGCTGAAAGCAAAGAGGGTTGGTCACAAAATGCCAGTATATTTTAGCTTAAACTTTTTGTTTCCAGTAACTAAACCTTAACAGAGGCTTTCAACTACAGTTGCCATGAAGCTCCCCAGAATCTTCATTTCTTTGACTTCCTTTCATACTTGGTCTGTCTTAGAAAGCAAGCTAAGCTAAGAGGAAATCCACAAAAAGTTGTGGAACTCTGGTTGTGCTACTAGCAATCCTCTGCAGCACAAACAGAGGCTGCAAGTCATTTGTGTGGAAGAGGAATGCTGCTTGCACAGCAATCATGTGGGGATTTATTCCTGGTGAGCACCACTTGAATGCTGGATGTGCTCTCCAGAAACTCAGACTCAAGGCCATGAGAAAGTGGCCAGAGTTTGGGCAGCCAAGTGCAGGGAATCCAACAGATTCCCATGCCCAGAATGGATTCCTCACAAATCCCCATTTTCAACCTTCTAGAATGAGAGAAACTGCATACAACTTGGAAAGCTACCCAGTTTGGTGTTAGAGCAAATAAGGGAGGGCTGGGAGAAGGGCACACGGTCATTCGGATGACCTTAAGGGGGTACTTTGTGGCCCCAGGAGGGCCAGAGATGGCATGTGGACTGAGCTTCATACACCTGAAATAACTGAACCATTTGGCCTTCTGCTCTGACTAGAGCAAACTGACTGAGCTTCAGATCTGACACAGAACCCAACTCCAACTCTACTGGGATTGCTACCACCAAATTTCCATCATGCTCTATTGGTCTGCCAATATTAGACTTTCCCTCCAGTATTTTTCCCAACTTTCACCTGCATCTCTTTTTACTGTTTCTTTTCAGAGACAAGATACTTATGCTTGACTATAATGAAGATCAAGATTTTTCCTTCAACATTATTGATTCCCTCAGTTCATGTTTCTACTCAGATTCCGGTTCAGAAAATCCATCTGCTTTTTGCTATGATTGTCTTCTCTTAATACAATATTTTAATGTATTTTAAAATCCCAACTGGGAACATGTTTCTAAAAAAACTGTTTAAAAAGTGAACATAAACAAAAATAAGCCAGGAATGTGACATTTATCTTCCTATTCAGTATTTTATAGTGATGTTTAATGTAGTAGCAGACGCACAGACATATTTCAGTTAGGGTAAACACAACCAGACATCCATCCGCTGCCACCCTTCCAGCTACAGAGGAGGTGGGCAAGTGTACACACTCTTAGCATTAGTAGGGTTCAGCCTCTGTTTGTAGCACATGGCCTTTTAACTGTGATGCTGCTACACTTATTCATTCATATATACAAATGTATACCATTCACTCAGCCATGTTGGATCTCTGACAGTTTACATTCAATACGATCTCCAATATAGCAAAATGACAATTAATAAAGCAATGCAATTAAACAATAAGTCGAGCTAAACAAAACAATTTACAACATGATTAAATGAGTAATAACTACAAGATCCCAGTAAAAGCATATAAAAACAAGAACCAGATCAAGAAAAGTAAAATGAAGACCTGGCAATAGGTAGCAAAATGTCATTTAAACATTAAAATGCTGAGTTACTAGAAAAGTTGTTGCCTGGTGCTGGAATATGTAGGGTGTACATGTGCATTGTACCTCATATTCCTGTTTTACGGTCACCATTTTCTTAACAGTCCCAGCCATTCAGTGGCCTGATGTGAAATTTAAAGCAGAATGGACTGTTCTGCTCACTCAGGAAAAAGCACTGGTGGAAATTTTGAGGGAATATACTTCTGTACAATGTCATGTTGTTTCTGTTTCCAGGGGTGCGGGGTTGGGGTTCATAGATATTGAGAAAGGAAGAACCACAGGAAGAATACAAAGTCAGTTCCTGCGGAAGGAAAGAATACTAGCCAATTGTGGTGGAGCTGTAATTCTTAACAGCAGGTGAAGAAAATAATGCGAGCATGCACATGCAAGATCACAGCAGGTGGTACTATGCCCAGGAAAATGAAACAACAGCCCTGAAGGCTGCTAGTTCATAACTACCTAGTACTCTTTGTTCCTCTTGCTCCCTCCCTTCATGGCCAAATCTCAAGAGCACCACTGCAGCTAGTGTAGCCATGAGAACATACTTTAAAAGTCTCTATCTGAAGCCTATTCCGGCATTTTCCAAGTCCAGTTTAAAGACGAAGAATTCAGAAGGCCAGCTCTGAGGCAGGCCCAGAGGGTGGTCACAAGAAGTATGTTCTTTATGGGATGATTTCCCCACTTAGACCTGCCTGTTGCCATATTTACTGTCTTTTCAGCTTCAGATTTATAGGGAAGCTGGACGTGGTCAAACATGAGATAACAAGACTGAACATCAACATCTTAGGAATCAGTGAACTAAAAGGGACAGGAGTGGGTGAATTTAATTCAGATGATCATCAGGTATACTACTGTGGGCAAGAATCCCTCAGAAGAAACGTAATAGCCTTCATAGTCAATAAAGGGGTAGGAAAAGCAGTACTGGGATACAAGCTCCAAAATGACAGAATGATTTCAGTTCAAATCCAAGGCAAACTATTCAACATCACATTAGTCCAAGTCTATGCCACAACTACTGGTGCTGAAGAGGCTGAAGCTGACCTGTTCTATGAAGGCCTACAACACCTTTTAGAAATAACACCAAAATTGATGTCCTTATCATCACGGGGGATTGGGATGCTAAAGTAGGAAGCCAAAAGATAACCAGAAGAACAGGTAAGTTTGGCCTTTGAATACAAAATGAAACAGGGCAAAGGCTGGTAGAATTTTGTCAAGAAAACACACTGGTCATAGCAAACACTCTTTTCCAAAAACCCAAGAGACAACTCTACACATGGACCTCACCAGATGGTCAACACCGAAATCAGATTGACTATGTGCTCTGCAGCCAAAGATGGAGAAGCTCTATACCGGAGTCCTCAAACTTTTTAACAAGGGGCCAGTTCACTGTCCCTCAGACTGTTGGGGGGCCAGACTGTATTTTGAAAAATATATGAACGAATTCCCATTCACACTGCACATTAAAATTAATTTAAATTAAAATGAATTAAACATTAATTAAAGTTTAAAAGATTAATTAAAAAATTAAAAAATGTTTGCTCTGCTCCCTTGAACTGCAGCAGAAGCCCAAGATGAGGTGGGGAAGAGAATGTCCATATTCAAGCGGCATAGCTGCAACACAACCAAGGCACTAAATAAAGTATTTTGCATAATGCAGCTGATGACTACAAATGGCATTTACAAAGAATGAAGCAAAAATACTGAGGATAAATAATGTTAATACCACTCTTAGTATTTGAGGCATGCCAACCCAGAACAATTCCCACAATACACAATGGCTGTATTTGGATGCAGAGCTAATGACTACCATATTTTAAGTGCAACCTTGCGAAAACTGGTACTGTCCAGACGAATTGGACTACAACTTCCATTGGCCATGCTGGTTGGGCATGATGGAAATTATAGTTCTTGCCACTTCCCCAGTTCCAAGGGAGCAGAAGCAGGAGAGGGAGGCCAGAGAGGCAAACACGGGTGGCTCTGAGGTAAGGGCTCCTTTCTGAGGTGAGGGGAGGCAAGGAGGGGAAGAAGCATGGCAGCCGCTCGATGATGGCTTGCCTGTAGAAGGCCACGGCTCCTGCACCTCCGCTGTGGCCTTCTTTGGGCAAGCCGCTGCCTCCTTGTCAAGCCTGGGGGCAGCTGCTTGACAGCGGTGGCTTGCCCATAGAAGACTGTGACTCCCACACGTCCCTGGGGACATTGCTCACATAATAAAAAATGGATTTAAAAAGTTATATTTTTCTTACCCTCGATCCTTTTTTAGTGTCTTCATGTCTCTGTCTCACTCTTCCGCCCTCCTCTCTTCTGTTTCCCACTCCATATTCCCACTCTGTATATGCATGCAATTGGAGGAGGGGGGAGCCAGAGCATGCACAGTTTTGCTGTTACAATTTGGCATGTGCACTGGCTCTCTGCTCAGTTTCAAAGAATGCCTGCACTGGCTCAGAGCTTTTGGACTATTTCAGAGAGCGTTTTCTCTGAGTCCAAAAACTCTGAGGTAGGCTGGATAATTGAGTACAGCGGGCTGTATCTGGCCTGCAGGCCGTAGTTTGAGGAGCCGTGCTCTATACAGTCAGTAAAAACAAGACCAGGAGCTGACTGTGGCTCAGATCATGAGCTTCTTGTTGCAAAATTCAGGCTTAAATTGAAGAAAGTAGGGAAAGGCACTAGGCCACCGATGTATGACCTAAATCATATTCCTGATGAATATACAGTAGAGATGACAAATGGATTTAAGGAATTAGATCTGATAGACAGAGTGCCTGAAGAACTATGGATGGAGGTTCGCAATAGTGTACAAGAAATAACAACTAAAACCATCCCAAAGAAAAAGAAATGCAAGAAAGCAAAATGGCTCTCTGGAAATACAAAGTAAATATGCTTTGTCACCCAAAGCAAACAACCAAAGTAAGTCATGTCTGTTATTAAACTAGGATGAAGAAGATGTGCCTGAAGTGTATGAAGAGTGTTAGATTAGAACAGTGCTTGTTAGTACCTCTGAATGTTATTAACCTCTTGCATAGAAGACAATAAAGCTTCCTGCTAGTGTGTTTGTGTGGCAAGTACTTTGTTTTTGTAAAGAACCTCTAGGTTGGAGCCAGGGAAGAGCCTTCAGGTTCCCCTGGGACTCCAATGCACAAGACAGAGAGCTTCAACTACCAGACAATATAGGCATAAAATTAGTGAGAAGGAGGACCTGGGCCTTGAAGTTGCTCACCAGCTGGTCACCCATCAATGTTGCACAGCTCATGTAGCAAGGCATACAAGGTCACCCTCTCCTCCACTATGACATTATCTATTTGCACTATAAAAATGGTTTCTAAGTAAATTAGCTTGTACAAGTGTTAAGCAACACTTCCCTGTCCACTCCCTTCTCCTGTCCACTCCCTCTCCTCTTTGGAGGTGATAAAGGGTGCATTACTTACATCTCTCATCACAAGATGAGTTTAGCTCCCACCCTGGCAGGAAGATGCAACTAGCTGAATGAACAATCCTGGCCATTTGGAATAAACAAAACCTACCAAACCCAGACAGAGAATGACTTCAAACAGGAAGCATCTCTCTAATGATATATTGGCCCTTGTCATTCCAGGATTCAAGGCCATGCTGTTATTCCTTTTTTAAAAGTTTAATTTATATTCTGCTTTTTTTTCTTACAGGAAACCCAAGTATCTTACATAATCATCTTGTCCAGCTTGTCTTCACAACAACCCTATGAAGTAGGTTAGGTTGTTGTGCCAGTCACTGATTGACTTCGGGCCAATCAGTGACTGGCCCCACAAGATGAGTTTAGCTCCCACCCTGGCAGGAAGATGCAACTAGCTGAATGAACAATCCTGGCCATTTGGAATAAACAAAACCTACCAAACCCAGACAGAGAATGACTTCAAACAGGAAGCATCTCTCTAATGATATATTGGCCCTTGTCATTCCAGGATTCAAGGCCATGCTGTTATTCCTTTTTTAAAAGTTTAATTTATATTCTGCTTTTTTTTCTTACAGGAAACCCAAGTATCTTACATAATCATCTTGTCCAGCTTGTCTTCACAACAACCCTATGAAGTAGGTTAGGTTGTTGTGCCAGTCACTGATTGACTTCGGGCCAATCAGTGACTGGCCCGAAGTCAATTAATAGGCTTTGTGGCTGCGTGGGGTGTAGAACCTGGATCTCCCAAGTCCCAGTCCAACACTCTAACCACTACACCACACTGGCACTCAGTGGCCACTGGGAGTGGTGTTGCATGAAAAACAGGAACTTTCCTTTCTCCTTTCCATTAGTAGTTAAAATTACAAATAGCAATAAGTACTCTGTGGCAGTGAATAAGGGGGGCCACTGCCTTACACTGCAGAGGAAGCTACAAGTGCATTTAGTGTCGGAAAACTGTTTAAGATCTCCTGTTACGGCAATCTTCAGATAGCTATATTAAAATTCTGCAGGCATCTTGCCTGAGAGTAGTAGAAACATCATAGCATGAGAATATACCAGAATAAGACACAGCAGGGAAGCTACAACAAAAGAATCCTGAAAGTATAAACAAAGAACATGGGCAAGCTGAGGAAGAAAAGAATGTAAGACAAAACCCACCACAGGCAGGGGAGAGAATTTAAAATAAACAACAGAGCAAAGAGCCCTTAATTTATTCAACTGCAACACTGATATGACTGGCTGGGGAATTCATTCATGGTACCTCTAACCCAGTGTTGGCTAATGTTATTGAAGAATATTTTTGCTTGGCTGTTATTACTTTCTCTCTCAACAAAGAGAGCCTTTGGAAACCACTTGGTCATAAACCATGTTCTTCCACAAGGAAGAATCCACACTGTCATGCCAATTTTGTGAGTGACTGAGCTTGCATGCAAAACGGGAACTAGAAGCAGCTTGCTGGTTTTACTTTGGCTTTACTGAGGTGCCTGTGGAACCACCTATGGTACAGCGGATGGGCCAGTTCATTCACAAGGAACAAGGTTTACAGCCAGCTTCTCAAGGCCCGATCCTTGAAGTACCGAAGGTGTAAAAAGTAGTCCGGCTTCAATGCAGGTGGATGCCACTGGTGTTGTAGGCCCAGAAGGGAAGAGAGGGCTGGCTGTTGTCAGTGGCACTCTTGCGGCTGCCATGACTTGTATTGTTCCACTCTATTGCATGGGATCCCACTCCAGCATTGTTACAGCTGTCTGCTGCCTCCTTTACAGTCTTACTAGAAAGTCCATGTCCTGAGCCAGCATCTGGTTGCTGGGAAGTGAGCATAAAAAAGTTAGATATCCCTGGGATGGGAAACACCATCATTTCCATTTTCTTTCCAGGAATGTTGTATGAATACAGCAAGTGTGGCGTCTTCATAGCTGTAACCATTTCTTTATCCATACAGATCCCTAAAAAGGAAGCACAAAAAGTTTGTTTTGATTTTGTTTTTCCAGGGTTGGAAGCAGCCAATAGCATTAACCTGGTAGTTTGGAGCAATAAAAAGTGAGGTCACAGAACAGGCAAGTGGTCAAGCACCAAGGTCTCAGTCTAGCAAGGGAGCAGGCAAGCAGAATTGGTCAAAGTACAAACTGAGGTCCAAGCACAATTAAGCAGCCTGATATATTTCACAGCCCAGAGCAGAGTCACATAGGAGTTAGAGAAACCATAGCACAGAATCTTCATTATCAAGGGAAGGTCCACAAAGAAGTTATTGGAGCTGAAAAACAACATTTTCAGCATGAAGGGGATATGGATATAATTGAAGTATATTATATATTGTTAATTGTTATAATATATGAAATGAAATGGAGGTATTATTGGTCTCCTGGGTGGTAGGGGCATAGTATCATTTACTTTTTGATTCATTAGTTGGGTTTTGTGTGTTATATTATTGATATTGTGAATAGTATATATTTAAATTTCAGGTTGCTTGTATTTATGTTTTTTTTTTCTTTTTCACTGTATTTAAAAAAATAAATAAAAGGGGGGTTGGGTTGTTTTCAGCATTGGCTGGGCAGACCCTGAATACTTGTATCACCAGACATACAAGCCCCTGCTTTTGACTTAGTTGCAGTACATTAGAGTTCTCTGATCAGAGCCTTGCTCATAAGGACTCACCAGCTGGGTTCCCACATCACAAAAAGCAACCAGTGTGACTTCCATTGTGCATGGTTTTTTAACTGATCTCCCTAACAAATGGTTAAGCAGTTTCTATGCTAGTGTGATGCAATCCTCACTCACTCAGTCTCCCACTGCTAGGATGTGTCCCGTTAGCCGTCATGTCTGAAATTATATCCCCAGTTGGATGGCTGGAGCAGCTCCTGCAGCAGCTGCCACTCTTCCCAGGAGACTCTGAAGTAGCACCATGAAACCATGATGCTGCATTTGGATGATCAGAAAAACCATGGTGAAGCATGGAAGCCATCAAACAGAGCATCGTTTCTCATCAGGGTTTCCAAAAACCACATGCACTATGCCAAATACCAAAGCAGGATTTGCATAACACGACAAACTAACTTGTACAAGAAATCACCATTGACTTGTTATGCTGTATGACCCTACCCACTCTCCCTGAGAGCTTCCCTCCTCACAGGAGCCTTGCCTACCACTTGAAGTTTTCCCTTTATGAGGAACTCAACATGCTTTACCTAGTCCTCCTTTGCTGCGTTTTATCCACACTACAACCCTGAGGGATAGGTTGCGTTGAGAGTGAGCAACTGTTCAACAGTCACCCAGTGAGCTTCATGGCTGTGTGGGGATCTCTCAGGTCCCGAATCCAATTCTCTGTAAGGATATGCAGTATAAAGGCATTTTAATCAGCAAGAGAAAAATGTGCATGATTGATGTGTATATTTGTGAAGATCTACTGCAAGAGAGCAGCAAGTAATTGATGGATCAAGAAACATGTCAGAACCTGGACCAAAATAGGCCTACAAGTGACCATCAGGGCTGATCTTGCTCACTGCAGCATCCTTCATTTCTTCTTGTTTTAAAAACCATTTTGCAGTCACATACATGGTTATAGATGTCTATTTTATTTACTTTTTAAAATATAAAAGTATTTTCTACAACACAATGGTGATTATCCCCAAGTAAATATGTTAAGGATCAGGGCAGTAGGAGTAAATTCTTTTTCTCTCCTGTAGTCACGATGATGCCATGATTTAAGTGAATGCAAAACTGCACATGCTTTGAGCATTACTCTTCATTTTGACAAGTCAAGATGAGCAAACATCTTTGTCTCTGTGTGTGCATGCGTGCCTGGGCAGGGCATGTTCCAACCTATCTGGAATGTCACAACTCTTTTTGTGTAGGGTCACTAGGCTACCCAGCTGCTATAGGATTGTGCTGCCCATTCTCTACATCCTCCAGAGAATGAGAGTTATTGGATGACTGAGAAAAAGAAAATGCCTTAATAAATAAATATATTTGTGTGATCTCCAAAGAATACAGTAACTTTCCTTCTGACATGGAGATAAAGCTGCAGCTCATTTTGGTTATTAAGATTTAACTTTAGACTTCCCTAGAAGAGACACTATTTTCTTGGTAAGTTAAAGGATACTTTTGACAACCACATTTATCTTAGTGTCAAAATAGGGAGCTACTGCAAAGCTAGGAGAATCAGACTATAAATTGTTTTGATAGGGTGCTTGGAGATGTCAAGAATGGAAGATTTTTGTGGGTTTATAGCTTGACGCTGCAGATTTCTGAACTCTGTATTGTTGAGCTAAACAATTGGCTTGTCTTGTTTCTAGAACTCCTACATATGGAAGATGGATGTTGTGGCTGATAGATTATGTAGACTGAATGTAAATGTTCTTTCCATAAATAAAAAGTATCCTTAATTTTATCAAGTTAAGCAAATCTGGTCTTTCCCCATATCTCCCCAGCCAAAACAGAAACAAAAAACAAATCAGTCCATCATCAAATGGCATCATGAAAAAAAAGTCCAGAACAGAACTGTCACAAGATAGAATGTCATAAAATAAAAAGAGTGAGATTTGAGTTGTTGTTGTTGTTGTTGTTGTTGTTGTTGTTGTTGTTATTATTATTATTATTATTATTATTATTATTATTATTATTATTACATTTCTATGCCGCCCCTTGCCGAAACCTCGGGGCGGCTTACAACACAATAAAATACATTGAAATACAATAGAACATAATAAATTACCATTAAATACAAAAATACAAAAAATACACTGAGTTATAAATATAAAATTAAAATTATCAGTATAAAATAAGTAAATAAAAATATAGGAGGAGAAAAGAGAAGGAAGAAGAAGTTGCCCTGGCCAGATCAGGTTCTTTAGCAAGACTCATTTTCTGGCTGATATTTGAGTAATACTCATGCAAAGCTAGGTGTATTTAGCAGGTGGGAAGCTCGAATGCTCCTCCTCTTTCACCAGATCTGTTCCCCCACTACTCCTTCTGTATTCCTCAGCCTCCCACAGCAGACTCCAGTGGAATCCCTGGTCAGTCATTCCCAAGAGACGAAGAGCACTTGTGAATGCCCAGAGAGCCTCGACTTTTGGGCAGTGTAAGAATGAAATAATAGACAGACAGACAAACTGAGAAGACTGGGTTTGTTTTGCTCTTAGAGGTGGCAGATGGCACCAGTTTGTGCAATGGTGCAGCTGCCCTTGTGTTGTAGCTGGGGGCCCTGCAGGATCCAGGTCACCACAGATGCTTAAGGCAATCATGAAAGAACTGGAAGCTGGAACATGCAAGAAGCTGGGAATGTAAGAAAGAACATGTGAAGACAGGGTTATTTTCCTGTTTGGTGGTACTGGATGACTACAATAGGGACCCAGTGGGATTTTTTTCCTCCCAGCTAGCTGGCTGATCAATTACTGTAGCACATTTATTAGAACAAGATCATTTAAGTAATCTAACAACTATAATTTAGGCACATCATTTTAGCAAACGCAACAGTGACCTACATGTTTGAGTAGCCTGAAACAAATTGTTGAAGCAATTATTTGAAAAGACCATTAGCAGATAGACTCACCCTTGATGATGAAATAATCTGCCAGAGCAATCTGCATAGTACATTGCCAATTGTTCCATTGTTGAAATATCTTATTGTTAGATCTTGAATGTGCTCCATCTTCTGGTTATAATTCTTTCCCCCTTCAAAGCAATTAAATTTCTTCTCTTCTCTTCTCCTCTGAAGAACTGTGTGCCTTGATAGGGCAAAAATGTTTAAAGACTCTTCTACCTGCAGGGGCGATAAGTTGAAATGGTTACACATGGACGGGACTGTCAAATTGCTCCCCCATCATGTCTGGTGCTTACACTGGGCTGTGTCAGATCTTATAAAAGTCCTCCCAGTCCTGGCAGCAGGACTCATTTAGTCCCAAATCTGAGGTCCTTTCAGCACTATGTTTTTATCTGTTTTATACTGATCCCTCCCCGTCCTCCCATTCAATCCTGTGTGTGTGTGTGTGTGTGTGTGTGTGTGTGATGTCTTTTAGATTCTATACCTGAGGGGAGGGGTGGTCTTACACTTAATTTATGTAAGCCACCCTGGGACCTTTTCAACAGAAGATGCAGGTAAGACTGCTCTAAGTAAATAAACAATACTTACTTAGATATGTTTGTACATCACAGCACCCAGAAGTATTGTTTGACATCTAGATGCTTGTAAATGACCCTGTGAACATGATTGTGCACATTGCTCAGTTGCCCAGGCTCCAAGTAGGACCCACGAAGCATCACAGTGATGCCAGAGAAATAACACAAGAACAAAGCATGGGTTCTTTCCCCGGCTTTGGGTGGGAGAGATAACCCAGAGTTATTTCTTCATACATCTTGACAAAGGACTTGGGAATGGAACATCCCTGGCCTGTTTTGTGATGCTCCCTCACAAGAAGGCGTGATTGTGCAGTGGTCACCAGCATGTATGTTTGTTTGCTACAACTTTTTGTAAAAAATGGGTAATAGTGACATGGGAACTGGGTCATGTGCTTTAAAATATTTGCTCCTTTTGGAGTTTTACATATTGTTACATATTGCCTTGAGATTCTGAGTAAGGGTCCCATGAGCTGAGGCTTTCTGCTGGCTTCCATTACATTTTATTTAATTGTTTATTCAAACAGTGTATACAATCCATCAGACTAGATGGCTCCCTGGATGGATTACAACATACCAACAATAAGAATAAGCTTACTATGGCACAGTGCTCACATGCATGAACATTGTAAAGACTTAGTAGAACAGAAGATTTTGGTGAGTGATGGTATTCAGAAGACGGCATGCTTTTTCAACTATTCCAACATAGCCATGGAACTTGCCCTATTTCTGTCTGTCTGTCTGTCTGTCTGTCTGTCTGTCTGTCTTTCTGTCTGATACCATTCAAATTCAGGCAGCAACTTCTCAGTGATGAGTCTTGTGGATTTACTTTGCTCACTCTGGTTGAACAGCAAAATCTTCTGGGCAGGAAATCATTTCAGTTGAGTCTTGCTCAAGCAATAAAACCTTCCTGAGCACTGTGGGGTTCCTACATCAGCTTGCTAATTCTATTTCCTGGAATGACTTTCATGCTTGACTTGCGCTTTGGCACCAACTTCTGAATTTCTCCTTGACTTTGGTTTGTTCTTTAGCTGTGACTGATCCTATGGCCTGGGAAATTGGCTTCTTCCATGACTGCTGGTTCCCAGTTCCTGGCTCACCTGACAGGTTCCACCCCCTGCTGTTGCAGGACACCAAGTTACACCATCCCATTCAAGTGACTGTCAAGATGCTTTTTGAATGTCTCCTGTAAGGAAGAGTCCACAACTTCCCCAGGAAATTGGTTTCATTGTCTATCTATTCTATCACTTTGCAGTGGAAATCCACAAAGAAATCCACAAGGGTTGCACAGCTGCAAGTCCTGCTCAGGAATTGTGCTTGAACAGGGAATTATAATACATGTAGAGAATATGTAGCACGGGTGAGCCCTATCCCAACATCTAAGTCCAGCCCACTTCACTCCAACCGCCCCACCACGAATGGGAGACACTATATGTATTTGGCTGATTCTGTTTAGAAGTCTCTCTGTGTTTGATAGCACAGGGAGACTCCCTGCTTTATTGCAGTTCTCATTCACCAGGGAGTGGGATGGGGGCTTCATGTGCCTTCAGTGAGTGGAGAAAGAACTGGTGCACATGGTGATAGTGGGGGGAACCTCTTGTGGGTGGAGGGGGGACAATACATGGCACTAAATTGTCGAAATTGATCCCAGGAAAACATCCAGAGTAGATTTTATAATTCATGACTGGTGTTGTCACCAGTGCAAGTGTGTGGTAAAACCCAGAGCTTGTATGCCCAACTTGGAAAGAAATTCTGGAAGAAACTGACATTGCATTCAACCAGCCCTGCTAAAAAAGAATTCTTTATGGCATAGTCTTAACACATCTCTAAATATATAGCATGCCGTTGCCAAGTGGCTGCGAGGGTCAAGTTATCACTGAAAAAGTGCACAGTGGCAAACAAGTAAGGGCTGTACCATGCACAACAAGAGAAACTGAAATTCTGAACCCCAAGCTTTTTTGTTTCGTTTTAGAAAGAAATTAGAAGAGAAGGAGTTAATTTTCCAAAAGATTAGTCTTTGAAAGAAGGTGACTGAGCTGCAGCACTATGTTCTCTCCTCGTGTTTTACGTGTTACTTTTATGCCTGTAAGGCATTTTCTGAATCAAATATTTATGCAAATTTGGTCATGTCACATATGCTAATAAAGAAAGCCTGATTTTCTGCACCAAGAAATGATGAAGTTGTCAGTATAAAATGCAGGGTATGCCACATTTCAATCATGCCATCTTTCAATTTAAATAGCTGTACATCCATCAGTGAATCTGACAGAATTTTGGCTTGTTGCTTTTGATTGTATTTACTGAAAAAGTGTGGTCTTGAGTCTTGTAATGTTTATACCCACTGAGAGAGCAAAGCTTCAAATGAGAACTTAAACAGTGTATATGTTCATTTAAGGTAAAGTTACACAATTCTGTTCATTGTTAACTTTCTTTCAAGTGCTTTGAACTAGAGAATATCTCTGTAGCTCAAGAAAGTCTTCAATGGTCTTTTCTGTCAAAGATGGCTCCATTCTGGTTAACACTTTGTTCTTGGACACATATCTCTTACTTTCAATGAGATTTACTAATGGGAAACTGGAACAGCCAACCTTTTTAACAGGCCTGTGCATTTAACAACAGTTTGATCTTCAGTTGGTAAGCAAGGTTATACTGCTCCTCTCCATGTCATGAAAAGCTGCATCTGGTTAATGCTGGTCAAACTGCTGTTAAAGGCACAACAACAAGCTAATCTAGGTATTTTATTTTTCTAGACAGTTGGCAACCTCATAGAGGTATGCAGGTTTGATCTACCTGTTTAGCAAACCATTCCTCCCTTTAGCAAGTACCTGTCTGCCTAGCTGGACATCAAACTATCATGGTGTGCCATCTTTGCTAAGCTAGAAAGGTATGCATGTATAGCTGGGTTGGCGACCCCATGTGTAAGTGGAGCAGGAGGTTGGACTCAATGGCCTTATAGGCTCCTTCCAATCCTACTTCTCTTCCAGAATCTACCTGGCCCTGGTTCCTCAATTTTATATGACTTCTTATGGTTCTTCTGTCTTGGCTTAGGTCAGACCACAAAAGAAGCATCCAGCTCATTGGAGCCCAAGCTGGCTCTGGCATAAGTAATATCAAAGTAGAGATGCATTCTTGGAATGTGGTGACCACGATCACACTGGGATTGAACTCTTCTTTGGGAAGTTGCGATACCTCCAGGGCTCAGGCCATCACCTTCCCACTACTTTGGTGACTCACATAGCCTTATTTTCTTGTTCCATCATCACCTGAAGTGAACACATAGCAGAAGTTTTGGCCTCATTTCTGATATCCTTGCTTTCAGGGTAATCGTGCATGTAGCACCTGCGCTTTCAATCAGAAACCCTCACCCGCACTGATCCTACACAAATGCCACCTTTGTACACATGTAGAGAACATTCTCCTCTTAAGCTCCTCTTCAGACAGTGTGTTCTCACCTCCACCTCCATATGTTTGCTCTGCACATGGATGGAAAATGAGAAGAAGGTCAATATGTGGTTTCCCACTGCTTGGTTTCATGCTGTTCTTTATCTCTTCTGCTTCAACTATCTTTAAACATTATAACAATGGACAAAAGCTTCTCTCTTCTTTCTTTTCTATCCTGTAACTGATTTCCATTCACTCCAGGATAATCACTTCAAGATAATATAACAGTTTGCCCCATTTTGTGGTCATTCAATGATTCCTAGCGGTTTATCTGGTACCAGCTACAGATGTGGATGTTTATGTCTCTGTGCAAAAACTGAGGTATTTTGAAAAAGTCAAGAGAAAAGCTCAGGGAAGGACTAGACATTCCTCAGAGGGGTTTTCCCACACTGATGTCAATGTTTGGAAATCCATGAAAATGCCAGTCAAGGTCTCTCTCCAGTTTCCATTCATAGGCAGAGCTAGCAATGGATGATGGGGAATTTGTATAATGCCAAAAGAAAATGTCAGCGTTATTGCTAATGGGAAGAAAGTAGCAGCCACAAAATGGAGCAAGCATATTTTGGTCAGGTTGTATGTTTGTTTGTTTTTGAGCTTACGTGATGGTACTTGGAACAGCATTTGCTTTGTACCAGATAGATATAATCTCTGATGAGAAGGCTTGAAAAAGGGAGGCCAAGAAGTAACCAATGAGTGCTGAGGGTGAAAAAGTAGAAAGTCAGGTGGTGACAAAATGGTTCATGAATGACTTTACTTGATCTTGGGACGGAATCTGAAGGTAGAAAGAATCATCAATTCCCATCAGTGAGAAAGAAACTCATGGAAACACAGAAAGGCAGAAAGATCAGAGCATGTGTCAGATGTTTTCCTGTATATCATATGCACACACACATTTTTTTCCTAATTTAATTCTTCCCTATCCCAAGTGTGCCTTTGACTGATGAAAACTAATTTTGAAAACTCATTTATACCTAACTTTCTCATCCACCTGGTGCTTGCTTGTGCTGCTATACCAAAGCTCCAAAACATTTGAATGTCTCATAGCTAAGGTCTTATAATAGTGGCTGATTGTTGTAGGGAGGTAAGTCCTCCTAGCTAGCTGTTCGCTGTCATATACACCATTCCCTCTTCATTTGACTCCAGTCTGTCCTCATCCTGTTGGACCACTTTCTGTAGTATCAACACTGCTTTCACAGAACCCTTGCCTTCCTGGGGCTCTTCTAGATGCCTGCGTTGCTTGAGCAGGCACCAAAGAGCTTGCCTATATATATATAGAAGCTCCCCTGAAGAGGTTCTCCCAGTGTTTGTGGCAATATTGAAGGGACACCAGGGCTGACCAGCTCTTCCCACCACCCTCCTCCTCCTGCAAGCTCACCTGAAGATGTAGCAAGCCTATGAGAACTCCCGCACACATCCTCCTCGGTTGGCAAATGATTATCTCCCCCTGTATCTGCCTGTTAGCCCTCCTCCTTCCCCAAGGTATGGCTTTTGTTCGATGAGGGTGAGATAGCAGTGGGGAATAGTAGAGATCAGGTATGAACAGAATTGGGAAGGGTCTCAAAATGGGCTGGGTCCTTTTCCATTCCACAGTGATGTTCAGTCAAGCAAGAATTGAGCCACATGGGCTGCTCAAGAAGCACCCCTTTTCCCTGCACACTGCCACCAGCAGCAGCAAGCGGGGAAGAAGTCTGGCCACTGGGAATGACAGCTGACATGTCTACTCACAGTGCCCCTTTTCTACATCCTGCAGCTGATCCTGACAAGGAAGTTTGCTGGTTGTGCAACCAGAGGTCCACACATGTTTGCAGACTTCCTCTTGGCTTGGCTCACATTGCAGGTCTGGGTGGAGCATGAACTGAAGTCTGTAGGGGGATGGATTCTGAAAGGGTTCTTTCCCAACTCTAGCTGCCAAATTTGGGCAGCAAATAGGCTCTTTTCCCATTTAACTACTTACGTTGTACATGCATTGGTTCATGTTACACCATATCATTAGCCATGAGGCATCATGGGATGCAGTGTGCATGCAGCACGGTTTATCTCTTGCTTTGCAAAAATAAAACAATTACATCCTTTTGAAGCCTCCTTCAACAGGTGTCAGCATTTGGCTCATAGATATAGGAAATGGAAACGTATTGTTGCAAATGTTTGTTTTGCTTCAAAGCCTACTGTATTCAAGATGAACAGGTAAGAAGGGGGGGGGGTCTGTATACAGCTTGTTCTTGACAATTCCTTCCCAAATGAGACAATGCTCTGTAACTCATTTTGCAGTTAGAATAAAAATGGAGAGGGAAGGTGTGGGGGGACTTATAAAATCAAAGTCAGCAAATGTGGCTGACAAAATACACAGGTACAAATGAATATGTACAGCAGAACTGCTCTATATACAACTGCATTTTGTTGTCTATTTATCTTGGAATGTGGAATCCCCAGTTGTTGAGAGAAGACAAAATGCATCAGCCTGAAGTGAAATGGCCAACTTCAACTTGGGATTTCTTGTCCATTCAGTTTTCTTCACAAAAGAAACAAATATTATCCACAAATGCTATACAGCTTGAGGAATGGTTTTTACAATGAAATATACATTCAGCTTATTTCTCATTGCCCCTTGGGTGGCTTACTAAAACAAGGAAGAATAAACCCAGAGCTAGAACTGCAGAGCAACATTGCTGGAAAAGGATAGCTAGTTGTGAAAAGGATAAATACTGTACATTCTGGTAAACAGGTGATTTGAGGTCCAGACTTGGATGTGATAGGATCCCTTGCATTACAATGGTCAAACAAGACATCCAATAACTGATTTGTGCATCTGTACTAAAACTTAAGTTGAGCCCAGCATGCTGTAGCAATAAAATATGTATTGCTTATTTATTATTTATTACAGGCATTTATATCCCATCCTATCACCAAGCACTCAGGATGGCTTACAAAATATAAAAGTACAATATAAAACGTCAATTGTTAAAACAATATAAAACACATCACAACTTAAGAAAAAGGTGGAAAAAATAGAAAGTGTGACTGTGAAAGGAAAAATCCTAAAACATCTAAAACCACTGGTTATTAAAATAATGGCGGAATAAAAAGTTTTTTACCTGGCACCAGAAAGAGTATAACCTCTCTGGGGAGCAGATTCCATAGTCTGTGGAGAAGGTCTTCCTCCAGGTAGACACCCTCCATACTTCCTTCAGAGAGGGTTCCCAGAGCAAGGACTCCCCCACCAATCCCAAGGGGCATGAGGACTTGTAGGAAAGGAGGTGATCCTTCAGATATTCTGGACCCTAAGCCATTTAGGGCTTTATAGGTTAATACCAGCACCTTGAATTGGGCCTGGACTCCAATTGGGAGCCAGTGTAGCTGATAAAGGACCGGAGTTATAGGAGAATAATGACTGGTCCCCATCAGCAATCTGGCAGCTCTATTTTGTACCAATTGAAGTATCTGGACCATTTTCAAGGGCAGCCCCATGTAGAATGCAGTACAATAATCCAACCAGGAAGTTACCAGGGCATGAATCACCATTGCTAGCCAGTGCTCATCCAGATAAGGACACAGCTGATGAGCCAGCCGAAAAGTCACTTACCTGAACACCCGAACCGCCCACCAACAGGACTTCCATCTTATCTGGATTGAGTCTCAGTTTATTGTCCCTCATCCAAGGAGGAGCTGATGATCTCTTGGACCCAGGGACCAATCCCATGACTGGCTTTTGTAAGTAGCCAAGAAGGGCAAGGGTCGAGTAAGAAGGTGGTTGGGTGCACCATCCCAAGCATCTTGTCCACTTCCTCAGGCTGCAGTAACTGAAATTCATCCAACAATGATGGACCAGACAGTGCTCTGGACACCTCCTGTTCTGGAATCACATCAATTGTGGAGTACAGCTCGTGGCGAATCTGAGCGATTTTCTCCTTAAAGTGATGGGCAAAGTCGTCACAATGGGCAGTTGAGGGTGGCACCACATCTTTGTTTTGGCCAGCTTGTGTTAGGCCATGCACCACTCAAAAAAGTTCCATTGGATGGCACTTTGAGAAGGCAATGGAAGCGGAGAAGTATTGCCTCTTCGCCACACTCACTGCCACAGCATAGGCTCGATAATGAGCACGTAATTGTGTTCGGTCAGATTTGTCCCGTGATTTTCTCTACCTACACTCTAATTGTCTCCTGGTCGGTTTCATCACCCGCAACTCCAGCGCATACCATGGTGCCGAGTGGGCTCTGCTAGCCAGGAGAGGATACTTTGGAGCAATTGTGTCGATTGCCCTAGTCATTTCCCCATTCCACAAATCGACAAGGATATCAACAGGAGCACCAGGCTTATCCACCAGAAAATCCCCCAGAGCTCTCAGGAATCCATCCGGTCTGCACCCTTCCAGATGGAGAGATCAGCTCTGAGCTCAAACCTCATGAGGAAGAGATCTGACCATGACAAAGGAGTTAAGGTCAGATTCCTCACTTCCAGGCCACCCTCTTCCTGCCCCGTCAAGAAAATCAGGTCCCAAGTGTGACCTCTTTCATGGGTTGGACCAATGACATATTAAGACAGCCCCATGGTTGCCATGGAAGCCATGAAGTTCTGAGCTGCCCTGGACAGAATAGCCTCAGCATGGAAATTGAGGTCCCCCAGGACCAACATCCTGGGGGTCCTCAAAACCAGGTCTGAGATGATCCCTGTCAGCTCAGGCAGGGAGTCTGATGGGCAGGAGGGTGTGCGGTACACCAGCAGAATCCCTGATCTATCTCGGTCGCCCAACACCAGGTACAAACACTCTAGGCCTGGTCTCGAAAGGGCAGGAAGCCCCACAAGGGAAACTGAGTCTCGGTAAACCAGAGCAACCCTCCTCTGCATGAGGGATGTTTTATTATGGACTGACCTGGCATTCACTGGCAGCACTGTCAGGCCCAGGGGGCAGTGGATATCGCTCCAAGAAACCTTCCAGCTGGGGGAATAACCAAAAGAGGGGACAAACATTAAACATTGGTCTCTCCTTCTTCTTTGTTGATATGTTAGACCCCCAACACCATATCTTTCCCTCCCCATCACCACCCCAATAGTGGCGCCCACATGCTCCCCAGGCACTGCCATCCTAATTGAAATCTAAAGGAATAAAACAGTCAGAACAAAAGAAAAGAAAAGGAAGGAAAATGGACAGCATCCCCTGCCCGGCCCGGCCCAGCCCCCTACAGTCCCCAGTGGCCCCAGACAGCTCTGCCCTTTGGCTGTTGCCCTTCAGCATCAGCCCAAGGCCAGCGGCCCTGGCTGCAGCAAGCAGTAAGAGCTCTCTGCTGTGGCCCCTCCCCTGCCATCACGGCAATTGGCACCCGCACAGCTGCCACCTGCACAGGGGTGAAGGCAGCAAGGGCATGGCCCGCGAAGGCCTTGCCAGTGGCGTGATCAGCGGTGGCAGCGTTCCAGCCCCGCACGCAGCTCAGCAGTAGCAGATTGGTAGGAAGGAGACGGTCGTGGGCCATGGTGAATCCCAGGTCCCTGTCCACAGCTGGCAATAAGAGTGCTCTGCTGCAGCCCCTCCTCCGCAATCACCGCAATTGGCGCCTGCTCTCCCCTCCCACACAGCTGCCACCTGTGCAGGGGCAAAGGCAGTGAGGGCCGGGCCTGTGGCCGGGGCCCAGAATAAATGGTTGGTGATACAGTTTTGTGTTGGAGTTCATCAAGGGAGGAACAGCTGCTGCAGGCAGTCTTCTGGTCCCCAGAGCTCTTAAAAGCTACTCACTTTTTCATATCAACTTCTAATCAGAGCTGCATCAGTATAAACCTGGAACATTGTCCAAGATGATCAGTCCTGTTTTTGGTTGTTCCTCCACTGCACATGGCACTGAATCAGCTAATCTTGAATGCTTGTGAGAGCTACTATTCAGGTCTTACTCTTATTGTTTACAGTGACCACCTGTTAGCACTGGGCCTAAATTCAAGGTGCTGGCTTTGAACTTTAAGGCCCTAAATTATTTGTGTTCACATCATCTGAAGGACAATGGATACCTTTATGATGCCCAAGCATTAAGATCAGTGTCAAAGGCTCTATTCTCAGCTCACTAGCAGAAGCACTTGGACTGGTGAGTATTGAGGTTTAGGTCTTCTCCTTGATGGTTGCACACCTTTGGAATACCCTCCATAGGAAGTCATGTATAGTCTCATCACTGTTGGATTGTTTTTAACCTGTGTGAGGAGGTAGAGGAGCTCACCCATCTTCACTGGGCATCTAGCTAAGAAGGGCTGTTGGTGATGGTGCATGGCCAGGAATGTTCTTGGGCAGAACAAGGTGCAGGACTCTGATTGCCAGGATGCACAGGTGTGGGTGTGCCTGAAGCTGTGCAGGATTATTAGCTGGGGCAGGAACAGCTGGGTTGGGTGGAGTGGCAGTTGAAACAGGGGAATAAAGGAGGGGGTATGCCAGAAAGAGGAGGAGAATGGGAGAGGCATGGAGAAGAGGGAAGGAAGGTGGGGGAAGTGGAGAAGGAGATTTCAGGTGAGGAAGCCTGGAACCAGCTGGCTTTTCCCCTTGGAGAGTCACAAGTCATCAACAGCCTGACAGAAGTGGCAAGGGGGAAATGGGATGCACAGTTCCCTGCCACACCAGTTGTGACACTGCTCCTTATCCTAGGTTCAGTAAGGAGGGAGTGTTCAGGCTGGGGAAAGAGATTAGGCACTTTGGGAACTGTGGCCATGATAGGAAACTGCGAGCTGCATTAAAGGAACCTGGTGAGCAGGCTATCTTTCTTTGTGTGTTTTGCATTGAAGTTAGGGAACAGAGGGCTTTCAAGATGCTCCTCCCCTCTGATCCTGTTATGTCCTAAAGAAAGATTTCTTCTCCAAGTTGCTGTGAGGGAAGCACACATTTATTCTCCAAGTTGGTGTGAGATTAACTTCCTCTATTTCTCAGGAAAAGCAGGGACTGTGTGAGAAATTTCTGAATGATATATCAGTGCCAAGCTCCTCCCTGATTTTTGCCCAACCCAATCTCTTCATTTAGTCAAGATTCTACATTTACTATTACAATGCATTAATGTTTACCTTTCTTCCTCAAAGATTCAATCCTCAAAGCCTTTTTTACTACCAAAGTAGAAACAAAACCTAAAGAAAAACTTTCCTTCTTTCTCTCCTTAGTGTTTCAGCTTTGTTTCCTCCTTGTGGCTTCTTGAATAAAGGGGGAAGTAGTCAGCCAACTTGAAAAAAGACAAGAATCTTTCCAAAGCTAAGATGGTTGACCTTGCCTCCCTCTGGGAGCATGAATTTCTATCCTGCAATTATCAGAAACAACCCAGCAGGGTACAGCTTGCAAGGCTGAACCACTGAATCAAGCTGTCCGATGGAGAAAGGAGGAATTGTAGCCTGATCATTTGTCATCCTCTTGAGACTTAGGAAGGCAGGGTGTTACATCTATGGACCACACAGTCATCTCTCAGGGAAAAAGCATAAACTGGCCATAACCAATCTGGTCAAGGCTCAAGAAGTTGAGGTGTTGCATCTATAGACCACACCACCATCCCCAAAGACAACATGGAAGTCATACCATCTAGCTGGATTTGGACTCAGAGTAATAAAAAATGGAGCAACCTGTGGTAATGCACAGATCCACCATTAATACCATGGAGACAGAGCTGAGACTGAGAGAGAAACTGATTAATCATGAACAGTGAACTTCCACTTTATTCTACATCCTATGAATTCTCTTTTCACTACAGGTGGGATCCCCTTCCGAATTTCACAACTAATTTAGTATTGGATTTCCATGAGTCTATACCGTACCCTATACACTTCCCAGATTCCAACTTACTCTGCTTTTGGGGCTGAATCTGCCTTCTGCATAACTGAAGCTATTGTGCAATAGAATGATGCCATGATTTGTGATCGACCAGGAGTCACAGACCTGGAAGAAGGCTGAATCTGAACAGTCTGTAATTTTTGAAATCCTTGTTTTCCACCTGCAGCTGCTTACTGGGCTAAATACTTAGGCTGAAGGTACAGTCTTTGAATAAGGGAAACTGATTTGATGCAAAAATATTGAATCCAAATCAAAATTGAATAGCTGGGTTTCACTATAGTCCACACACATTTTAAGGCAATAAGTTTTTACGTGTTTCTATGTATGCTTAGATGGAAAGGGGGATCAACAACTCCCAGCCTTCCCTCGCCAGCATGGCTGGTTGGGAAATTATGGGAGCTGTAAGACTATTTTCTGTTTACACACAAGTAGTAAACTTGCTCAGATAGCTTTGGCTGTGTGACAGTATCCAAATGAAATAATAATAGTAATAATATATGCCTAATGACTGGATGATTTAATTAGTAGCAAAAACAAATCCTTGTCACCTATTACCTTAGTTGACATGCTGGGATTCTTTCTATATAGCCTGAGGTTGAACTGTTGCCCCTTTTCATTGTGTCTTTTTCTCTACATGTACAGACAGCAAGATATTAATAGAAAGCATCTACAAAATAGGACCACTATCAAAGACAAAAACACAGTTAACTCACTTGGAGTTGAAATTCATCACATTAGAATAAATTTTACTTTTGCCAACAAAGTGAAATATATGGTGGGCATAATTAGGGGGTATGTTTTCATGCCTGTCATAAATATATGATGGACTTTTGATTATTGCAAGCATGATTAAGTAAGGCTTAGTACTTTGGATAATTCCAGTTCACATATTGAAAGCAACTAATTAAAGGAAACAATTGCTGGAATCTCTCTCTCTCTCAAAGAAAGAGCAGGATTCAGCCTACAATTAATTGTAATGATAAGCTTGAATTTGCATTCTCTGAGATCATGTAGCTGTATGACACTTATTTTCATATCAAACATCATGACCTAAACAACCCCCAGCTATTACATACAACAGAAGGCTCTTTTTCACTTTTGTTCACTGTTCTTATTTATCCACCAAGAGGTTTTTCTTTTGTTAGAGATATTGCAGCAAACTCTATACCCACCCTTTCTTGATATTTAATACATTATAAGGAGTTTGAACTGTACTTGGCCCACTGCAGCTGACAAAGCAGGAGTCTACATAACATGGAAACATTTTGTCCTTGAATGCCTAACACAGAGGTGCTTCTTCTAAGGAACTGTGGTAAATCTGGAAACCCAGACAACAAAATTGTAATGGCTTCCCTTAACCTCTCTCCCCATGGCAAATAGAAACAAGGATTTGTGGGCGAGTACCAAAACATCAGGATGCCCCCTGGATACATATCTTTTAATTGTGCCATATTAATTGCATGGTCATATTACACTCTTGCAAGATCTGCCCCAAATATAGAACATGAGGCTGCCTAAGGCTATTTGGTTTTGATGTTATTCTGCAAGGAGTGCCAACAGAAGTTGTTGCAGATTAAGATATTTTCTGGGCCAAGTTTGCTCAGACCTAGTGAATTAGTAAACCAATCTCCAAAACCCTAAAGTAACCCACAAAGTTTTTTAGTGATAAGGGCAGCAAGATAAGCTGTTGTGTCACATGCAAAGCCCATGCACATAAAAGCAAGGAAATCAATACTTAAATGTCTCCTACGATTCACACTGTCTCCGTATTCAAAGCTACAATGGTAATGAATCAATATTCCATCAGAAAGCAAAAATCAGGTTTGTGGAAGGATAGCAGAATTTTCCCAAAGTTTATCTGCAAATAGAAGTGGGACGTGCCTTCTTCTTTTTCTCCTTTTAACCTTTGGCTACCATCCATTTCAATTATGCCTCAGTGGGACTACCCTAGAATAAGGAAGCTGAGAACAATGTTAACATCCCTGTGATTTGCAAGCTGAGCGAACTAGCCAGAAACAGGCTCCTGGGGCAGAACAAAATGCAAAAAGAAAATCCCTGGCAAGCAGAGAAGAGCAGTGAGGCTCTGAAAGTCTCTAAAGCTAGGAAAAGCTGAAAAGCTGAGAGTGAGATGGTTGTAAGATAGATACAGTATAGAAAGGAAAGGGGGTAAGAGGAGAAAGGGGACAGGAGAAGGAAGAAGATGAGAGATAAAGCAAAAGAGAAGGAAGACCGCAGGCCAAACCTCATATTGGGGTGGCTGGTCCTGATGCCACAGCTGCAGATGGCTGTGTCCAGAACTGGAAAGCAGAATGCATGAAGAGGTACATGCTGACCTGTCGAGGCAGTGGAAACAAAATGATGACAAAACCAGGAGCAGCACCTGTAGCACCAACTGGAAGATCATCTAGGTATTAGCGGGCATAAAAGTTTCTCTAAACTACCACAGTAGCCTCTGTGCAGCTACTCTAGAGTAAAATGGGGAGGCAGGGAAGGTATAGCTGCTTTGTTCCTGTATGTTGATCCTATGAATGAAAGCTCTACAAGATGTCCTGCCCTTCACAGTCCTGCTTGTGTTTTGTGGACTGTAGAGTCTGCAGCTTCCTTTCTAGAGTCAATTCATCTCATATTTGCCCTTCCTTTTCTTCTCCTGTCTTCAACTTTTCCTAGCATGATTGTCTTCTCCACAGAGTCCCGCCTTTTCATGATGTGCTCACAGTTAGACAGCTCCAGTTTCTGTTTTGTACAGCAGAATATTAAAAAGGTGGGTGACAGTAACCCAGCCTGTCTTCCTGGACTTTTCTTGCATTTCTGTTGGCTAGATAAACTTGTGCATTGCCAAACCCCACCTCCTCTTTCTTCATTAGTTGGGAACCAGGGAGAATGACATGAAGCCCTGTGATGTTGAACTGACTCTGCAAGTCCGGATGCTGGCCCAATACCTAATTTGGCAACTCATGGGAAACAAGCCAGTTGGAGGACATTGTCCGTGGTGCTAAGGTGGTGCTCTCAGTTTACGTTCTAAGATACATGGCTATAATGGACCGATCGGGAGCCTCCTTGCATGCTGATATATAAAATGAGCATTGTTGTGTGCCATCGAGTCATCTGTGACTTATGCTGACGCTGTGAATAAATACCCTCTGAAATGGCCTGCTCAGTGCTAATAAACTCAAGGCTGTGGCTTCGTTTAGCCACGGTCCATTTAGACTCTAAATTTTAGAGGATGGTGATGATGTTGAGGCATGAGTAACATCACCACAGACATCTTGGACACTGACTCACACACGTATTTATTCCATTATACTATGATTAGCTGTCCTGAGGACAAAGCAGGCATTCCTTTTAGCAACTATGTTTTCCTCCCATTTTTATCATTGGGGAGGTGCAGCAGCTTGATCCCAGCTGGGACCTTAGCGTGGGGCACTTCTAAGACTATATTGTGGATGCTGTGCCAGATCTTGAGTGAAAAGAAACAAAAAAGAAATCTTAGCTGCTAGCTGTTCCTTCACAGTGATGTCTCTTTTGGCCTTTAGGACTGGTGAAGGGCAGGCTCTTAATGGCACCGTTAGTGCACTGGCTCTTACAACGAACACATATGCAGTGTTCCTTTTGGTGGTTGATCCATGGATGGGGGCATCTCTCCCCTCTTCTAAGCAGAAGTGGCTGAATTAAGCAGAATATGAAGAGCTTGGCCCTTGGTAACAGCCAGAAGTCTGGAACAGCAGGGCAAATTGGGCATTCAGCAGAATGAAACAGGCATCAGGAGAAAGCTCAGTGAAAGCCCTAGTCTTTATATAAACAAGAAATGCAGAATAAAGAGAAACTTAGTTGGTTCTACCTGGCTGCTAAGCAACAGCTGGATTATCCCTGTTTATATAACACATACAGAGCTGTTAATTAGCTCTGTACCCCAAGTGACCCTGGCTATTTCAGATAAAAGCTACTTTTAAAACTCTAAGAACAAGTAACCCATCACTGCTCCAGTACCTCCAGCCATCTGTCAGAGCCTGGAAGCTTGATTCAAATGTTGCTAGTCAAATAGCCCCTGCTTCCCAGTGGTTTCTTCCATCAAGAATGGTGCTAATTATATGATGACCTTCTCTTCTGAAAGTTTCCTAGTCAGGTGAGTAATTCCCACATCAGGAAAAAAAGTCTGTGCCGATGGCCTCACATCTATATGGTTTGTACATCTACACTGAATGAGTTTTCTTTCATTGCATCAGACTCCTCACATTGGCCAGTTTGAATACAAAAGGGCTTAAATGGTTTCTGAAGGACATCAAAACCCCATTCAGGCATGTAGGTCTAAACTGGATACAGGAGTAGCTGTATGCCTGTAAGTCCTGCCCCTGGCATATTCTGAGTGCAAAGGCCTGAAGAAGGCCGTGTGAGTGTGTACAGTTAAATGCACTTATAGAATTCCCATGATTGGGAAGCCTGATAAAGAAGGCTTTATGTAATCCTGAACATTTTTTTATCTGAATATGGTTACAAATCATTCTTCAGAATTTTGCATTCAATTCACAGGATCCAGGAAAGCTGGAGGTGGGGCTTCTATGCACATTCCTGTCCTCTTACACAGTTTAGCTACACACCTGAGGGGAAACATGCCTGAAGATGGTTTTAAACCTGGATCTTAGTGTATCATCAAGAGATGATCCATTGAGAACAGAAGAGAAGAACAGACACGGAGAACACCTCTCTATATATTAATAAGGGTGTGGTGTGCAGCATTCATGAGGAAGAAGCCACATCAGTGTGACAAGACTGAAAAAGACATAAAAAACGGGTTCCACGTCAATGTGACAAGATATGAATTGACATAAAAGGGGAAAAAACCCTTACATAGAAACATGCATAATGAATTTAGAGGGCTGGATTTTGCTGCATTTTTTAGACGACAGTAAGCTTGAGATAGCAATTTGGAGCAGGTAAGGAAAAGAAACCCTCCTCAATTTCTTTCCTCCAAAACACCTTCCTGTGTTGTTTTTAAAAAGAGGGCACCCAGATGTTGTTCCATGCATTTGTGTGTAATCTTTAGTTTGGTTGTTTGCATATTCCAGAAGTGATACAGGGTTGGTGATTTGGTATGATTTTGAGTGCTCAGTGATACTTCGCTAGTCAGATACCATTCAGTTGCTCACCTTTGTTCTCAGATGGTCTGCTGCCTGGGTCCAGTCTGGGATTGGCCCATGAGCAGAACCAGCATGGTAATATGATAGAATCATAGAATAGTAGAGTTGGAAGGCCCTAGAAGGCCATCTGATCCCACCACATACCATTGCAGGACACCATCCCATTCAGATGATTGTCTAGGCATTTTTTGAATGTCTCTAGTGAGGGAGACCCCAGTACTTCCCCAGGTAATATGTTCCATTGTTGTATTGTTCTGACAGTGAGAAAAATCTTCCTGGCATCTAATCTAAGTCTAGTTTCTTTTCACACAAGTCTGTTATCCCATGGCCTGCACTCTGGAATGCATAAGAGGTCCTGGCCTTCCTCTTTGTGACAGCCTTGCAGGTACTTGTAGCATGCTATCATATCACCCTTCAGTCTTGTCTTCTTGAGGCTGAACACGTGTAGTTCTCTCAGTCTGTCCTCATAGTCCTTGAGTCATCCTGGCTGCCATCCTCTGTACTTTTTTCTGTATCTTTTTACAACACAGGGACACAGAACTGGACACAGAACCCCAAGTGAGGTCTGACTAGTGAGAAGCACAGGGGAACTACTCCTTCTTGTGATGTGCAAGTGATACTTCTGTTAATGCATCCCAAGATAGCATTTTCCCTCTTTGCAGCTTCATCACATTGTTGACTCATGTTTAGCTTGTGATCTACAACAACCCCAAAATCCTTCTCATTTACAGTTGAGCCAAGTGTTCCCCATCGTGTAGTAGTGATACATTTGGTTTCTTTTTCCTAGGAGGGGGACTTGCCCCTTTTCCCTACTGAATCTCACTCTGCTTTCAGCCCAGTGTTCAAATTTATCAAGATCACCCTGTGTCTTATCTCTGTCTTCCAAGATATTTGCCCTTGCATACAGCTTTGTGCCATCGGCAAATTTAACTCTTTCCTTGCACTTCCTCATCTAAATCATGAATAAAAATGTTGACGTGTACTGGTCCCAGGACAGAACCCTGCGGTGCCCCACTTGTCATCGCTCCCCAGTTTGAGAAGGTGCCATTGATGAGCACTCTTGAAGTAAGATTTTGCAGCCAATTGTTGCAATAGCTAGCCCACTTTCTGCTAGTAATCAGGATGTCATGGGGCATTTTGTCAAAGGTTTGTCCAAGTCCAGATAGATTATGTCCCCAGCATTCCCACAGTCCATTAGGGAAGTTACCAGTCAAAAAATGAAATTGGAGAGCAAGGCTGTGCAACCCCTGCCACTCCAGCTGTTGTAGGACAACTCCTGTCAGCCCCAGTCAGAATAAAGGTTATGCATGATGAGCATTGCAACACAGGGAAGCCTGACATGCCACACCCTTAAAGTGGGGCTTGAACATGGGACTTTGACTAGGAAGGTCTTGGCCAGACCTTGTGGTGGGCACCATCCCCCCAAAACGTGTATTCCACCTGGGTTCCTTGAAGAAGGACAAGACTTTTTTTAAATGTAAATTTTAAATTTAAATGTAAAATTTAAAGTAAATTTTTATTTAAAATAAAAATAAATGTAAAATTTATTTTTCTAAAAAATTAGAATTTTAAAAATTCTAAAAAGCAGAAAATAAATTGAAACTTGGCAACCCAGGGGTGGGCTAGAGATCAGAATAAACAGTGAATTCATTTGTGTGTTCTTGTGTCTAGCATGAATTGGCATGACGAGTTAATCCTGAGCTGGGGTTTTACACTGTAAGCTACTGAAGAAGCTGCACAGGGAAGGAAGTGTGAGAGCAATCTTCCACACCTCCAGTGGCACATAGGGCCTGATAGGAGGAGGTTTGACACCACTTTGTTTTCATTCTTTGTGATCTTTCAGTGCCTTTCCTCTTTTGGCTTAAAAGAGTCTTCGAAAGGAAGCTCTGGAAGATCTACACTGATGTACCTTTGCAATCTCACACGTGGTAGCACATGACATGATGTTCTGGTTCGATACTTAATTATAGTATAGAACAAGTGCAAGTATGCCAACTAAATTGATGTGCTTGCTGAATTTACTCAACACCTTCACCTATCAATGCACATTTCTGCTGCAAATCATAAAATCATAGAATAGTAGAGTTGGAAAAGGCCACAAAAGCAATCGGATCCAACCCCCTGCTGTTGCAGGACACCAGCTTCCAGTTTCCCACCCAGATGACTGTCCAGTTTTGCCTTGAATGTCTCTAGTGTGGAAGAGCCCATGAACTCTCTAGGCAGCTGGTTCCACTGTTCTATTGCTCCAACACTGAGTAAGGAAACTTTTCCTGATAGTTTCCTGAATCGGGGTTGTCACAACTTGAATTGATTATTCCATGTCTTACACTCTGGTAACAGGAAGAGATCTTGACCTTCCTCTTTGTGACAGCCTTTGAGGTACTTATAAAGTGATATCATATCCCCCCTCAGTCTTCTCTTCTCAAGGCTGAACATGCCCAGTTCTCTCAGCCTCTCCACATAGGGCAATGTATCCAAACCCTGGATCATTTTTGTTGCTCTCCTCTGGACCCTTTCCAATTTTTCTGCATCTTCAATCTTGGTGCCCAGAACTGGACATAGCATTCTAGATGAATTCTGACTAGCAAGGAGTACAGGGGAACTAGGACTTCCTATGATTTGCAAGTAAAATAGCATTTGCCCTTTTTGTGACTGCATTGCATTATTGGCTCATATTTAGCCTGTCGTCTATAAGATCCTTCTCTTTTTCTGTTGAGCCACCTATTCCCCATCTTGTATCATGCATTTAGATTCATTTTTCCCAAATGGAGAACTTGGCACTTGTCCAGATTGAATCTCATTCTATGGCTTTTAGCCCAGCATTCAAGTTTATCAAGATTGCCCTGGATCTGCACTCTGCCTTTTAGGATGTTGGCTATTCCACCCAGTTTTGTATTGCCTGCAAATTTGTTTATCTTTCCTTGTATTTCATCATCTAAACCATTGATAAGTACTTTGCAGAGCACTGGGCCTAGGACTAATTTTCTAATTTTCTTATAGGAATGCCATGGGGCACTAAGTTGAATGCTTTGCTAAAGTTGAGATAGATTATATCCATAGAGTTCCCTTTGTCCATTTGAAAGGTTACCCAGACAAACAAGGAGATTAAATTAATCTGACAGGATTTATTCTTGATAAAACTACTTTCTTCAAGGTGCTTGATTCTTTCATAATTTGCTCCAGGAGCAAATATCCTCCAGTCTGACATTCTCCTGTTTTCCCTGATTTATCCAAAATAACAAACAGTGGTTCTGAGAGTTCCTCCACTAGCTCTTTTATGACACTGGAGATTTGAACCTGTTTATTCCATCTAGATATTCCCTGACTGTTTGTTGATCTTGGTCTGCCATCCCTCACTTTCAGCTTGTACTTCCTCTTGGTTGTAGATTACTTGTGCAAGAAGACTGAGGCAAAGTAGGGATTGAGCACCTCCACCTTTTCCTCGTCATCTGATGTCACTCTGCCATCCACTTTATGAGCTGGACACCTTTCTCTTTCATATGTCTTTTGCTTTGGATGTATTTGAAAAAAGCTTTCTTGTTGTTCTTAGCATTCCTTGCTAGTCTCCGTTCATTTCCTGCTTTAACCTTCCTGATGGCATCCCGGCAATTCCTTACTATTGGTTTATATTCTTTCTTTGTGGCCTGGCCCTGCTTTCACTTCCTGTGTGTGTTCTTTTTGTCTTTCAGGTCATCACTTGGCTCTTTCTGGAGCCACATGGGCTTCCTCTGTTGGTTTCCCTGTTTTTTTCTTATTGGAATGAATTGTTCAAAGTTGTTCTTGGGGAATCTTTTTCAAGATTTCACACCCTCTTGGACTCCTTTTCCCTTAAGAGTGCCTTATCATGACACTTCGCTTATCAGTGTTCTGATTTCACTGACATTGGTTTTCCTGAAGTCCAGAATACATGTTTGGCTGCAGTTTACCTTTGTCTCCTTTATAACTGAGAATTCAGTTATTGCATGGTCACTTTCTCCTAGAGTTCCCATGGCTGCTATTTTGTCCACTAGGTCATCCCTGTTAGCTAGTATTAAATCGAGGATAGGTGTTCCTCTCATTCCTTCCTCTACCTTCTGCTGGAGGAGTTGTTGGCAACACATGTCAGGAATCTCTTGGAAGGACCATATTTGGCAGATATTGTCTCCTGGCATATATCAAGGAACCTGATACATCATTCTTCTTGGAAATACTGTCAAGTTGCTATTTGAAGGGTGGTCCTCTCTTTGACTGGGTAGTTGGTAATAGACACCAATAACTATGTTTTTCTTATTTTTTGTTCACTTTAAATTAAGCCAGATGCTTTCAGTGGGGCTACTATGTTATTCTTTATGCATTTCTGTGCAGATATATATGTCTCTTACATGTAACACAACTCTACCTCTCATGTTATCCTTTCTATTTATCTTGAACAGGTTATATCCATCCATTGTAGAGTTCCAGTCATGTGAGTCATCCCACCAAGTTTCTGTTAATTGTTCTTGTGTACTATGAGCAGAAGTTCATGTAATTTGTTTCCCATACTTTGGGCATTGGTGTAGAGATATCAAAGCTCATTTTTGTTGTGCCCTGGTTTTCTTCCTGCTCTTCTGGGAGTCTGGTGTTGGGCCCTGCTTGAGGTTTTTTCTCTGTTGAAGTACACAAGTCTTTACCAGGTGGTGGTATACCATGCTCCATCTCTCCCTCCCCTGAATATTTCAGTTTAAAGCCATCCTGATGAAGTTTTTCTTGTAGTGGCCAAACACATGCTTTCCATTCTTTATGAGGTGCGGCCCATCATTTGCTAATAGTCCAACTTCCAGGAACCTTAACTTGTGGTCCCACAATCCAAATCTCTCTTTATGGCACCACCATCATAGCCAGTTATTCTCTTCAAGGATTTTTCTTTTTCTATGTGTTCATCTTCCTACCTACTGGTAGGATTGAGGAGAAGACTATCTGGGCCCCAGTGTTTTTGATTTTGCTCCCTAGAGCTTCGAAGTCTGATGCTATTTTATCAAAGCTTCTTCTGTCAGTGTCGTTCATTCCCACATGGAAGAGAAGGAAGTGGTATTTGTCATCTCATGTATGAGATGCATGAACTTATTGGTTATATCTTTAATCTTAGCTCCAGGGAGACAGCATTCTTTATCAATTCTCTAAGTTGTCATAGCATACATATTTTTCCATCTTGCACAACAGGGAATCTCCCATGACTATCATTCTACTTCTTTTGTTATTGCAAACTTTGGTATCTTTTCCCATAATTGGCCTTGTGTCTTTTTCAGAGTTACTCAGTGGGTCATGTAGTTCTTTCACAGTGGGTTTCTTACTCTTCTCTTCCTCAAGTAACTTAAAGTGGTTCAAGAGTTCCACTGCTTCCACAGGTGCAGAGTGTCTTCTACTTCTTCTGCATCTCACTGTCACCCTGTTCCAGGGAGTTTCCTCATTTTCCCTTCTCTTAGGGTTCCCTTCTTCTGCCTCACCATGTTGATGTACTTCTTGCTTCTGGACTACACTTAGCTGTTGCAGCTCCACCGCTCTGTCTAAAACCTTGTCATCTTCTTTCATTATGTTGAGGGTGGACACTCACCTTTTCTTCTAACAGGGCTACCATTGCATTTGTTGCATGTGTAGGCCATGTTGCTCTCAGGTAAGAAAACAAACACTGCACCATTGTTACAGGTCACCACCACTGGGGAGTCTTCTCAGTCCATTCTTTGTGCTACTTTTATGAATCTGTGTTGGGGGGTAGGAGGGTTATTGTGACAACTGCTGCTTTCTCCTGCCTCTACCAGAGATTAACAACATAGTCCTCCCAGTAAATGGGAGTGTGTTACAAGGAGGAAAACAAGTGTGTGTGGAGAACTAAGGGGAAATAAAGAAAAGAATGTCAGGGACCTTCCCCTCAACCTCCTACTGAAGTCTGTCACCAAATACCTGCTAGCTGCTAGCTGATCAAGCCACTCACCTTCAGTTAGCCAGCAAACAGCTAATTTGAAACTTCCCTTCAACTGTATCTTAGAAAACAAAAGATGGTTTGCTGGGATGATGCAGGCCCCCCTCTGCTTTGCCTCTGCCTCCACTATAAGTCCTCCACCAAACTCCTGCTTGCTCTTCCTGGTTGTTCACTCCCTGGGAGCTTGGCTGCTTATATCTTGCTCTGCTTGGAGTCAGGAACCAGAAAGAATAATAAACTCTGACAACGTGGCCAGATCACCATCCTGGCAGTTTGCTTCCCTACCCTACCCTCTCTACCAGCTAGTTGGTGACTACACTCAAGCACCTAGTTATTCCCCTTTCTTTCAAACGCCTCTGGAAGTTACATGCAAAGAGCCATCCATTAACCATCAGTATGGTCAACTAGGGTTTGGAATGGGGCAAATCAGCTTGCACTGACTTGATTTCTTGCTTTATTTGAAGAGCATGTTTCTGGAACTTTGAAAACTTCTGTGCTGCTTAACATTATTTTCAGCATGACCTGGAAATAATTGTTGTTATTTCTTTCATTTATTCCCAGAAGTCTTGGCAACATCCAAAAATGCAACATAAGACATCATTGGATAACAACTCAGACTGTCAAGTAGGGTCCCCAGTTGAACTGTGATGATCTCATTACTACTGTATACAACTGGCAGGGATGGATGATGCATCAATTGCCAATCTGCAATGTGGTTATAAGATTAATATACCTTTCTGTTGCAATATGCAAAGCAAGGACAAATTTACCTCTAGTTGATATGTGCCTGATATTTTGTACACCTGTAAACTGGAGTGAGAACAACACCACAATATTGGAAAATATCCCATTCAAGTCTTTTTCAACAATGGCCCCTTGAGGAGCAGTTTTGTAATAATGTATTTCAAACAGAACTGGTACAAATCCAATGTTTTGCTAATAAATCATGTCACACCAGTAAAATCTTACCCCTGAGTGGAAAAGACTTTTAAACATTTCAGTTTTGCAATACAATCCATATTACTATAACCATTTTTTTCTCTGGGAATTACATCTCAAGGGTTGTATAACCCTTTATCATTCTCTTATTCCTCTACCTCCAGTATTTACTCCTCTGACAATCCTTCCAGTACAAATGTAGATAACTGTTTCAGCATTTACTATGAATTAGACACTTTACTCAATAGAAGGTTGAGATCTTAGTTGGACAGAGCAGCTTATAATCTACAGACCCATAGGGCAGAACTCTATTGATTAGATCATACTGGGATGCTTAATTGTTTATGAAAATGTGATTCCAAAAGTGTATCATGTTATCCCTTTGTGATTAATTGTTGATAGGATCTTTGTGATTTTATCATCTCTGTATCTGTCTGCCTGGTTTTTATATTTCCAGTTATCCTATATCCATTACACTCTGAAAGAGGGATAGGGAGAATTTTATACATGTCATTTTTAAAAGCAGAATTTAAACTGGACTTGGACAGCCCTTCAAATAATTGACACATTCCGATAATGGACTCCTGATTGGTAGCTTATTTAAACAGATTGAAGAACACTGCTCTAGTAAAATAAGACACCTTTAGATGGCTGAGATTGGATTAGACAGGTAACAGAGTGCTTCTCTGGGAAGCAACCATCTGTTCCTCACTTATCATTCACCTAAAAACTAGAATGCACAAGGAAAACTGGACTCCATTTTGAAAATCTGGATTGACAAGTAGTCACAGACAATGACCCATTGAGACTTGAGTAGTTTCTGTGCAGTGATAGCTTTCTGGTGCACCATCTGATTGCACAGAAGAGAGTTAGTTTGGCCTCAAATACCATGTAAAATTTCAGTTTAATTGAAGCAGAAAAGGGAATGCATTTTCTCATCACACCTCTTCATTGAAGGTTAACAAAGCAAAAATGAACCATTCTCACTTTGGCCATTTTTCTAAATGCATTACTTTATATGCATTCTGTCCATCTGATTTTTCTATTGTAATTATGAGCAACTCCTGACCTTTCATATCCAATTATTAATATACCCAGGAAAATATTTCAGAAGTCTTAGAAAGTGATTATCATGCTTTAGATTTTAGTGGAAGAAAATGAATATTAAATCCATTGTATTGTTAAGGGCAGCCATAAGGATATCCATGTACCACCTTTTTATTGGAAGATTATGCTGATAGTTTGATTGATGGGATTTTGGCATCAGATTCAGAGGACCTGTTGAAACTATGGAGGGACATATTCTAATAATAACTTAACTGAAAGTGCCAAAAATGGTAGCTAAGTCTGAAATAAGAATGCAGTTAGCACCCCTTCTGGTTATGATCATCAGCTGTAACTCAGACAGAGGGGTCAGTGGGGGGAGGGGGCAGTGAAATATTCTGCAGAATAGTAACCAAGAGATTGTGCATTCATTTTTAAACAGCCCATTGGTGGATCTGATTGTTTGCCCAATATCAGGCAGAGACAAATAATATTGTTCTAGAGATGACAGAAATAGTGATTTTCAAGCTTGCCTAGATTCCCCAAAAAATCAGTTCAGAACTCATCTTGGCTCATTTCTGCTTTTGTTTTTAATTTGTTTTTCAGTTAATTCTAATAGGGAAAAAGTGCCTTTGCGCCCATTGACCCACAATGTGAATTCAAACACAATTGCACAGGTATTTGTAAATATTTTCAAAAAGCATGTGTGTGGTGTGCCTTGTGAATGAGACTTGTTTGCTGGAATTGCAATATTCTCATACATCCCTAATCAGTTAAAGAAAGAAATATTATTCACACATAGGAAGATTATTTAAAAGCCGAATACAAAACTCTAGCTTTATACATCAAGCAGAGAGAGAGGAAATGTGAAAGCAGAGGCAGGGAGTTTTCTTCGCCCTCCTCTACCAGAAGAGAGTCACAGCTCTAAGCAACAGCTTCCTTGGACCTCAGACTTGGTTTATCATGGTTTGGTAGAATAACAGCATTCAAAATAAAGATTTTACCTAAGATTAATTTCTTGCTTATAATGTTACCAATCAAGTTAACAGAGAAAGATTTGAAAGAATGGCAAAATATGATTAATAGATTTTGTAACAGGGATAAAAAAGCAAGAATATCTGGTATATGCCCCAGAGAGCAGAGGTTTTAGGCATTCCCAATGTGAAATTTTATTATATAGCTAATCAACTGAGGCATATACCAGATATTATAGTGCTACTTGTTGAATATTTTTCTTCATCAAGATAATAAGAATGTAATTGAAAAGATAGGAAACTCCTTTTTTAAGAATATGGTTCAAATTTGGAATAGATATAATGATATGTTTATCCCATTGACCCCACTGTTTTACCCAACTACAGAATTAGAAAGATTCCCCGTAAATCTGAGGAGTAATTTGAAGGAAGTATTGAAGAGTAAACATGTCATTAGGCTAAAAGATTGGTTAGAGAAAATGAAGAGTAAAGAAATAATATAAGCAACACTGGGAGAGGGTAATATAAATGAGTACAATATATTTCAGTTAGATTATTGAACTAAGAATTGACTGAAGAAAACTGATAACTGCAGAGAATATACTAAATTTGAAGATAAAATCTTACAGAAAGAAAAACAAGACAATATGTGGATGAGAGGAATGACGAGTAAAATCAACAAAATGTTACTAGAAGAGGATTGCTATGATCCTCTTCGAGTCTTGGGAAACAGATTTAAAAAGAAATATTAGTGCTGAAGAATGGAATAATATGAGGGATAAGAGAATTTTAAAATTTATGTCAGTAAGAATTAAAGATAATTTTTATAAACTGGTTTGGAAATGGTACTTAACTCCAGTTAAATTGAATTACATGAATAATGAATATTCTAACATGTGTCGGAGATGCAACCAAGAAGTGGGTACATATTTCCATATGTGGTGGAAGTGTAAATATATAAATGAGTTTTGGGAAAGGATTTTTAAAGAAATTGGTAAAATATTGAAGTTGAATATTGAAGTTGACCCTGGATTAGGATTATTGTTATGATTTAGAGAACAGATGGGGCAAAATACTAAAGCATTGATGATAAATTTATTAACAACATTAAGATTAATAATACAAGGAATTGGAAAACAAAAGTTGACGATCATATAGTTGACTGTTATAAAGAAGTCTGGAATATAGCTAATAATGATAATTTAACTTGTGATATTGAATAGAAAAAAGGTTTGACAAGTGAAAATAAATTTAAAAATATTTGGAAACCTTTTGTTGAATATGTTTTAATAAAAGGAAAGTGGTGTGAACCAACACAAGAGTCTATGCATTTCTGGAAGGGAAGTGGGGCAACCTGAATGAATAAATGATCTTACATTTAGTAATTAGAGTTGTTGGTCCTGGTGGAGGTAGCACTGATATTGATGTGTTGTTTAATCAGTGATATTTAGTCATAATTGTTGTTAATGTGTTAATTGTATTGTTTTTCTTAGTTGTATTTTTATCTACATATTAAAAAGGGAAAAAAGAAGGAAAAAAGGAATATTCTACAAATATAGCATGTGATTGGATGGCCTAGAAAAATCCTAAATAAATAATAAATAAATAAGATTTTCAGTATCTGATCATGTTCATAAAACTTACCACACTGAGAAAACAGAAATGGCTAAAGTGGACTGGATGTGTCTATCCACTGAGGATCTTAACATGGTGATCTCGTAAATGAGAAGGACTGGAGGGAGAAAATGCTATGCTTTCTTGTGTGTGAGCACTAGCCCTTAGTAAACAATATTTGGGTTCTTCATTTCAGAAGTGATGTTTCATCAACATTTGCTAGTATGCTTGCTTTTTCAAGGATCAGGGCAGTGCAAGAAACTGAGCAAGGAGCTGTTGAAGTCCTTAGTTAGAGTCTAAACCCGGCAATGCAGTCATTAAGTGATCTTAGTCAACTCACTGTCCCACAGTATCACATCTCCCTCGAAATATGGAGCTAATCAAATTGGCCTGTATTGCAAGGCTCTAGCAATACTGAGATTGTGAGTTATTAATGAGATTGAGACACCTCCCTTCATTACAAATTGCCAACTAGTTCACAAAGACAACAACATGTAAAGAAAGTGTATCAAGCTCCTATGACAATCGTAATAGAACTGTACACTATTATTATTCTGTCATTTTCCTTTCCCTTTCCCTTCTTCCTAATCATGTTTCGTCTTCCACCTTTCTCTTCCTAGGGCTATGGCCTTGACTCAAACATCTCTTGCAATCTGGATTAGAGGCATCCAGCCTTCACAGGAACCTTCCATTCCAAGGATTACTAAAAATGGTGCCTATTATGTGCTTTGTACAACCAAATGTGAAGACTATTGCAACCTCGGGTAAGGATATCATAGACAATCCATTTTTAAAATAACCAGGGCACTAAAAATGAATATCTATCTTCATCATCTCCTCCTCCTCCCTTGGTTTTACATCAGTGGTGCCCTAGAACTGTCATGGAAGTAACAAAAAGACATGTCCCTCTTTTGAGGAATAGCAACATATGATAAATTCATTTTAGTTCATTTTAGCTAAACTAAAATTCAGGATGCTAACCAGTTCAGACCTTCTAGGCCAAACAGATACTCAGATGTATACCACACTTGAAGTCAATACAGATTTGAGCTTGTACTGTGATTTGTGGAAAACCTTCCCTTCCAAAATGTGTTTGAAATCATGTTTACATCTGAAAAATGCACAAAAATTTGTCATTTTAAACTAAATATATGAAAATGATTTAAACAATAAAATAATGCATACATTTCAAAATGTGTACAATCAACGTGGCAAAATTTATGCAATAATATGTACAGCTTTTCACATGAAAAATAAAAAGTAGAGTTCACACTCTGATATAGAATCAAGTCAAAATGAGGCTGGAGATGGAATTTGAACTTGCTTTAAGTTTTGCTAATTCACAAATTCCTAATGGAATCTAGGGGAAAGAAGAGCTTCTTCCTCATCATGGGTGCATGTGGGTCTGATCTGCAGGGTTCATTTTCAAACTGGTCTGGATTCTCCCATTATGCATTAATGAGATAAGGAACATGAGTCATGGTCTGAGCCCCTTTCTAAATTAATGCGTTCTCCATGCTCACTTGTCTCAAACAGTCTGACACATCAATCAGAACCAGAAGAGTAATTAGAGAACAGCAGCTGCAGGGTGCATTAATGTGGTTTTTTCCTTTCACATGCTCAAAATAAATAAATAAATAAATAAATAAATAAATAAATAAATAAAGGCACTGTCCATGTGCTGGGCTAATTTCCTCTCAAATTAAAATGTGAGGCAAATTTATGATTGACAGTTTTTCGAAAGACCAAGCAGAAACGCTAATGAACAAAACAGGGTGATCCAGAGCAAATGCAGTAAGAAATTGAAACCTACACACACACACACACACACATAAACTTAATGTGCAATCCTAGGCATATCTACTCAGAAGTAAGTCTACTGACTTCAATGTGACTTCTTCCAGATGAGTATAGGATTGCAGCCTTAGTGGGTAATTGTGTGTTCACTTTAAAATGGGATTCACATATCCATGGTTGCAGCTCAATTACATTGCAAACTGACCATCTGTGATACAAATCCTTAAGACAGAACACACTGTGGGAAATTGGTACTATGTTGCCACTATGTGCCACGTTAATGATCAGTGCTTAAAGCTATAATTATTTAGCAAAATACAGGCATGAAGAATGCTATAATTCTGCTTTCAGTTTGTGTGTGTGTGTGTGTGTGTGTGTGTGTTTAAGAGGCAAGATGGTTGCTGTACTGTGAGATGATAAGGAGCCCCGTGAAATGAAACAGAAGTACTTCTACACAATTCTATAGAATGAATGCTAATGCAGTAAAAGCACAGCTCAGGCGATGTTACTTTTGTCTTGGCTGCACAGATGAAAGCAGAAGTGCTTGACAACTGTCACTTTTCAACAATGGTAGGTCAGAGGCTGTGCTTGAAATAGCTTAGTCATGAATATAATGCAACTGGGATGTGAACATTTGGTTTCAAGTCTTCTAGTAGTTGGTTGGGTGGTACTCTTGGCCTGGCACACAATATTTTGGTGCCTGAGGTGCAACCCAAATGCTGCTGTGCCCTTGCTAGGTTGCTGTACCACTCAGCTGCCAACATCACCCGTCACCTATTCTGCCACCCTTTCTGCATGGTGCCATCTGGAACAGGTTGGTTCATTCCACCTCATGACAAGGCCAGCTCTGAAGGGTGGAGCCTCTGCCCTTCTTGTGCTCTGAACCTAGATTGCAACCTGCCCCCACCTGCATTTTACCTCAATGAAATGCAGTCCATTTGTTTCCATTCATTTTATTGCCGAGTAAAAAGAAGGGAGAGGTGAGCATGGCTGCTTCATTATGTCTTTGACATTGCTGGTTGTTTTACCCTAAGGTGGCCTTCCCTAACCTGATGCCCTCCCATTGTGCTGGACTATAATTTCCAGGCTTGATGGGGATTCTGGGAATTGTAGGTTAAAACCTCTAGAAGTCACCAGGTTGGGGAAGAATCCCCCCCCCCAAATCCAGTAAGGTAATATTTAAACCCAGGGTTAGTGTTGAGGTTATCTTCTCTAACTGCAGCATTTGAAAGAAGATGACAGTGGAACCAGTTTCCTAGAGAGCAGGAATGAATGGATTTTGTTTAATATTTTCCACTTGTGTTCCCCATGTTTCCAAGTATCTTTCATTCAATTCTCAGATTATTGCCAGATTCAGATTCTCCCTGCCTTCAGAAAAGTATGTCCAAAAAATAATACATAAAAAATCAAAAAATCCACCAAACACCAAAAACCAAAAAGTATTGTATGCATCCAGTGGAAGGTAAATTATGTATATATTAGTGTATTTTTCAATAAATTTCATATCTCAGTATGACTAAATGTGGGTGCAATTCCAGATATTTTTAAGATGGTCCATAAGTCCTGTGAACTTATTGAATTAATAAGGTTGAATTAATAAAAATCTTGAAGTCATTTGAAACCCTGTTGGGTTTCTCCAACATTATGTGTGATCAGGGGTGGGGGCGGGCAAGATGGATGGTACTTCTTTTGAAGGAAGCATGTTTGTATCTCTTGCTGATAGCATCTCCTTATGATTCCTGTTTGACCATCTGCACACTTTAATTATCTTCTCTAACTGGAACATTTCTCGTCCATCACCCTTCTCTCTGAACACCAAATCTCTACCAACACATGTAATTTTGTTTTAGTTAGCTCTGTCTGTACACATTTTCTGTAAGGCTGCCAAACAGGGAAAATATGCTGAGTTTGAAAACGTGCAGTTCCCAGTATTGTTAAAGAAATTATTCGGAACTGTCCAAAAATGCATTAACTCTCCAGACTTTTTACTCATGCTGAAAATAGAGCACACACAGAAGTGAATTACTGAGAGAGTTGCTGCTATTAGAAAAGGGGGAAATAGCTTGTGCTTGCCTAAATAATAATGTCAGAACACTGCATGGTCTTACTGATACATACATTTTGAGAGCAAGCAAAATTGAGAAGATTTCGGAGATGATGATTAATTTTATTTCTATAGCACCCAGTAACCTAAGCTATCTGGGTGGTTTGCAACAACACATAATATATAATGAAACATGCAGCTGAAAGGGAGTTCTCAGAGCTCTTTCCTGACCATGATATAACATTGGAGAAACAAGTTTTATTCAAAATATGCTACACACATGGATGCCACCTATTTCTTCCACTTTTCCAGGAATGACTGGCTACAATGATGGTGCTGTAAAAATTGATTTGAATTCTGGGAACACAAGCTAAGGTTCCTGGAAGATGGACTATTGGCAAATGATGGGCGACAACTCACAAAGAATGGGAACTATGTGTTTGGCCACTACATGAAAATGTTCTTCAAGAGGGCTTTGAAATGCAACTTGCAGGGGAAGGAGTCATAGAGAATGGCATAACATGACCTGACAAATACAGAGAAAGGGAGAAGTAGTTCAGGAGGGGTAGGAAACCTTGAAAAAAGGGATTCTCCAAGCACAATTATGAGCAATTCCAACAAGAAAAATGCATAGAAGTGTAAAAGTGGCTCCACAAAAAATAAATGACAACCTAAAAGAAAAAAGAACATGCACAGGAAGTGGAAGCAGGGCCAGGCCACAAAGAAAGAATATAAATAAATAGCAAGGAATTGCTGGGACAGCATCCGGGAGGCTAAAGCAGGAAATGAACTGAGACTAGCAAGGGATGCTAAGAACAACAAGAAAGCCTTCTTCAAATACATCCAAAGCAAAAGACTTATGAAAGAGAAAGGTGGATGGCAGAGTGATATTAGATGACAAGGAAAAGGCAGAGGTGCTCAATCCCTACTTTGCCTCAATACAACAAAGAGGGAGTACAAGCTGAAAGTGAGGGATGGCAGAACAAGATCAACAGTCAGGGAATATCTAGATGGAATAAACAAGTTCAAATCTCCAGGGCTTGATGAATTCCATCCCAGTGTCATACAAGAGCTAGCGGAGGAGCTCGCAGCATCACTGTCTGTTATCTTGGATAAATCAGGGCAAGCAGGAGAATGCCAGAGTAGAGAAGGACTAATATTGTCCCTGTTTTCAAAAATGCAGCGGCGGGGTGGAGGGGGAGGATAACTGCAGGCCAATTAGTCTGACATCGATCCCTGGAAAAATTCTGGACAAAATTATTGAAAGATCAGTCTGCAAGCACCTTGAAGAAAGTAGACTTATCAAGAATAAATCCTGTCAGATTAATTTAATTTCATTTTTTGACTGGTTAACCTCCCAAATGAACAGAGAGGATACTGTGGACATAATCTACCTTGACTTTAGCAAGGCTTTTGACATAGTGCCCCACAATATTCTGATAAGCAAATTAGGAAAAAATTGATTGGATAGAAAAACTATTAGGTGGATCCAAAATTGGCTGCTAAATCAAACACAAAGAGTGCTGATTAATGGCACCTTCTCAAACTGGATGGAGGTAACTAGCGGGGTGCCTCAGGGTGCAGTCCTGGGCTAAATGCTCTACAATGTATTTATCAGTCTTTTAGATGATGAAGTACAGGGAAAGATAATCAGATTTGCAGACAATACAAATGTGGATAAGTGCAAGGTCTTGCACTAGGAACACAGGAATAGGAGTCACAGTTAGGGCGGGGGACAAGCGGCTGGAGAGCAGCACTTGTGAAAGGGACCTTGGGGTACTGGTTGACAGCAGGCTGAACATGAGCCAGCAGTGTGATGCAGCAGTTAAGAGGGCGAGCGCCACCCTTGGATGTATAGCCGGAGGTGTGGCTTCCAGATTTAGGGAGCTGTTGATTAGGCCCTACATGACTCTGGAGGTGGTTGAGGCCCCATCAGTGAATAAAGCTGGTTTGGCTGTAAGTCTCATCTCAGGCTTCCTTGACTCGTGGTCTGAGGTCCACCCAGGTTCGCCCTAAGCTGTTGACTGGCTGAGTTCGGTAACAGTTAAATCAGAGTTATAGACTGCTTGAATATCAGTATCCAGTTGGATGCTATTTTGAATATGTGATAGAATGAACAGCAACTGCAGTGAGATAATTACTTCATGAATAAATGGGCTGCCATTTCCTAATCAAAATGAAATCCAGAAAATGCTCTTGTTTTCGTCTTCCTTCAAGTAGCTGTTTAGCAGAAGCTGTTTGATGTTCCGGGTCTGTAATGAATCCAGCAAGACCTACTGCAGCCACATTATCTTAACTACAGGTGGTATATGCCATCATGTGAGGGCAGAGGAGGATGGTGCTTCTTTCCAATTTTTAAAAGCATTTGCCCCATCAGCACTGTCAGCTGTGCTTCTAGCAGGTTTCCATTTTTATTCTGCACAGGAAAACAAAGCTAAGGTGCTAGATGAGAAGCAGATCCTAGGTTTGCAGTCTTCCATGCAGTTAGCATTTCAACATCCATCATTTCATTTTGGCTGTGGGGCAGCGGGAATTTTCTTTTTTATTCCTTTTTGCTTTAGCACCTTGCAAAAATACATCTGTAGGCTTATATTTGTAAAAGAGTTTATGCCAGAAAATTCATGGTTTGAGAGAGCTACATGGAAGGAAGGATGAAGAAGCTTTTAATTCCTCTGTGGATGTGTTAATTGAGCCCCCAAAATACAAGAAACTTTTTAGATGCCAGGAACATAAAAATCAAAATGACACTGCAAGCAGAATCAATGTTGGCAACAGATTGTATCTTTTTACTTTGAACATCTGATTGTCTTCAGAATTTTCTTGGTAGGAATTTACATATACCAGAAATTTCTGGTTCTTGGTTCTTATGCCTTTGTCCACATCTTTGAAATTTGCAAAAGTATTGTTAAAGTATTTCATGACTTACTAAGAAAAATATGGTAAACAGAAATTCATTGAATTGCTTTTCCACTGCTTAAAAAACAGACAACAAACAAACAAACTTATATTTATTATTAATTCTTCTTAATATTTTTCTTTGTAAGGGTCAGCTACATGAAACTTACAGTGTGGCTACCTAGAAGCTACATTTTCCTCTTTCTTTTTTTTTACTCAAAAGTAAGCAATCCGGTTGGCAATGCGAGGGGGGCACTTTACCTTTTGTCCTTATTCTGGCTTAGGTGGGACACACCAGTAATTTACATTGCCAGGAGGTGCTGCAATGATACAACACTATCACATTTCCAGCCATGTAAAGAGTAGGTATGGGGCTTCTCAGTTCGGACTGGGAACATGGATGGGGCAAAAGCTGCATTTACCACACTAGAATTCTGGCCCTGACCAGGTCCTCCACACTTTCAGGTTAATAAGAGAGAAAAACATAGCCATGAGCTCTATCTTGAAAATAATATGCAGTTTGGCCCTAATTCTCAAGTTCTCCTTTGGGTGCTTTCCTGCTATAACCCCTATGGCTCCATCCATATGTCTCCTTCAGAAGCCTGTTTCATGTTACTGGCAGAGCATTTAGGAGGGTGCATATTATAAAAGAACTGTGTTTCACAAGCTATATTGTAGCACATCACTATGCAACCACAATGCATGCCCAGGATATTTATTTTATTTTTTAAAAATATTTATGTGCCATCCTTTGCCGCAGCTGATATGCATTGGTTCTTTTTCCTCTGGGTTCCTACCAAAGTTTGAAGTGAATTTGGAGTTCCCTTCTTAGTTAATACAGTCAAGCAATTTTGAGAGAAGCCAAAGCATTTCAAAATAGAACATTCCTTATGGGGATATCACACATCCTGTGTTTTCAGTTCTGATAATCGGTTCATATCTCAGTTCACCTTGCTTTTCCTGAATGTGACCATCGTATTTTCATTTCTTTAAAACTGTACTTTCTCAGGAATAATTGCTCTGAATTCTAGTGCAATCATTAAATGCAGAAAAAAAATGTATATACTATTTGAAGGGAGATGCATTTTCTGCATCTGAAATTAAGCTAGGTGTTGTTGTTGTTGTTGCTTATTTTATAGGGAAGTGTTTGCATATGATGGGCCACATGCCTGTAATTATTTTGTGTTGATAGTAAGAAAGGTATTATAATGTTCTGCCAAAACAATCCACTTGCCCAGCTCCTTCATGGCGCTCAAGAACAAGCATTCTTGGTTGTGTCTGCACAGGAACCAATGCTGTGCACCAACACACACATACAGGCTCTGTTTATAGGATGTCTTTCATTGTTTCTCAAATACAAAGCTGAATATACATGCATTGGGAATCAGACTCATATGATAGCTATACTGTCGATGGAAACATGACTGTACGTAGATGGGAGATTAGGGGCAGAAAAAATGTTCTAAATATACCACAAGGTGTATTCAGGGCCATGACCTGCACATGGAGCGGCGTTCCTTTCCATGTGAAGCTTATTTAGGGATTGGTGCTCTTCATTCAGTCCAGGTTGTCATTGTTTTATGGATTGTCAAGCACCTTTCAATCCATTATCCACACATTGACAGAACAGGATTTTACTCAAATGCATTCATACACATTTGCATAAATTGCCACTTCTGAAAATGTGCAAATCTGCACAAAATGTGCATTTTCACACTTTGATCTATTGTTGAAATAAGGATTTTCTGTCAGTGTTTTTCTATTTTTAAAATTTTTATGTAACTGAATTTGTATATAATTAAGGAAGTTTTAAAAATGTTCTGCAATTCCACAAAATTCATTTGACTTGGGAAAAGCTGATCCAGAGGTCAGAGGTCCTCTGTGGAATCCAGAGGTCCGATAATAGAAAACTGAAGACATTGAAGTTATAGCAGATTTCTCTGGCACACCAGGATTAGTGCATGAAGTAAATAATGCCTGAAAAGGACAACACGCATTCATCCCTACACAGATTTAAAGATCAGCTCAGGGCTTCGCTAACTGACACTGGATTATGTGAAAGTCAATACATGTAATTGAATTAGAAAACAGTCATTGTGTGCCTCCAACAGTTGTGCTTTGACTGCCAACAGAATAGAAGCCAAGACCCTAAAAAGAAGTTCAATAATGTTTAGCATACAACCCCTCTTCCCACAACTGTGAGACACTTATGAATAAGGCAATATGTAGACTCATACAGAGTTAGTCAGTATATCTCTATTCAGAACCTGATATTTACTCTTGTGAAAACCATGGATGGAGCATCCTTCCTCAACTTGATGCTCCTCTGACCATGTTGGGTGGGGGTGGGGGTGTTATATTTCATATCTGGAGAGTGCTGCTGTGTGTGTGTGTGTACTGTCAAAACTCCAGCACACTCACAGGAACTTTCCATCGTATTTGTTTCAGAGGATGAAACTGCTTGTGAGACTGTGCAGCCACAAGCTGTGGCTCAAGGTCCTGGGACTCAGCTGGGGGAGGCAGTAGAAGACATTGCCCCAGCGGCAAATGGGGGCACAGATTTGGCCAACCATGGGAATGATGGGGAGTTACAGCCCATGGGAGTTGATTTTGAAATGGGAGTTCTCTCCAATGCAGACCAGTCTTTACCTTCAGGGATAGACCCAGTGGCTCAGCTCCAGCAATGTCAAGAAGCCCCCCTGGGGGGGCATAGGTGGAGCAGAGGCGTACCCATTTCCACAGAGCAACTCCTCTAGGGTTAGGGCACAGAAAAGTTCATAAGGAGAGCTTTGGGGAATGAGCAGTAGATAGAGGTTGACACATTTCTTTGTGTATGCTCAGAGTCTTGTGTGAAACAATAAAGACTATCAAAGAAATGGTTTAAGACTGGTGCTGGTCAGAGGGAGAAACATGGCTCTCAATAAGTGCCAGTTTGGGAAAGGCACTTGGGATATGGACTAAAATACGCAAAAATCTAGAGAGCCCGTGTGGTGTGGTGAGAGGACTGGACTGGGTACTTGGGATATCCAGGTCCTCGTCCCCAGTCACCCATAAATTCTCAGCCAAACTTCTTCTTGATGTGAGGGTAAAATGGAGCCATGTAATCCACCTTGGGTCCTCACATGAGGGGAGAAAAGGTGGAATATAAATGCAATAATCATAATTATAATCATTATCTGCAAAATGCTGGTTGCTTTAAGTCTTTATGTACTTTCTTAAATCTGATTTAAGTGGGTGTATGGGCTCCCACAGCCCCTCATTTTACACCACATATGAACCAGCTTGCTCCATGCTGGAGGGCTATCTTCTATCATGAGCTGCATTCCATGGCCATTGTTTTGAAGAAGAGATGTTTAAATAGTTCCTAGATCTTTCCAGTAACCAGGATGCCTCCAGTAATCAGGAGTCTGCATGTTCCCAGTGCCAGCTCTCTAACTAGTGTGAAAGTGAGCAACCTACAGTCCTATCACAGGGCCCATTGGACTTTTCAGATTCCCAAGGTTATAAACATGGCCACAAGCATGTCCAATTTTCAGAGAGAGCGTTCCAAAATTCAACTTTTCCCCTCACCCATGCTCCTCACATTCACCATAGAAAGAACCATGGTACCTGCTTCCCAAGGTCAGAAGACAAAGGACAGGAGAAGAGAGGACAAGTTGTGCCAGGTCCTACAGTCTGTCCAGGCCCAGCCATGGCACTGCAAGTATGCCTTCACTATAGGCTCTGAGGGAATCCAAAAGAAAAGGAACAGACAGAAGACAGGGAGGTGAAAGCATATCATTGGCCGCTCCTGTCTTGATGCTCCTGGCAGGCTGCTGCTTACCCAGAATCCTCCAAGTTCAGAGGCCTCCACTGAATGGGAGTGCAACCAATAAGTGAAGGGTAATTTCTACTCATCTCATTTTGAGAAAGGGGAATGCAGACTACCCTCCCTTTTCAATTTCAGCTTTCTTGGGATGACTAACATATGGCTGAGTGTATGTGCTAGAGTTTCACAGGAAATCTTGCCTTTCGCTGCACTTCAACATTTTGTCCACCCATCCTACAATCAACTTCTTGGCATTCTTTAACATCCTGACGGTGCCCTCGGAGTTCAGGGCAACACTTCTGGCAGGCTTCTTATGACAGCTATTTATCTCCTGATGGTGTATTTCCCACAACAGCATATAACAATAACTTTGTATTGCACGGAGACTGGACTGAATATCTGTCTGTCAACCAAGGTTGCAGAGTTGAGTGCTCCTGTACAGGGGTTCTTCAAATAATAACAGGCCCTTTGCCAGAATACTCCATTTCAGGCCCCTTAACAGACACTCAGTGCTCTGTGTGGCCACTGAATAGGCTCAGGATCCTGTGAGCTGTTTTTGCAGGACTCCTTGCATTTAGCTACTTCTACAGAACCTGAGTTTCCCCCAAACCTGCCATTACCTTGTCTGTTGGAAGCCGATGGTGCTGCTTTGACTACTCAATCATCAACAGTTTGACAATAAGTTCACAGTAGGAGAGCTTTATAAGAGAAAACTAAAGGGTAGACCATCAAGGACAGAAAATAAATTGAGTAAGTATGTTGGATTGGTGACCAGGTGACTTCCAGATGTTTGGATTACAACTTCCATAATCTATGACCATTGTTCATGCTGGCCAGGGCTTATAGATAGTTGGAGACTCTGGAGCAAACCAAGATGCCTGTCACTAATATAACACAAAGGCCCTCACCTGTGGAATGAAAAATCTCAGCCCTATCAAACCGTTTCTAAGGCTTGCCAAATTAGAAAGAAACCTCACTTGAGGTAAGAGAAATATGGGGTTCTCCCCACATGCTTCAGTTTAGTAGTACTGTGGCCCTAAACTGAAGGATTACTTTATCTGCCAATGAAGTTCTGCAGCAGACACAGTGAACAGAGGTGGGATGAAACTCAGGGGAATCTGTCCCTCTTAATTTTACAAACATTCTCTCATGCTTCACCTGGTCTTAGAAAGTGAGCCAGGCTGAAAGGAAGTCCACAAAAGCTCACAGAATGAAGGTTGTGCAACGAAGACTGCTCTGTGTGGTGCAGAAGAGGGACTCAGTTCGTGCAGCAGCCATTCCTGGTGAGCTTCACACAAGGAAGCTCCTTCTGTGTCACATGCAACAGCACAAACTAAGCCTGCCGCACACGATGTGGAAGAGGGATACTGCTTGCACATGATGTGGGATGTGATTCCTGAGGAGCGGCCTCAAATGCTTGGAACACTCACCAGGGACTCAGGCTCAGGGCCACAGCAAAGGGACTGACATGAGGACTGCTCGAGTGGTGGTCCTCTTCTTTGTGCATTTGATTTTCAGCCTTTATGCTGCACGTGTTGCAGAAGAAGATTGCAGGTTGTGCAACTGGAGTTCTGCTATCATTTGTGGAAGTCCACAGCTTAGCTCATTTTCTAACACAGGGCAAAGCAGAAGAGGAGCCTGCAACTGCAGAGGGTTGGACTCCAGGCACCTTCATCATCGCACTAAAAACTTTTCTTTTCCAGCACACCGTTGGCAGCATCTAGACTATTTATAGCAAGAACACTAGTTTTAATTATATTAGTTTATGTCTTCTTTTTATATGTGTTAATTCTGATTTTATTCTTTTATTTATTACGATATTTTAATTGTATCCTTTTCTCAATGTTATTTATCGGCCTTTATTGTAATGGCTGCCCAGAAAGCATGATGCTGATGGGCGGCTTTCAAATAAATCTGATGAACAAACACTACCTGTGGTAATTGCGTGGCATGTGCCCGGGCACTTCCATGTCACTTGCGCGCAGCTCCAATTTGTATCAGGACCAGTGTTTACCGGGAGATGAAGATTAAACCTTCCTTGCCTCCTTTCACCTCCGTGGGAATAGGAAAGGGGGAGCCAATCATGCCATTAGTTCTTTTCTTCTTGTTTTGGGCAACATATATAAGTGGTCACCTGCCCTGTCCATGCATGGAAGTTCTTTAGACAGATGCCTAGCGGTACCTTTTCTCCCCTCTCTATTTCCCCCTGCTTCCTTCCTTTTTCCCCACTCCTATTTCCTTTCAATCTTAGTTTGCCTGTTGTAAAATAGAAATGGTCATGATCTTTCTGTAAAGCAAGACATGATAGAACTTTTAAACCATTTTGTAAACTAGGGTATATAAATAGCGATAGAACTTCATGTAAAAGACACATCATTTTCAACCTTGCAGATGGAGTAATGGTGTATTTCAATGTGACCGGCTTCTTATTTCTTCGTTTGTTATAATAAATTTGTGAGTCATTTTTTGTTTGTTCCATTATTTCTATCTTGCTTTCTTGTCACTGCAATCAGTGTTTCTTTGTTGATTCTGGTAGTTTTTGAGGTTGATCCATAAAGAGTAAAGAAAGTACAAGGAAAATGAACTAAGGTTAGTAAATGTAGTTCTACACCTGATTTGTTTAATCTGTTTTCTGAGAAATGTTTGTCATCTTCTCTAAACATTGCTTTTCTTCCTTGATTTGTTTACAAAGGAAGAGCTGATGTGCTGCCCTGAAAAAAAAAAAAAAAAATCAGTGCAAATGCTTAACTCTTGGGTTTAATAGTGGTCTCAAGTTTAAAAGGTCTCTTCTAACGTCTTTCTTAAAGTTACATGTTTCTATACAACTTTCTCTTCAATTTTGATCTCCCTTGATACAGTCCATTTACTTTCCACAATGTCAGTGCTTTTCCAGGTAATTTAACAGTGGTAAATTTTTCAATGAGAGTAATTAATATTGTGTAGTGTGGTGGAAAATAAATATTTTACATTGCAGAAAAACAAGAAGAAAACATGTTCGTATGGTACACTTTTCAAAGAAAGTCCATTAACTTTTTATTCAGTATAATTATAGAATAATTAATCCTTACAGGTTTTCCCCCTGAAATGAGCAAAATTATGTAAATATTCAGAGGAAAAAGGGTGAACAATGGAGCAAAGTTATCCATATACAAATCTGAAAGCAGTCATAGTCAACACTCACTTAGAATGAGGCCCCATCCAAAATAGCTAAGTAAGCTATTTCTAGCATTTGAACTTTGCCAGGAAACTTGGGATATAGCAATAGTGGTAAAGGTCACTTGATGCAAAATCACATGGTACAATGGCATATAGATCTGACAGTCAAGGGTTGAGGATAACCCCAAGAGTCTAAAGATCAGATCTGGCTTTCTTGATGTCCCCATTCAGCTCTCTGGAGCAGTTCAGCTGGCTGTGCCCACTTCCTCCACCCTTTTCACCCTAGCCACCAATTGTTCTTTGGTTTCCCAACTTTTGTAGGTTACGCCTCTTTCCTAACTGTTGAAATGCCTCGCCTAAGGCTGAATCCCTGCAGCAAGTGCTGTTGTTTAGGAATATCTGGTATTATTGCTTATACCCCTTTGGCTTTTGGCTCCAGCAACCCATGGCATGCAGCTCCTAAGAGCTTCTCCAAAATTGCTTTCAGCCTTTTGATTGAAAAAGGTTCACATGGCTGTGCCCCACCTCATCAGCAAGGGTGGCCACTTGCCCAATGGCAAGAAGAAGATGACACAAAGAAAAAGCCTCATCAGCAAGGGTGGCCACTTGCCCAATGGCAAGAAGAAGATGACACAAAGAAAAAGCCAAAACAGGTTTACATATCATTTGCATATGAGATTTATAGGCATAGATGCCAACATAGAAAATAATACTTTAGATAGCAGGGCAATACATGTATACATACCATCATTGCATTAATGTCCTGACTCAGTTGAATGCAACAAGTGTAATGCACTTCTCTTAACATGGATATCAATAATTGAAATTGGAAAATGAAGACTTGTAAGGCATTTCACCCATTGATTGATAATCTGAACTAGCATAATGTGAGCATTCAGCTTCTCCAGTAACTTTTAAGTAGGAAGAAAAGCCCTTTTTTGTGCAAAATATAATTGTCCCATATAAATACAGAAATCTTTCACTCAAACACTAATACCCCCGACTAGTAATCAACTATACTTGTTCAATTAGTGATAAAAATGCCTTATGATAAATCTCAAGCAAAACGATCTTTATAGCACACTGTGCATAGGTGACCATGAAGGGTCGGTGGGGCTCGCCATCTCCTACCTGGGAGCAAGCCAAGGGAGGCGCACAATAGGGAGTGAAGAGATGGTGACGCCAACACCGGGGGTGGCAGGAGTGCCGGCAATGGGGCGTTGGGCAGGGTGCTGTGTGCCCAGCCCAGGGCTGAGTTTCCAGGTGTGCAGGGGTCTTCCCCAAGAAAAGAGCAATGAGGGAGGGGGACAGAGGGGGCATGGCACTGGTTGTATAAAGAGGAATGCAAGGAAAGGGAGGAGAGGCAACAAGGCCGTTTAAACCCCACTGGCTGGGGCAGAGGCAGGAGCATGAGGGTGGACACAGCACACCCTTCTCCCATAGGAAGAGGGGTTTCTGCAAGGCAGAAGCACAGCCTGGGAAGCATTGGAGAAGGGGAAGAAAGTGCCCTGCGGTGTGTGTGTATGGAGAGGAGCAGTCTGGGAAGGAAAGCGTGCATATGGAAGCTGCAAAAGCAGGGGGCAGCTCCTGGAGGCATCGCCAGGTGACTTTGGAGGCAGTGCTGCCTGCCCTAGCAGAGCGTACCTGCTGCAAGAGAGATGGCCCCCTTCTCAACTGGGACTCTGTGACAAGTGCCCAGGCAGCTCTGCAGTCTCTGTAGCCAGCAACCCATTAAAGGCATTGCATGGCTGATTAGGACGGTGTGTATTTATGAGCGCAATGGAATGGGGGGGGTTAAAGTTTCCCTTCCCCCTGACTCTACAACAGTGACAAACTCTGGTAAGTTTTCAGTTGACAGAGACCTGGTGGAACCTGAGTAAATTCAACCTGAGTAGGAATCTGTGGATAAGATGTTTTTTTTTTTTAAATTATCATGACACATGCTCGACTGATGGGCTTCCATGCTTTCTGTGGAAAAGGAAGTGTGCCACATAAGTAAATTCATCCTTCTGGACAGATATTTGCTTCCCACATATAAGTCTGACAGTTGTTGCCTCATCATAAGACATCTCACTGCATGCAAATGCAATTCCAGCATCATGTAGGGGTTAGAGTCTTGGAGTAGAACTCTGAATATTGGGGTTCTCGTCCCCACTGAGCCATGAAGCTACTGGGTGACTTTAGGACAATCACGGACCCTCACAGGATTATTGTTGTGAGGATAAAACAAAGAGGACAAGAACATTGTGGTTTCCTTGCAAGGTGCAAAAGGCAGGATGAAAATGTAATTAGAACTGAACTTTCTATCCCTAGGAAATGGAACTATATTTAGCCACACTAATTTTTAAATGTTCTCATCTTCTCAAATTAGTAACTGCATTCCGGGTCTTTGCAGCTGGATCACATGGTTGCCTCATATTTAGCTTGTGAACTACAACACCAAGATCCTTTACATTTACAGCATTGTTGAGCCAAGTGTCCCCCATCTAGTAATGGTGCATTTGGGTTTCTTTGTTCCTAAGTGGAGGACTTGGCACATGTCCCTACTGAATCTGATTCTGTTGCTTTCAGACCAGCATTCTAATCCATCTGCATCATCCTGTATCTTATCGCTGTCTTCCAGGGTATTTGCTATTCCATCCACCTTTGCGTCATTTGCAAATCTAATTCTTTTTTCTTGTACTTCATCATCTACATCATTAATTAAAATTTTGAAGAGTGCCTATCCCAGGACAGAACCCTGAGGCACCCCACTTGTCACCTCTCCCCAGTTCGACAATGTGCCATTGATGAGCACTCTTGAAGTAAGATTTTACAGCCAATTGTTGCAATAGCTAGCCCACTTTCTGCTAGTCTGGTAATCAGGATGTCATGGGGCACTTTGCCAAAGGCTTTGCTAAAGTCTAGATAGATTATGTCCCCAGCATCCCCACAATCCATTTAGGAGTTTGCCCAGTCAAAAAAATGAAATTGAGAAATCCGTGTTGGCTTCTAGTAATTACTGCATTGTCTTCAAGGGGTTTGCAGAGTGTTTGTTTTACAATTTGCTCTTGAACTGATGTCAAGAATCTATTCCCAGGCTCATCTTTTTTTCCTTTCTTGTAGATAGGTACAACATTAGCCCTTCTCCATTCATCTGGCACTTCCCCTGTCCTCCATGAATTCTCAGAGATGATACTTAGTGGTTCTGAGATTTCTTTCACCAGCAAGTTTATGACTCTGGGATGAGGTTTATCAGACCTGGAGATTTGAACTCATTTAGACCAATTAGAAGAACTTTGACCATTTCTCTCTGAATTTGTTAAAGCTGGCTTTTTTGAAGTCTGGGGTACATGTTTGACTCCATTTAGGTTTAGCTTCATTTATTATTGCTAATACAAGTAAGACATGGTGACTTTACCCCAGAGTTCTCATAGCTGTTACTTTGTCTAGTATATCTTTTATATCTTTCCTGTTGCTTAGGATCAGGTTGAGTAAACCCATACCTCTTGTTCCTACTTCTACTTTTTGCTGGAGGAAGTTATCAGCAAAACATGTCTCTTAGAGGGGGCATGTTTGGCAAAGATTGATTCCCAACAGATATCAAGGAAATTGAAGTCCCCCATAAGGACAACATCATGCATCCTTGAAACACGGTCAATTTATTTTTTGAAAGTTTCACCTTTATCCTCTCCTTAATTGGCTGGAAGAAAATAAACTGCAACTAATATAGTCCTTTTATTCCTTTTTCCATTTATATTAATCCAGATGCACTCAATGGGATTATTGGTCTCTTCTTCCTCTATTTCTTTGCAGAGATATGTCTCTTTAATATAAAGTGTAATTAATCAATTATGTGAAAATGATGATGGAGGAGGACAAAAAGATCAAGTGTAAAAGGAAAGAGAAGACATTTTTGAGCTGCGGACTGCATCAGAAGACCAGTGGCTGCAAGAGCTAGTGGGTAATTTCATTTAGCACTGGAATTTGGTACAATCAAATTCCCCAAACATCTCCATCCCTAATATGACATAAGAAGATTGGATTGTCTTACACAAGCCCTGCTTCTTGCCTCTTGGCTATTGGGTGGTATAGAAATGTATTAAATAAGTTTAATTGTCTTCCATTATGGGGTGAAGAGGTCATTATTTCTCCAGAATTAAAGTTGCTTTCTTATTTAAGGAGGGACAGAAATTAACCAACAGGGACATTCTTATCTATTTTATTTATTTAATTAATTAATTTCAATACAACCCAACAGCCAAAGCTATCTGGGTGTTTCACTGCAGTCTATTTAAAAACAACATAAAATATACCAATTAAAATACATGAAAACATCATAAAGATTGGCTATAAAAATTTAAAACCAAATAAAAAACAAGAATAAAAAATATACATTAAAAAGACCCAATTAAGTCCCATCTAACAATCAGCAGGCCCCAGCAACTAATTAAATGCCCTACAGTAGAGGGCAGTCTATAACAGGCGCTAAAACAATAGTAAAGCTGGGGGCAGATGGGAGTCAATGGGAAGCAACCTCCAAAATGAGGGGGAAGGCACCAATGAAAAGGCTCTTCTCCTTCAAAAAGTTGGCAATCAGAGAAGGCCCCAGAACTTGATTGTAGTATCTGGGTAGAAAGTCTGGAGAGGTGTTCTGTCAGAATTAGAACTATAATATCCAGTGACTTTATGCAGAGGAAAGCAGCAGTTTTGTAAACAAATATATACAAGGGTAGGGAAGGAGAAGATCAAGCTGTTTGTCATCTTTCTACTTATTTTCTACATCATCAATACAATAAATTCCTAGAACTGCATCTCTGTGTACATCACCCTTAGCTTATGCACAATTTTCATATTCTGATTTTAAACCCTTGAAATGGGTATTTCTCAGCCTTTGTGCTAACACTGAGCTTTTGCCTCACTTTATACTGACTAATGATAGACTCCTAAAGTCCTTAGTAAATATAATTGACCATTGTGGGTTTCTGCGTTGCACAGGATGACTGTGTTCTGAAGGACTATGAGAAGAGAATGCTAATCTTCAAACACTTTTCACATATTGGTTGTAACTCTGTCATTCTAAGGAAACTCATGAACATAAATTGGGAGTAAAAATATACATCATACCCAATCTTACTTTCCACAACAATAAATGATTTCTTAGTTTTTAATGGAATAATTAATATCTAGTAGAACTGAAATTAGCCAATATATTAATCTCTCAAAACTAATTAAACTGAATAGTATTTTTAAAGGACATAATTGGGTCAAGGAGACTAAGTATGAAAAATTTACTTTTGGAAGAAAATATCAAATGATCAAACTGAAGAATATAATTTTTTCCTAACCAACCAACAAAGATCAGTTATTTAGGGTTCTGTCAGAGAGACATAAGAGAGTCAAAGATATAAAATAAACTTCTGCCAAGAAGGTTAGAATGTGTAAAGATAAGCCTGGAACCAGATGTTTTGACAGCCAAACTGTAGGCTAAGATAACCATGTACAAAATGGAATGTAACGGAATGTTTTCTTCATGATGTTTTTCTACATCTAATCATTGCAAAAAACTGAACATATAAATGCTCTGTTCCTGATGACTGTGGCAGCTGGTCTGGACTGGAGATAGGCTCACTCTCTATTGCTAGTGTGCACCTACAATAAAGAGTCTTTTTTACGGAAAACAACTTGCTGCTGTTGCCTGCTGTACCTTAATCTTGTGGCTGTGCTTTGGACAGAAAAAGAAACAGAAGTAATAGTACAAGTCCTGTAATCAACAAAGATTTAAGTCCTGTGTGAGTTCAAGTCCTGCCTAAGCAGTTCTGGCCAGATGGTGATACTTGGCTTCAAGTCTTGAGGCAGTGTTAGAGTCCCAAAGAAATTGACAGGTTGGAGTTACAGGGCACAAACACACAGGGAAGAAGAAACAGAAACAGGTTCCCTTTGTCCAAAAGAAGAAGAAAAAAAAGAAAAAGAAAAAAGCAATTCAACAGAACCATGGCATGCACCAAGTGAATTCTTTTCCTTTCTAACCTTGAATGCTATTTTTATTTAAAACATATCCTGTCCTACATGAGAAAAATGTCCCAGGATGGCTTACAAAATTATAACAATTAGTAACAACAACAAATAACCACCATAAACAGCGAAAACATAGTATCAGCAAAAGTCCAAATCAAAATTAAAATCAGAAACAAAAGCAAAACCAAAAAGCGAATGTGGATGTTAAAACCAATTAAAATTTCTAATTCTTAAAATGACAGGTAAATAAAATGTTTTCACCTGGTGCCAGAAGGAATATGAAGTTGGCACCAGACAAACCTCTGCCATTTTTACCCTGTTGGTGTTAATTGTGACCAAGTGGATACCACTAGATAGTTGGAGGAGGAGAGGAAGACCAAAAAAGACCTGGTGCCAAACTTTCCTAAAAGACCTAAGAAGTACCAGCCTTGAATCGAAGGATAAAGAAATGGTTGCTGTGGACCAAACACTTTGGAGGACACTTGTAGCCCAATGTTTGTCACACAGGATGTAAAGAAGGAGGAAGATGTGCCTTAAAACCGCAGTGCTGCAGCAGTCTCTCTGGGGCTGATTCAAAGCAAAGGAAGACAGGAGAAGGAAGAAATAGTTTGTTATCAATTTGTTCTTGTGGCTTGTTTTATGTTTTGGTGTGTTGTTTGAAACAAAGATGTTAACTGGTATTTAAAAGGTATTTCGAACCTGTGTGGAGGTGGCAGTTTAGGGTGTGTGAACTTCTAGCTCCTGAGATAGGAATGCGTGTTTCCTGGTGTCTTCGTAAAGTTTTGGGAGGTCATTGTCTGAATTCAAGCAAGCCAGAGTCCAGCTGAAGAAGGCACTTGATCAGGGACAAGAACGACTGTGAGGAAAGCCTTGAGGCATAAGGTTCTTGTTCTAGTCCTTGCAAGGCAGAGCAAGCGATCAGAGTGTGTACGGAATATCTCCTTTTCCCACTGTGGTGAACATGAGTCAGAACTGGGAGGTAGGAAACATGTGCAACAGAGGTCCTATGCAAAACTGGACTTTCTTAATGAAAGTCTTGTGTGAAAGCCCTATGAGAGAGTGGTGACATGGGTAAAGCATGATCTAAGCAGATTTCCCTGCCAGAACTGGAAACACCAGTTTTTATATGTTTACTAATTAAGGTTCAAAATCTTGCAAATATTTGGAACAGTGGAGTCAGCTGTTCCCTGACCAACCTGGCTAATGCCTAAAACAAGAAATTAATAATATTTTGTTTGTTCTAAATAGTAAAAGTTCAATTGAAATAAAAGCATTGCATATATGGGATTTTTCCAAAAAGAGGGACTTCTTTTTTGCCCCTAGTAAATTTTTCAGCTAAGAGATTTGCTAATGATGTGAAACTTTATTTTTATTTATTTACTATATGCTTATCCTGCCCTTTTCCCCCCAGTGATCTCAGGGGAACTTAAATATTTCTCCTCATCTCAGTCTTATCCTTAAAGAACAATCCTATATGTTTCTACATAGACATAAATTCTAAATGAGGGTATCAGTATATTTATTTATCCTTATTTCATTTAAAATTATTTTTGATGACCCTTCTGAAGCCAGAACATTTTCTTAAATTTAACTAATGGTCATTACAAAATAATAATGATCATGATCATGATTTAATACAACCTGTGACGACAGGAAAGAAATAGTAGTAACCAACCAAAGTAACCAATACCTGTATGATCAACTGCCCAGGTAAATTTTTGCAGCCTTAGCAAACAGGGCTGCAGCTGAGCTGTAACATTATAGATCAGCCTGAAATGATTACTTACCTGTACTTTGATCCATATTTATACAAACTTCCCAAGTGTGCTCATTAGGAACTACTTTCAAGGAATTAAGAGGGCGAGGCAGGCAAAACTTGAAGTACATTTGGAAGCATCAGCATTTGGTCACTTAGGTGACAAGAACCTCCTTAGAAAGAAAAAATGCCAATGATGATGGCTCTGTGGAAGGAGCCAGGTTTTGCAGCCATGGAAAAGAATGATAGAAAGTTTGATTGCCATGCCAGATGCAGGATCTGATCATGCTTCAGGGGCATGAATTTCAGCTAGCATTTGACTGCTTTTCATTGTACAAGCTAACAAGGCAATTTATAAAATAAAACTGATGCAATAAAAATGCCCTGAACTATACACCAAATATCAAAAATTAAATAATCCAATAGGCTGATGTCTGCATTAGGGAATGAGTGCATGGGCTCACGATTAGGAGGGCTTCCCCCTCTGCCTTCAGTGAACAGGCTGGTTACTGTGCAGAGGTGGTTTCTCAGCTTGGCTGCAGCTGCTCAGGGCTTCCAGTGTCAGCAACAAAACCTTGAGGTCAGCTCAGTCATGCCAGTGCTGGGTTGCAGCAGCAGCTCCTTTCAACCTATTTACTTCTTAAATGGTCTCAAGGATAGAAAAGACCTGCTGGGATGCCTGCCATGAAATCATACTGCAATATCATTAAAGTTTTCCATTTTAGGAAGGCTTTTGGGCTATGCAGCAACATCAGGAGATATAGGATTACACCTTAGCATTCATGGCTGCCACGCTGCCCTCATATATTGCTTTTACTTATTTTGTTACTAGTTTTTAGCTGCCTTGAGATCACTGAGGAAAGTGTGGGAAGCAGGCTGAGCATGAGCAAGCAGTGTGATGCATTGATTAAGAAGGCAAAAGCCGCCCTTGGCTATATAGCCAGAAGAGTGGCTCCCAGCTCTAGGGGGGTGTTGATACCACTCTGCACGACTCTGGTGCACCCACAGCTGGAGCACTGTGTCCAGTTCTGGGCTCCACATTGTAGGAAAGACAATAGCCAGGCTAGAACTGGTCCAGCGCAGGGACACAAGAATGATAGCTGGGTTGGGAGGGATGACATATGAAGAGAGATTGAAGAAAGTGGGTCTTTTCGGCCTGGAGAAGAGGAGATACTGAGGGGATCTTGTAGCGACTTCTAGGTATGTGAGAGGATGTCACGTGGAGGAGGGCTGTGAATTGTTCTTCCCTGCAGTGGAGGGCAGGTCGCATTCCAATGGAGCAAAGCTCAAAGAACCAGACTTCAGGTTGGATGTCAAGAAATATTTCCTGATGGTTAGGACCCCTAGGATATGAAATGGACTTTCAACGGAGGAGGTTGAGGCTGCGTCTGTGAGGGTGTTCAAGGAAAGATTGGACAACCACATGTTGGGGATTACATGAGCAGAGGTGGGGGTTGGGCTAGATGGCGTGGAAGGCCTCTTCTGACTCACTTTCTAAGTTTCTATGATTTGGCTGACATCCTCCTTCTTGATTTGGAGAAGAAGAAAAAGGACACTACAAGTAGAAAATGGAGGTTATGCCTTGAGAGTTTTGAGCAGATGGCTGCTATGAATACATAACAAATGATCACCTCTTAGTAATGGGGAATTTAACTTCTTTGTAGAGGCTTAAGTGCTCAGTTAGCATATAGAAAGAGGAACTGGAAAGAGAAAGTGTTAGCACTTTTTAATATATCACAAGCTAGAGAGAGGTGACATATTTAGGTTTAAAGGAGGTTCAAAGGGCAAGAAGCAATGGCTAAAAATGGGCCTTAACAAATTTCAGGCATGACCCTACCATAAATTGGGACTTGTTAAATTGCTTTGGCTTCAGTGGAGGGAATGGAGCAAAATTATACTAAGGGAACTTTCAACGCATGGAGCTGCACAATTTGGAAATAATATTCCTGGAAATTTCGGAGGTTTAATAATTCATGAGGTACAGTTCTGGATGATGAGGAAAAGGATTTCATCTCCTCTCCCATTCATTAACACTTATGATGGATTATGGAGTTTTTCTGACCACAGGTCGAATTGCTGGTTTGATGCTCAAAAGCCTGGAACAGATGGGAAACAAGTAATAATAAAACCCTTGGCAGAGACTGTTTGATCATCAACAATATTACATGGAGTAAAATAGACCACGTGGGTGCAAACCTACAGGGATGCAAGTAAGCCCTTGAGCTTCAAGGCTGAAGGACACCCAACAGAGAGTGGGAAGAATGGTGGAGCCACTCTTTACCTCCCCACTTCCCCTTCTCTGCATTTCTGTTAGAGAGCCATTTGGGGGGGGGGGATTTATATCCTGCCTTTTTCCTACAAAGGGCTCAAGGCAGCTTGCATCATTCTCCTCCTCCATATTATGTGTGTTGGGTGACGGCACTTTGAATGGAGAGGGAGGGGCCACATTTGGGATACCTCCTTTGCTGGACAACCCAGTCTGCCCTCCTCCCTGTCTCACCATGTCCTCCCCCTTACTCCCTTTGGCCCCTCCCAGAAGTCACTTTCCTCACTTCAGAGGACAGCCGGCATAGTTCTTCCTGCATCAGCTTGGTAGGGGTGGGAAAGTGGAAGGGTGTGGAGCTGGGAATCCTAAGGCCCTTCAGATGCTGTCCATAGGTAATAAGATATAGACTAAAGCTCCTCCCCTTCCCCCTTTCTTTTTATAGCAGCTAACAAAATCATCTAGAATTTCAAATCATTCGGAATTTCATTGGAATTAAGGAATTTTGGCTAGTATTGCATCATGTGCATTTAAATACACACACATATGGGAAAAAGTAATGTGTGTTGAGGGGGGGAGGCCAAATGGGCAGAAAGGGAAAAGATAGGATATATAAGCAATATTATATTCCTCGGAGAGACACTCCAATCAGGTATTTGTATGTTTGAATAACTCCCAAAGTGCAATTTCTACTTCCTTATACCAAAATACTTCAAGAGGTAAGGAGGAACTTGAAAAAAGAGTCAAATAGGCAGGGAAGATTTCTCTAAAGTGTCCCTTCTCTATTCTTTTTTGTTCATCAAAATTCCATTACAAATACCAGCATTGCTGATTAAGACTTGGGAAAAGCGTTTGGCTGACTTTTTATGGACAGGAGGAAAAGGCCGAATTTCAGTCAGAATGTTATAAAAGACAAAAGATTCAAATAATCTGTCATTTTCTTGTTATTATTGATACTATGGTGCTGGAGCTTTATCCTACCTAAATATTTAATCCAGACTAGAACAATTATCAATGTGTTTTAAAAATATAATCAGGTTTTGTACAAAAGGAGACCAAACCAGGCAAAATGTTTCAGCTAACATATAAATGAACTGAAAGGAATGAATGAGTGAATATGTTTTTAAAACTCAGTGCTTATATGCGTAATATATTTCAGTTATAGTAATGGTAGAGATATAATTTCTGCCTGAGGCTCTCTGCATTAGCAGCAGTGTATTAAAATTAAGACTATGTAAAAATTAAACTTTGATTACATTGAGGGTTTAAGGCACAATCCTATGCATTTTTAGAAAAAAGGGTTACAGTTATTTATTTAATTCTTATACTGACCAATAACTGAAACTCACTGGGCCGTTCACAAAGTACATGAAAAATAAGCTGTATCATATTAAAACACACAAAACATCATTAAAAGTTGAGAATACAAAATTTCAAGCAGATTTTAAAGATGTGTCTGTCTGTGTGTATGTTATTGAGATTAAAACAAACCAATCTTCAGACCTGCTTAAAAGCTACTTGAATCCTCTGCAGTAGAGGATGGCCTTTACCTGGCCCTGAAAAGATACCAAAGTTGGCACCAGGTGGGCCTTGATGGGGAGCTCATTCCATAAGGGGGGCAGCACCACTGTCTGCCATAAGGGCATTGTCACCACCATCCAAGCTTCCCTCAGAGATGGCAGGCAGAGACAGGCTCCAGAACTTGAACATAGTGTCTGAATAAATAAAGGTTGTTCCATCAGATATCATAATCCCAAGATGTATAAAGCTGTATAGGTTAAAACCAGTACCTTGAATTGAGTTTGGAAAGTTATAGGCGGCCAGTGCAAGTGGACCAGAATTGGTGTTATATGATCACCTCATCTGATTCCTGTTATTAGTCTGGCTACCTCATTTTGCACAAGCTGTAGCTTCCAGTCTTCGATGCAGCCCATGTAAAGTACAATGCAGGACTCTAGTTTAGAGGTTACCAGAGTGTAGATGACTGATAGCAGGCTTCATCTGAGCCACCAGCTGAAACTGATAGAAGGCACCCTGAGCCACTGAGCGACCTGGGTATCAGGTGACCAAAATGGCTCAAGCAGCATCCCCAAGCTACAAGCTGGCTCCTTCAGGGGAGTGCAACCCCATCTAGAACAAGCTGAATTCCTCCACCTCATCAGAAGACTCGCCCACTACTAGCATCCCAGAACTGAGCTTCAGTTTGTTAGCTCTCATCCAGCCCATAGTCACAGCGAGGCACCAGTTCAGCACATACAGAGCCTCACCTGCTGAAGGTGAAAAGGACAGGTAAAGCTGCATGTCATCAACATATTGCTGACATTCTCTCCAAAACAGTATTGAAAGTCACTGAGAGGTACAGGAGAACCAACAGGGTCACACACACCCATCCCCCAGCATAGGCCATCATACAATGTGTCCAAAGCTGTTTTCTTGCCAAAAACAGTCCTGAACCTTGACTGAAATGGATTTATTTAGTGAAAAGAGATGAAACCAAAATACTAATTCAACTTTTAAGAGCCGTATGCATGGTTAAAAGTCAGATACGTAAAAAACACCAATGAAAATCGCATTAATAAAAATAAAGGTACAAAATCAGAAATATAATCTCATAGAAATAATTGTGAAATTACTTAAACCAAAAGCAAATTAAACAAATAATCCCAGGTTCATATAAAATAAATAAGCTAAAATGTTAAAAATATAGCATTTAGGAAGAACAAGCTAGCCCCAAATTTAGTAATAGCACATAGGTTTCAATCAAAATGGCCTTCAGTTGCATAAAACTGCATAGTATCTCAGCTGTACCCATGTTCTATCAGACTCCTCTTCATTGCTCCTAATTTTTTCATTATAGAAATGCAAAAATAATTGTCATTTACAACAAATACTCCAGTACTAGTATTTCTTGTTGAAGATTTAAACCGTCTCGTATATCCTCTGAGTTTGCAACCAAATGATGATCTGTAATGTCCTTTCAAAATGTGTAAAACTGCAGTGCTTCAATAGCATCTGTATCTGTTTGTCCCTCATCCTGAATGCTTTCCCTGGAGAATTGCTAAACAGGAGAATTGTTCAGGAAAACACATAGATTCCACTCTAGCTTGCTTTTGGGCCATGAAGTTTGCTTTACTTGCAAACAATTATGAATTTAGAGAAGCAGAAAGATGGAGAACTTTTGATACATAATTTTCCCCTTAGGGTAAGTTTTATGAGTCATTTATTTTGAAAACTGCTAGGGGATTGAGTATTGTTTGGATCACAGATCTGTTGGGTGATAAAGTACCTGATTGATGGACTCCTTGGGAAATTTTAATTGCTTATCCACTTCCCCATAACAAGCACATATCCCAGTAGATTGGAGTTGAAACGCACTTGTTTCGTTCATTTTTATCGCCATTTTTCCTGTCCATCATCTTTCTGTTTCTCTACCCTTTCTTCCTACAGTGGAGGTGCTCACATTTTTATGAGAGTCCTATTATGTGCAGTTTTCATTCTGAGTTGCAAATGGCATGATTCTTTCAGACATATGCAATAGCAAGCATTAATCGATTTAAGAAGTAGATAGGTAAACTAAAGCAGCCTTTCCCAACCTCATCCACTCCAAATAGGTAGCAATCATTTGCCACAATGGCAGAGGATGATGGTAGTTGTGGTCCAGAAGACACATCTGGAGGAAAGCAAAAGTGTTATAGCTCAATTAATCTCAAGTGAGGCATTTACTCCATTCCACTGGAAAGCTGAACACAAGTTTTAATCTCTTCCATTGAAATCCATAGAACTTAGAAATGATTTATGCTCTTGGTGATCCATTTTAATTCAATTCAGTCCAATGTGGCTTCATTTTCTCTCTTAACATTATTTTACTGCAGTAAGGGATGGCAATAAAAGTGATATGGAAAAGAGCACACTTCTGCTAAGTTGGATCTGGGCTTTAAGTAATAAAAGAAAATGACTCAATAAGAAAATCAAGTCATACCTTCCAATTATCAAGTGGAAACTCATTAGATGTGGTATCATCTTATTTTTGGAAGCACTTGTAGTCAGAACCTTTGGGGAGCACAACAGTACTGGGTGTTCTCAAACATTACTCACTTAACCAATTTACTTGGAAGTAAATGCCACTGAAATCATTGAAATGTCCTTCAAAGTAAACCAATATAGTATCTAAATATAAGTCAGTGTGTAGCTCAATGCCCAATACTTTAATATCTTAAGTACACAAGATCAAAGTGGAACTTTGTGCTTCCAAGTTTTCTCCCATGGATAATGCTTCATTGGCAGCTATAGCTTGCAGTTATTTCTATGTGCCTCATGACTTTCTCCTCTTTCTACATGCTTTAGGTTTTAAGATAGCTTTGGAAAAGTTTCAAGAAGACCATATAATTTTTCAATGCATTGTGATTTTGTACAAAGTTTATGGCAGTCAGTAAAGCTGATTATATACCACTCAGATGAGTGCTGTTCTGCTACATAAAACGCATATTTCACACACTCGAAATGCTGGGACTATGAATTCATAAGAACCGCTACTGCTTTCAAATCATACTATATAGCTCCAGAAAAACTCTATATTATACTCTGCTTTATTGTTTGGAGACCTTAGCCCTTAAGAGTAAATGAAAGCTAAATAGTATAAACTTTTCTTTTTAAAAGGAAATACATCGAGAGGAAATATGTATAAATAGCCATCCCTAGGAAGAACAGTACCAGCAAACACGCACCATGCATTCTAGTTTTAGCCATAACTTTGGTGTTTTATATTTGCCAACAGATGAAAAGGGGGAATGGCCAAAATAATCCATCCATCTTTAGAGACACTGCTGTGGTTTTGTAGAACTAATGTATCACTGCATTTCCCCCTGCATAGTGAGAAGTTCTAGGGCAACGTTCCACAGAAAGTGTCCATATGAGTGTTGGTGATAGATGGTGCTTTTTGTGATAAACTATTTATGGGCTCATATATAGGTTGTGTGGATGGGAGTAAGCACAAACAGCTCTAGCTCAAAGTGGCATCTGAACATAATTCCTGTGGTCTTAGCAAACTACTGCTGCCAACTGAAAATTGGGTGTTTGCTTTATTTTCTGGCACACCCCAAACTCTAATTGTTCTTTTCTGGGCTCCTCTTGGCACTTTAAAGATGCCTTTCAACTGATAACCAAGAAGGTGGGGTGACAGGAATTCCTAGAGTCAGATGTTCAGTCAATTCCTCAGTATGGAATTGTTCAAGTGCAAAAGGTGGACCAAAACTGAGAACTGTTTGCTGCAACATTTAATGACTGCAAAATCAACTACTAAATTATTTTTATTTACAGTGTTTATATACCACTCTGTATGTAGATGGATTCTAGACTGGTGAAGAATAAAAAAGAAAAGATGGATACAAGAATACAAGCAATAATGAAAAATAGAATACCATTAATTGTGTGGCTAATTTGTAAAGAGTTCTTCCCAAAACAAAAACCTTGTCAATAGGTTCCAAAAGCAACATAGTGTCAGAGCTGACCTGACCTGCAGAGGCAGGGAGTTTCATAGAAGTTGAGACCCCAGACTGAAAAAACTTCTCCTGGTTGACTCCAAAGGGTCATTGGTCCATGTGGAACCACCAGAAGATTATTTTGTGATTCTCTCAGGGACTAGGGAATTGGTAGGGGAGAAGGTGATCTCTCAGGTATCCTGATCCCACATTGTTTAGGGCCTTATATATTAGTACTAGAACTAGGGATGTGTGAGGGATCCATTCTGGAGGTGGGAATCCATTGCATTTCCTTGATTCCTCAAACTCAGAATCACTTTCTCTCTGCCTTATTTCCACTTCATGCTGAGCATTCAAGTGGGCATCCAGCAGGAAGCAAGTTCAAGCTGAGTTCTGCTTCCATGCACATGCCTTCTGGGCTTTATGTACTTTGGGCAAAGAATTACATGCTTTCTGTATTTTGCATGCTTTGTACAATGGAGCTGCTGGCTTTCCCAAGCATCCACAGACTTGATCTCAGCTCAAATACAGGGGTTCCAAGGGGCCCGTGAAGAAACCCATTTTGCAAACTCTGCTGTTGATGCTAGAGAACAATTTGGAAAGAAGACTACAGCCTGCACAGAGGTGGTAGGAAGGGCAAGAAAGAAGCCAGCTGCAAGTAAAGCTGGAGGCCACAGAGGTCTGGACAGGTCTTTTTGAAATGCTGGAGGACTCTCAAAACAAATCAAAAGGAGTGTAAACTTTTTCAGAGTATTCTCTGAAGAAGTTCTGAAAGAATGAGTCAATTTTGAATAAGGGGGATAGGGGGTGTCTTATTTATTTATTACATTTCTGTATCACCCAATGTATTAAGAAAACAGAACTTTACAGAACTTTATTGTTAACAATGAAGAAACTGAAATTGTGAAAGATTTCACATACCTTGACTCAGTCACCTATTCATAGGGAGATGGGAATCAGGAAATTCGAAGAAGATTGAGATTTTAAAGTACAGCATTGAAAAACAAATCAAGTCAGAACTTCCCCTAGAAGCAAAAATTACAAAACTGAGGCTATCATACTATCTGAGGATATCATATGAGCACATCATGAGAAGACAAGAGTCCCTGGAGAAGACCTTCATGTTTTGAAAAGTCAAAGGCAGAATCATAGAATAGTAGAGCTGAAATGGGCCATGAAGGCCATCGGGTCCAACCACCTGGTGTTGCAGGACACCAAGTTACACCATCCCACTCAGATGGCTGTCCAGTTTCTTTCTGAATGTCTCTAGTGCGGGAGAACCTATGACCTCTCTAGGCAGCTGGTTCCACAGTCATATTGCTCTGACAGTGAGGATTTTTTTCCGGATATCTGTCCTGAATCTGGGTTGTCACAGCTTGAATTGATTATTCTATGTCCTGCACTCTGGTATGAGCTAGAAGAGATCTTGACTTTCCTCTTTGTGACAGCCTTTGAAGTACTAATCGAGGGATATCTTGTCCCCCCTCAATCGTCTCTTCTGCCCATTTCTCCCAGTCTTTCCTCATAGAGCAGTGTTTCCAAACCCTGGATCATTTTTGTTGCCTTCCTCAGGACCTCTTTTTTTTTTTTTTTTTTTTTTTTTTTTTTTTTTTGCGTCTTAGATGATGAAAGGGAAGACCCAATATGAGATGCATTGAATCTATAAAAGGAAGCCACAGCCTTGAACTTGAAAAGTTGAATGGAGCTGTCATGGACAGAACATTTTGGAAGGCTTTCATCCATAGGACCACCATGAGTTGGAGATCACTTGACAGCACATAACAACAGACCACCAAATACCTCAAGCTCACTGGGAGGTTCCCATTTTATGCCACCCTGCAGCCAGAAAAGTTTACATATAATTTATTAAACAAGATGGTTCCTGTCCACAGCCTCACTACCCAGAAAGACATAACACACAGGCATAAAGCACAAGGGGGAAATAACTGTGTTGGTGGAATGGTCCCACTCTCCTTTCCATTTCCACGTTTTGAGGTGGCTGCTTCTGGTGCAAGTTGATGGAGGAGGAGACTTTGCTTAAGGCTGGTGAAATGGCTCCATCTCTTCATTTTTCATAAGAAGGTTGCTTCTCTGGACCTACTAAGATGTTCTCATTGGATCTGTTCTGATTTTCCTTTTCTGTTAAGTGCTAAAGAATGTTGTTGGTAACCTGCCTCTGAAAACTAGCTGAGAGCTTAAGAATGACACACCAAGTCATTGCTGCATGCAAATAGGAAGATGCTTCTAAGGACAAGATCATTGCCCTTTTTTGGTCCTGAGCATTTTGCCTAGAGTTCTCTCTGAGATAATGGCTTCTGACATGACTAATGAATGCTTCTGCACACTATAGTACCTCAGGGTGTTGTTGCTTTGTCAGCCACAGAAAATGAGAGCCCCAGAATGAATGAAGATAGCTTTCCCTGGGCTACTGAGTTGCTTAAACTGTGTAAGTTTGCAAATGGTAAGCAGGATCTTTCTTGGGTATAAATTTTTGGATGACAGTGTGAATTGGAATAGAACATGATATTCCAATTGAGTTTTTTAGAACTCATATTAACTTATTATGAAGTCAAGCATTCCTGAGCTACCTGTCATGCAATATGTGAGGGCAACGTCTCCATGGCACTGCCCTAGCCACGTGGGAACAGCATGGGTTAACTGCAATTGGGAACAAAAGGCTCTGAAAAAGAAGGGGAAATAAAGGGAATGATAAATGATCCATTTTTTCCCTGGCAGCTAGTAAGGATGGTGCAATTCTGGGCAGTCTAATAAAGCCAGCAGCTGCCATGCTTTAATTCAAGAAGTGAGCAAGCTGGCGGCAGCCATGCAGTCACAAAAAGACATCTGGCTTTCTCTGGGGGCTTTAGATGGGCAGCAGCAAGTGGCAGGTGGATGGGAGTTTCCCCACCACCCATCAGACTGGCAAGATGACTTGCCTCATGCAATGGTTGTCCTTGCTATGGTCTTACTGAAAGTCTTTTACCTTTTCTTCAAAAATCTTCTACACACACAAACAAGATTTCCCTAAGCAATCTCTGAATTCACTTCAAAAAGTTTGATGCAGGTGATTTTTTTTCTCATGATTTAGGGTCAGGAGACCTCAGAGAATGAAGCTTCCAGCAAGAGTAACTTTGGAGTTACCAGACTAAGTTTCTGATCCTTCTGAAGTAGAGCCCACTGCCACAAAGCTCCTCTCATAGTTATGCAAGGCCCCTGACTTGGAGGAGCAGACCTGCAACTCTTCTAGAAAACAGGGATAACCTGAGAAGCAGTCCTCAGTTACCTCTCTCTTCCTGCTATTGTCAGCCCCTGGGAGAAGCCAACACCTTCAGGAGAAGGCTGCTGCCTGACCCCTGAGGAACCAGGGGTGGCACCTGTTGAGGTGGAATTCCCAGATGAGCTGTCCTCAGAGGACTATCGAAGTCAGTTAGTCTCAGCCACTGCTGGAGTCACTTGTCCGTACTTGAGTTCCAGAACTACTAACCCAGTTTCAGATACCATCCAGCGTCTCCTTGCCTGAGCTGTTGTTCAGAACAGAAGATGGAATGGATCATGATACAACTTAAGCAAAATCAGTCATTTTCCATAACTTTTTTTAACATTGGAAAACATTGGCCTTTTTGTCTGAGCAAAACATTCTACCTTGGTAGACAGACAAATTTCCAGCATGTGTAGGATTTCATCCGAACATAAAGTTTGTTTGTTTGTTTAAAACATTTCTATGCCGCCCCCATCACAACAAAGCCTTGGGTCGGCTCACAACATTCATAAAAAAAATACAATTAATAATTTAAAAACTGGTACCATCTTGGCTATATATATATATATTAAAATCTATAAATACAATAATAATAAATTAACAGTTAAAATAACTTTTAAATAAAAAGGTCTTCACCTGGTGCCGAAAAGCAAATAATATCATTCACGGAGGGTTCTCGGAGAAGGGCATCCGCTGCCAATTGTAGGGGGTGGGAGGGCATATATGGATGCAGACGTCCCTTTAGATAACCAGGTCCCAAGCTGTTATCTTTTAATGTATAAATGTATAAGCCGTTAATGTATAAAATAAATTATCTTTAGGCAAAATCTGGAACAGCAAAAGTGAGAACAGAAGACATAGCTGTGCACACAAGTTTTATTTCTTGGAATTTCTTCACCTTTGCATATTTCGAAATTCCATTGAAACATCAGCCTTGTACCCACCTAGTAAGTCCTAACTCAGTCAAACTTGCTACTCAGCAGATTAGTATAGGGTTGCACTGCAAAGCAATTGGTACAATCAAAAAAGCAATCCTATAATATGCTAAAACAAGTTGAAATGTATGAAAATCTTAGAGGACTCAAGAGAGGAAGCCAAGCACATCTCTCTAGGGAGGGACTTGAATAATCTGACCACCGCAGTACGATTTTGGGTTACTAAAGATTTCACAATCTTTAGACCTAGAAACATGAAAACGAATTCTGTTTGAGTTATTTGTCTTGTTCCCTTTTAAAAAATGCTATGTTTTAAGTGCTGTGAAGTTTCCCTGTAGATGCATTCATACTTCACCTTCATAAAAACAGCTTTTTAAAAAGTTGCTCTGGGAAGGAGTGTTGTTGATATCACAGCGAGCAACCAACCAACCACACTGTGAAGACTAGCACAACCTTTGCTGAAAACCTGCAAAATTGTTTTTCTTTTTTGATTTGTTTCCTAAGGTCTCAGTCCTGGACTGGGAAAATGTGTTTTTTGTGTGAAATGAATATAGTAAGTGTACTTTCAAATTGATCACAGCTGATCTGCAAAAGTTATTTGTCTTCTACTTCACCAATGTGTTGATTTGACTGAAATGACTTGAATAGTCAAGTTTCATCCCAGGTAGCTAGGAGAATTTTGACATTTGTAAGTGTATTCAAAGCCAATAACTTAGTTTCTTTTTGGCACAAGCGGAGAACTGCAATTATACTGCATGGCAGGTGGAATTAACCATAAGCAAGTTGCTGCGGCTTAATCGCATGTGCAATTTTATATTACAGATCTCTCCACTTTGTGCAGATGAGATTGAATTGGTAAAATAACAATATTTGCATAACTCAGAAAGAAAACATTTCAAATTATGCCAGCAAGCCAATTAGCAATTTGTCCTTAGAGGGATTCAAAATTCCAGATTAAACATTTGCAACACTGCAAAAGCAATCATTCTTCATTTTATGAGTTGACTGGTGAGATGGAGAAGATTCTAACAGATGTTCCAACTTCTGTTTCCCACCTACCCAGTTCATTGAAGAGTTTTCAGGAGATTATAAGGAAAACACAATATGGGTGCAAGGAATCTTGCTGACAGGTGTGGCCAGGTGTGGTCCTTGTGTTCCTCTAAATATTTTGGCCTACAAATCCCATCAGTCTACTCTTGGTGTGCCTTCCAGGGTCAGGGTGGCGCTAACTGGGTGAGGGCTCGGAAATGAGTGCAGGCATAAAGATACTAGAGTAGGATGACATTATCTCAAGACTGCCACCTCGAGGTATTCAGGCAGATCATGGTAACCACCAGGATGGGACAAGGGAGAACAGCAAGATGAGCCCAGTACTGCCCCAACCCATGATGTGGCTACCCAATTAGAGGGCCCGTGCAGACTCAGGAGGCTGGTCCTTCTTCCAAGGGGCACACCCAGAGGGGTGGAGCCCAGTGTTCCTGAAAAGGTGGGTTCACCTTTTCAGAAGTAGTTGCTAGTCTGGGTTCAACAGCCCACTCTGTACACTCACACAGACCCCTCTTCTGGTGACTGTAATTTGCTAGCTGTGTGTTGGATATAATGTGCTCTTATGCAAACATTTTTTTTTAATTTGAAAGGAATAAGGGGGAAGCCTAGCTCCCAACACCTGCACCATGTGTGACTCACCAAAACAAATGTAACTCATTAGACATTTCTTATGGCATGCCAGATGTTTCTTCAAACACGCAGGAGCAGTTGAAATTATTTGGCTTGGCAATTACAAAAATGGGTTCTAAGTCTTTTTTTCTCATGCCTCACAGCTTCTTTCCCAAGGGACAGAGAGTTTTTAATTCTATGAAAATATTATTATATTTGGTTCTAGGAGAGTCAACTCAGAAATGTGGTGTGCCAGGAAAGAAATGATTAGTATCATGCCACCACTGCAATGCTCAATGTTCTTCTAATAGTTATGAGGGAAAATTCCAGCTTAAAGCATGTGAGTAAATGAGCATTAGGTGCAGGTGCTAATAAAACTTATCTTGCAGAGTGTAAAGTTTAAGGGACACAGGCCCTGGTTTCTAAGCAATATGTGCAATCCAATCTCAGTAAGAGATGTGAATAGTTGTCTTCTCTTGGAATCAGATATATTGATTTCTTAGAGAATTAAGGAAAGGTAGTCACACAGAAGAACCACCCGCTCCAAGAAGGCAACCTTGTCCCAAATAAAAGAATTGCAGGAGATTTAGCTGCTATTGAAAGATTTCCCTTAAAGTGCTGATTGACAGCTTTGAGCAGGGAATAGAACTGCCAAAAGTCAACCTTTGGATTTCTTTTAAAGACAATTCAGCAGGATACGTCATGGAAAGCAAAAGGATGCTTGAAATCAACTTAGAACAGGTTTTGTTCTGAAGATTGTGTTACTTCTGCTATTCAAGGCACCTTTGGAAACCTCAGAGAGGAGAATTGTTTGTGGAATGTCAATCTATGAAAGACGTTGCTAAGTTAAGTACTTAACTGTTCCAAATTTACTGAAAAAGTCCCATGTTCTGATTCAAAATAGCATGCATATATAAATGCATGCACCTTTTTCTCCACAAGCAAAACAGGAACCCATTTTCTTTAAAAAAAATAAAAAATAGAGCTGGTTGCCCGGTTTCATTGCAGTTATATCTTCCATTTATAAATATCTGGAAGTGTGCTGTTCCCTGTACAGTGTGTGTGTGTGTGGTGGTGGTGGGTAGTTATTGAGCTGCTAACCTGAAACATTTTGTGACACTTGCTGAATCTTACTTTATTTTCCCAATGGTCCTGTTCTACTTTTTATATACCATGTTGAGGCTGAGATAAGGTTATGTTAAACCTTTTGATCTTCAACTTGTTAAAGAAAAAGTCGCATGGTTCCATGATACATTGGGGTGGAGAAATCGACTGTGTAGACATTTCAACATGTCAGACTTATCAAACTTGGCCAAGGAGGCCTGCACAGATTGTAGTCCGCCAGGCTCTTATAGTGAACTTGAATTTAGGAGCCCTCCTGTTTGGAGAATTAAAGCCATACTGTAAAAATGGCCATTTAAATCCATTGTACTATTTGCCTATTTGTTTCCAGACCCAATACAAGCTGCTGATATTTCCCTTTACAGTTCTACAAGTTTTGGTTTGGTATTCAATGTTTGGCTTGGGATGCAAGTACCTCTTCCCATACCAGCCTGTGTGGGCCTTGAAATCAGGAAGGACCTTTTCTGTGTCCTTCTTACAAAAGTCATGCAATTTATCTGAAAAAGAGGCCTTTTTCTATGCTTTGCCATAACCTTGGAGCACTCTATGCAAAGAAGATCTCCCAATTTCAACACTGCAATCTTTTTGGCATCAGGACAGAACTGCAATTTCCCAAAGCATTCTCAACCCCTGCTGTGCACAGTTATTTAAAATAGTGTTGGGAAAGTTCAAATAAATCCTCAAATGAAAAGATATGCTTTTGCATGCCCTTTAATATAAAATCTGGCAGCAGTGCCTGTACTCCCCTTTGCCATCTGCAGGGTTTTCCTTCCTAATTCCTTCCCCAGAAAAAGAAAAAACAGCTCCAAGCTATGCAAATGATCCACCCTCTCTCAGCTCCTCATTGCCTAGTCGAAACAGAATTGAAACAATGTTGCAAGTTCAAGGCAGCTGAGCTTCCTTTGCAATGTAAAAATGCCTAGCCAGCTCATACATTGTCTTTTGTATCTCTGACTGTGAAAAGCAAAACATTGAAATCTATTCGAATTCTGTAATGCCTGAGTGTTTTATTTGTTATTTGTTACTCAAGCCTTTGATGGGTCATGGAATTTTTCTTGATGCCTATAATGATTTCTCAATGTTTCTGCATTATTCCCCATTGTCCTCACCTTCTCACCCATCCAGACTCATCACTGTCTTGAAACTGTACGTGACCCAGAACTTATAAAAAACTGTCTATGCTGTGGAAGCTTGTCACTAGTTGGGTATACTGGGTTTGGGTTAGGGTTAGGGTTAGCACTGTTGTTGTTTCTCTGTCAGAGAGGGATTCCTGGAGTGTCCTGCCAATAAACCACTGAAACTGAATGTAGCACCTTCCATGTGAACCCAAATGGACATTCTCCTAGTTCTGCGATTCCGAGATTTCCTAACAATAACCTCCCCTGGCACCAAGGGATGGGTTTTTAAAAACTGATTGCAGTATGAGCATGTGTCTGCTGTTTATGATTGTGTACATGTGGGTAACTAAATGGAATCTGGGCAATCAGAGCCAATTCACCTTCTGGACTGAAAAAGTGCCATCCATGATTGCAGAGAAGAGAGGAAGAGAAGAGAAGAGAAGAGAAGAGAAGAGAAGAGAAGAGAAGAGAAGAGAAGAGAAGAGAAGAGAAGAGGCAGAACTACATAGGTTTGTGAATGTTGCCTCTGCCTGCCTTGAATTTATATTACTATCATTAATTTTATTTCTGCTTTTGTGCACTGCCCAGGAATCCATCAGAATGGATTAGTTTAGAAATATATTAAATGCATATATTAACTAAATTAAGTGACTTTATCAAGCCTCTGGAATGTTACATTGCATTAAACAGCTGGACTACTTTTGCCCTGATAGATTTTTTCAGGCCTGTTTCAAAAATAAAATAAAATAAAATAGGGCATGTGAAAATGAAAGAGCAAAGCTTAGATACTTCAAAAGGCAATGCAGAATTAGGGCAACATGAGCTAGTCTAGCAGGTCTGAGCTACTCCATCCCCTCTGCCTAGATGTGGTCCTCAAAGCCCAAAGACTTCTCATTGGCATGACTCACTTTGCAGGACTGGGCTAGACATGAAAAGAAGTCAATGGAATTTGGAGGATGGGATTCCAAAAGGGTTGTCCTGTGTCTAGATCTTAAGTTCTTCTCTGCTTCCATTGCTTCCTCACAGTGCTGTCCAGTGGAGCTTTTCCGAGTAGTGTGAGGCCTGGCACACTCTGGCCAGGAAAATGATTGGTTGCACCTTCAGCAGTCTGCTGTGATGACTTTGCCCAGCACTTTAAGGAAAAAATTGCTCAGACTCACTGTGATCTGGACTCCACAGTTGATATGGTTCCAGTATGGAAGGTGTCCAGTGTGCCATCTAGTCCATCATTATTGGATGAGTTTCAGTTATTGAGGCCTGATGAGGTGGACAAGGTGCTTGGAATGGTACATCCTACCACCTGTCTTCTTGACCCTTGTCCCTCTTGGCTACTTAAAGAAGCCAGTAATGAGATTGGTCCCTGGGTCCAGGAGGTTATCAATGCCTCACAAAGGGAGGGTGGGGTCCCTGCCACCTTGAAGGAGGGGGTGATCCAGCCTATCCTGAAGAAGTCATCTCTGGACCCAGAGGTGGCTGCCAATTTTAGACCAGTGGCCAACATTCCATTTTTGGGCAAGGTGTTAGAGCAGGTGGTGGTGGGACAACTCCAAGCACTCTTGGATGAAATTGATTATCTAGATCCATTTCAGTCCTGCTTCAGACCCGGTTATGGCACTGAATCCACCTTGGTCACCCTGTATGATGACCTGTGCAGGGAGAGGGACAGGGGGAGTGCGTCTCTGTTGATTCTCCTGGACCTCTCAGTGGCTTTCGATGCCATTGACCATGGTATCCTTCTGGATAGGCTGGCCACATTGGGAATAGGAGGCTCTGCTTGGCAGTGGTTCCGCTCCTACCTGGCTGGACGATTCCAGAAAGTGGTCTAGGGGACTATAGCTCCCTTGCCATGGGGTTTCTCAGGGCTCTGTTTTGTCCCCCATGCTCTTCAACATCCACATGAAACTGCTGGGAGAGGTCATCAGGAGGTTTGGGCTCCAGAGTCACCAGTATGCTGATGGCACCCAGCTCTACCTCTCATTTACATCTACTACAGGTGAAGCGGTGGCTTCCTGAACCAGTGCCTGCCAAGGTAATGGACTGGATGAGGGCCAATAAACTGAGCCTCAATCCAGATAAAATGGAAGTCCTGTTGGTGGGCAGATCAAGGTTTTGGGTAAGTGATTTTGACCTTGTCCTGAACGGGGTAGCACTCCCTCTAAAGGACAGTGTCCACAGCTTGGGAGTAACCCTAGACCCGGAGCTGTCACTGGAAATCCAGGTGGTGGCTGTTTCAAGGAGTGCTTTCTTACAGCTTCGGCTGGTCCATCAGCTTACCTGGACGAGCACTCCCTAGCAACAGTGGTACATGCTCTGGTAACCTCCCGATTGGATTACTGTAACACGGTCTATATGGGGCTGCCCTTGAAAACATTCCGAATACTTCAGCTGGTACAGAATAGAGCCAGGCTGCTGATGGGGATCGGTCGTTATTCTCATATAATGCCGGTCCTCTACCAGCTCCACTGGCTTCCAGTGGAAGTCTGGGCCCAATTCAAGGTGCTGGTTTTGACCTATAATGCCCTGAACGGCTTGGGACCAGGACAACTGAAGGAACCTTTCTTATATGCCCTCACACCCCTTAAGATCTGCAGGAGAGGTCCTGCTCTGGGAACCCTCCCTGAGGGAGGTAAAAAGGACATATACCCAGAATAGGGCCTTCTCTGAGGTGGCAGCCAGATTGTGGAATGCGCTTCCTGGAGAGGCTCGCCTGGCGCTAAGCCTATATTCTTTTCAGCACCAGGTCAAAACCTTTTTATTTAAGTGTTATTTAAAAATTAGTATTCTAATAGTTTTAATCAGTCACTCTTGATTTAATTTATTAGTATTGGCTGTATAGTGCTATATATTTGTATTAATCGTTAATTCGTTTTTGAGTTTTCTGTTTCTAAGCTGTCCTGAGATGCCATGCATAGAGGATGGCATATAAAAGTTTTAAATAAATAATAAATAAATAGATCAATTTAATATATGTATTCCTCCTCCAGAGATTCACCACCATCAATAATTTCCCCTAAAATAATGAATTTTATGCCATTTTCCATGAAATGCATGCATCTGTATACATTTTCTCAAAAAAAAAAAGTTCTTAGTGAAACCAAACCAAACTAAAGCTGTACTGTAAAATTCTGAGAAGTCCAATGGATAATTATGTTCCAGTCTGCGTGTTAGTTCAGGAAGTGGAAAAAAAATATCTACTTAAAAATGGGAAACTAGTAAAGATTGTGTTCCCCTGCCTTCTCTTCCTCAGAGTTTGGTCTCCTACACCAAAGAATATGACGGGATGTATCAGAAAAGAAAATGAACTGTCGCTCAGTGAAAGGCTCAGTATCCCTTGCAAGACTATTTGCTTATCATTCTTGTGGAAAATGCACCAGTTAAAAGTGCACTGCGGCAGGTGCAGGAACAATGAGGACAAAATAAAATGTCTGGTTTCAACAGCCATGAATAAAGTGAATATAAAATAGGAGTTGAAGATATATTAAAAAGATACGTTGTTTCACAATGGTTCAAGGAAAAAAAACACATTAGTATGAAGAAAACTTTCCTTATTTCCTTTCCTCCTCTTTCACAATGCCTTAAGGTGTGTATTATTTCCTTCTGTTCCTTCCTGGGAGAGCATTCTGGGTAATGTTTCTACCTAATGAAACTGCTAAAGGAGGCACAGTTTCCATGGTTTTAAAATAATTCAGATTGTGATGTGAAGACAGTCTTCATGATAATGGGGATATTTAAAATATATTGCTGGGGGAGGGAAATGCTTGAATAACTATTATGTAGCATGAACACAGGGGGCTCATTTCTGAGATTGATCAGAAAGAGCTGAAACATCATTTCTGTCAGACATTTTCTGTAGGAATCCAAGTGGTTGGCAGAAAAGCTAAGCAGGCAGTTCAGAGTATATCATTTGCAACACTTTGGCACACCCGCTATGATAGAATAAAACCCGAACAGGACTATCAATCATGCTAAAATATATTCCTTCGTGTGAAAACTTTTTATTGGTTTGTTTACAGTTTCAGGTAATTGCCAGTGTCTGTTTTCCACATCTATATTTGGCAGTGGAGTTGAACATCAGGCAACGTTATTGCAAGACAGTTGCACAGAAGTCCAATAGGGAACCAAACGCATGGCGTTTTTTATCTCTGCTTATGGCCATTGGTATTAGCAAAATCTCTCCATGCCTTTCTTTCTTAATGCAATTTCATTTCTTACCCAGTTGCAAGTCAGAAAAATACTGCAAGATGCCATAAAACTGCTCCCTACCAACCCCATTTCAAGAAACCAATTATTTGAAGGAACAGCTTTAGCAATGTGTGCCTCTCCAGGTTAGTTGCGGGGAGACCATGCCATGGTCCTTCCCTCACCAGTATTGCTCCTCTTGAGAATGTAAAGAAATGGGTTAACAAAAGAATTTGAGTTTCAACAGAGAAAATGCTAGTCATTGTGACCTGTAGATATGAATGGAGGCCTTGATAGCCATGTGATTGGGGTCTGGAAATGTAAATTTTCTGGTTATTCAAAGCAACCTCTTAATGGCAGTAACGTCTTGCATAAAAGATGCAAGATAATAAAGCTTCCTGTTATGTATTTTATGTGGCAAGTACTTTTACTTTGAATGGGCTTCCAGATTCAAATCAGTGAGGATGCTTCAGCCCTTCCTGAAATGGAACTTGGAGTTCCACAAGACCATTTATTCCACCAAAAAGTGGTCCCAGGGATTCTTACATTATTCAAAGAAAGTGTAAAACAGGATCCTACACCTCATGGTTAGCATAAGGAGAGACCTTGGTGGTCACATTGGCTTACTGTTTGTTAAATTACCGCACACCTCAGGAACACTGAGTTGTCAGGAATGGCTACTTTTGAAATGACTCATGTAGCAGAGAGTGTTTTTCACAGCTGTTTGACTTTCAGCAGTTACAGAATGTGACAATGTCGATCTTCATGACAATGACAGTGCCTCCTATTAAGTCATACATATCAGTGTCAGAACACAGGGCTCTGCTGAAATATATTAGAAGCCTATTTTGTCCAGCATCCCATTTTCCACAGTGTGAATGTCTCTAGGAACCTTCTAGAAATCCACTGTGGGTTCCTTGCAAGAGGAACAAATGGGGCATATGAATACAATGCGGGGTAAAAGAGGAGGAGGGCATAAAGGTAATAGCTTTCTCCCCTGCTCCACCCCCACCCATCATCATAAGGAAGCTACAGTCTGAATTTTACAAGAGATAAGCAGTGCTGTGAAGGATGGGGCACTTTGGAGTGGGCCAACCCATGCATAGGCTCACCCAGTCAGAGGAGACTTGATGGCACACAGCAACGAAGCATTCAAGTCTACCTGAAGGTACAATAACATTCCAGGCCAGGTTTTATTTGGTTTGCTTGATTTTAAACACATATTTCTTTCAATATTCTAACTGAAAGAAAAGCAGCATGACTGCCTGGGTACAGAGAGAACCATCCTACCAATGACTTACTTTTGAACAAAAGCCAAACAGAACTACCATACTTAAGTACGAGAGTAAAATTATTCCAGTAAGCATGAAGTGCTATTTTCTCTGGCTAAGTCGAAATGGCTGGTGTAACACTCTGAGCTACCATTTGGTTTTACCTCTGGCAACAGTTTGTGGACAAAATGAAGGACATGAGAGCATAGCCTGAGCAGTTGTCTGTTAGATTGCCATGGGTACACATGACCTAAGAGCAAATGAAGTAAGAACATCTTCCATGGGATCATTTTGATACAAACCTTTCTGTTGAGCTCTCTTTGGCTGCTGCTCTCCCGAGGTCACAAAGATTACAATTCTGAGCATGGGCAACTTGCATCCTTGCATCTTACAAACAAAAATAATAAAAATACCTCTGTGATTCATCTAAATAAAAGATGTTTGATTTTATTGACAAGGCACCAAATATGAGTTGCAGAGCAGAGTACCGAATGAGAGGTACTATGGTTCTTTTTTCTGTTACTAGACAGGACATCAGATTGGGAACTTAATCTGACAGCTCTTCAAGAAGCCTGTAGTAATGATGAGAGTTGTCCACCTTCAGCATTACATTCTGCATGATTCCATTTCCATTTCCAGTTTCAATAGCATTACATTCGCTGACAGACTAGCAGTTCTATAGGGAATAGGTAAGGGTGAGAAAATTGGGCTAAAATTCTAAAATTCCCTTTTCTGCGTTGGTAAAACCTTAGTACAGGAACAACACTCCTTAAGGAGTACTTACGTTTCAGCTTATTCTGTGCTTACATTACAATATGCCAACTAACAGAACCATTTTGTACCCATATGACTATGCATGGATCATATTATTATTATTATTATTATTATTATTATTATTATTATTACTATTATTATTATAACATTTCTATGCCGCCCCTTGCCGAAACCTCGGGGCGGCTTACAACACGATAAAATACAATGAAATACAATAGCACATAATAAATTACCATTAAATACAAAATACAAAAAATACATTGGTTTACAAATATAAGATTAAAATTATCAGTATAAATTAAGTAAATAAAAATATAGGAGGAGAAACAGAAGGAAGAAGAAGTTGCCCTGGCCAGATCATATGTTTTAACAATTAAAATGATGTTTAAATAAAAAGGTCTTTACCTGGCGCCGAAAAACCAGTAACGACGGTGCCAGGCGGACCTCTTTGGGGAGTGAATTCCATAGGTTGGGTGCCACCACAGAGAAAGCCCTCCTCCGAGTACTTACTCTCCTAATTTCTTTCATGGAGGGTTCCTGGAGAAGGGACTCTCCCGCAGATCTCAAAGGGCGGTCGGGCATATACGGACGTAAGCACTCGTTCAGGTAGCCAGGACCCAAGCCGTTTAGGGCTTTATAGGTCATAATCAACACCTTGAATTGGGCCCGGGCTTCAATGGGAAGCCAGTGAAGCTGACGGAGGACTGGAGTCATGTGAGCATAACGCCCCGTCCCCGTCAGCAACCTGGCAGCTCTATTTTGCACCAATTGAAGTATTCGGACCGTCTTCAGGGGAAGCCCCACGTAAAGCGCATTACAGAAGTCTAGGCGGGAAGTCACCAGCGTGTGTGTCACCGTCGCC